>NC_084463.1:158566743-158874368 GCF_027409185.1 Cynocephalus volans
GTTTTGTAACAATGAATATGCTGATTATCCTGATTTTATCACCACACACTGTACACAGGTATTGATATTCAATTCTGTGCTCCAAAACATGTTTAATCAATTATTTTTCAATTAAAAAATAGATAAATAAAAATAAAATAAGATTTAAGAAAAAGAAAACTTTTGCATTTTATAAACATCTCTTGATGGAGTTTAATTCTTTGGCTATCCCAACCAATATTTATACTTAGAGGTTATTTTTGGGGGGCCGGCCTCGTGGCTCACTCGGTGCGGGCGACACCAAGCCCAGGGTTGCGATCCCCTTACCAGTTACATAAAAAAAAAAAAAAGTTATTTTTTTTTAGGTAACTGGCTCAGAAATATTAAAAATTGCTGAATTTTTTTGAGGTTCTATTTTTTACAAATTCATTAAATTTTCACATTATTTTCGAGCCATAAAGATTTTTTTTTTCACAGGTGCTGGTACAGGGATCCAAACAATTGACCTTGGAGTTACCGACACTGCACTCTAACCATCTCAGCTAACCAGCCTCTAGCAATAAAAAATTAAGACCCACTGACTAGTCATGGATTCTGCCTTTTACTGAGTGGATTATACACATATTAAACTTTTGATTTCAGATCTAGTAATAATCAGATAAACTGACTTCTTTCTGTTGCTGATTTTATTTTTATAGCAGTTTTATTGAGATTCAGTTCAATGGTATTAGTATATTCACAGAGCTGTGCAACTATCACTGTAATCAATATTGGAGCATTTCCATTACTCCATAAAAACAACCTTGGGCCCATCAACAGTAGTGTTCTCATCTCCCTTAAACACCCACCCCTTAATCCCTATGCAACTAACATTCTATTTGTTTCTCTATGGATTTGCCCACCCTGTGCATTTCAAATAAATGTAATCATAAAATATATGGTCCTTTGTGTCTGGCTTCTATCACTTAGCAGAAACCTGGACAAATTAGCATTATGTTATAAGACACTGGATTGTATTTAATTTTTTTGTTTTAACTGACTTTCTCTGACAGTGTTCTGGCAGGGAAGGAGAGAACTGCTAGGTGAAAGTGGAAGTCTGGATTCTCCACCTGGTGTCCATTTATACTGGGGAATTAGTTCTTTTACAGCTGAACATGTATGAGAATTGCAGCACCCCAGACGGTCTCCACTAACACTGGAGAGCACTGGTCTCAGGAGCACTGGGCAGTGCCCTTGTCTGACACCACTCCGGCAGAGAGGGAGAGATGCATCATTATTGTCTGTGGAGAAACATCCAGGCTCTATATCTGGTTTTTATTGAAACCCTGTGTTTAAGAGGCAGGGGTCATTACCATAAAGCAAAGATGAAACTCCTGTCTTCCTACTTGGCTTTTTCTGACATGATTTCTGAAGGGGTTTTAGGAACCCTCATTCCAGTCATTTGAAGGTGGAAGTCTAAACTCTCTCCTTGGCTTTTGCTTGTGTGGTTTGGGGTGGAGACACATTTTTTTCTGTGGTGTTTGGCTATAGTAGAGGAGTTATTGTCTAAAAATAATTTGACTTGTGAGGTTGCCCTTTTCCTGTTCTTTTATCCTAAGAGGACTGGATTCTTTTGCTGATTTTGTATGTGCACGCATGTAAGTGTGTGTTTGTGTGTGTGTGCACACACACACCTGTTGCCAGTTCTAGATCTCTGGTTTCTTCATCTTCAGGGCTGAGATATCTCTCTCTCTCTCTCTCTCTCTCTCACACACACACACACACACACACACACACACACACACACACTCGACACACAGTGTCTCACTGCTGTTACTGTGTTGTTCCTTGAATTTTACAGTCTTAGCTGATCGACCTTCTTTTTTTCACCCTTGATTATGATTTGCCTTGGAGAATATCTCTTTGGGTTGAATTTTATTAGTGATCTCTGACTTTCCTGTATGTGAATGCTGTTGTCTTTCTCCACACTTGGGAAACTTTTAGCCATTATTTTTTTAGGTATATTTTAAGGGCCTTTTTCTAGCTCATCTCCTTTAAGAACACCTTTTATGTGTACATTAGTCCACTTGGTGATGACCAATAATTTAGGTAGGCCTTCTTTATCCTCTGTCTAACCAAGTCTGCTGTTAAATCTTTTTATTGAGTTTTTTAGTTCAGAAGTTCTGAAATGATCTTTTCTCCTACCGCTCACAGGTTTACTTGCTTCTGTGGGCCCAGGGAATTTCTCTGCCTTTGTCCCAACTTCCGATGAATTACATGTGGCAATTTTGTCTTTGAGTCATCGACAGCTGTATTCTTGTGTGTGGAGGTGATGCTGAGCAGAATGTATTTCACCATCCTGCTGATGTCAGAAACCACATTCTAAATTAAAAGCATGATACCATTTACATTAACCCCCAGAAAAGAAAAAATACTTAGGTTTAAATCTAATAAAATGTGTACAAGATACATATGAGAAATGCCACAAAACTCTGACAAAAGATATGGAAGAAGAACTAAATAAATAGAGAGTTATTTCAAGTTCAGGAAAAGAAACACTCAATTTTGTCCAGGTGTCTTTTCAAAGTATGCAGTTATCTCCAAATTGATCTCTAGAGTTACTGCAATTCCAACTGTAACTCCAGCAAGATATGTTGTGGATGCTGGCAAACTCATTCTAAAGTTTATATGGAGAGGAAAGAGACCCAAAGTAACCCACATAGCATTGGAGGAAAGGAACAAAGTTTGAAGACTGACATTATCCAAATTCAAGACTTACTGTGAAGCTACAGTAACCAAGACAGAGTGGTACTGGCAAAAGAACAGACAAACATAGCAGTGTAACAGAATAGAAAGCCCAGAAATCAATCCAAATAAATACTGTCAACTGGTTCTTGACAAAGGAGCAAAGGAAATACGATGGAGCAATGATCGTGTTTTCAATAAATGGTGCCAGAACAGCTGGACATTCACAGGCAAAAAGTAAATCTAGACACACACCTTACACACTTCACAAAAATTATCTTAAAGTGGATCATAACCCTAAATAAACTGCAAAACTGTAAAACTAGAAGATAATATAGGAGAAAGCCTAGATAACCTTGGGTATGCCAATGATTTTTAAGTTATAACACCAAAGGTATAAACCATGAAAGAAAAAGAAAAAAAAAGCAGTAGAAAAGTATCAAAAAATCTCCAACCTGGCTCTTAAAGCAGATTATTTAAACTGACAAATGTAAGCCAAACTGACCAACAAATAAAAAGACACAGTTTTGTTATGAATATGAGGTATGGAAACAGACACTTCACTAGACTCTGTAAATATTAAACTATAATGTAAGACTATTACAAATAAACTTTTGCCCACACATTTGAGACCATAGGTAAAATGGGGAGATTTTTTGTAAGACACAAACTACAAAACATTCTAATTTGCAGTGGTGAAACTTAAAGGTTATTCATATAGCAAGAGAAGTGAATTCATAAGAGAAAACTTTCCACAGGAAACTCCAGATGTAGATGGTGTCAGTGGAAAATTCTACCAGTTTTAATGAAAAAATAAGTTTACACTGTCTTTTCCAGAATGTAGAAGAAATAGCGCTTCCCAACTTAATCAGAAAGGTCGGTATTATCCAGATACCAAAAGCAGATAAACAATAATAATAATAATAATAATAATTACTTACAGACTGATATTTCTCATGATTACGGATGCAAAAATTCTCAATAAAATATTAGCAAAATTGATTCAACATATATAAAAAGGATAAAACATTATGCTGAAATGAAATTTACTTTGCAAATGCAAGCTTAGTTCAGCATTCAAAAATCAATGTAACACATTATATCAAAAGAATAAAGAGGAAAAAATAGATGAATTTCTAAACTGATGTAGAAAAAGCACTTGATGAAATTCAATATTCATTTATAGTGGAAAATAAAAATTAACTCTCAGGATTCTAGAACAAGAAAAAAACTTCCTAAGAAATGGTAAAGGACATTTTCAATAAAACCTACAGTGAATATCATACCTAATCAGGAAACGATAAATGTAGGTATTCCTCCCAATATCTGAAAAAAGGCAAGGATGTTTGTCCTCACCACACCTAGTTCACCCAATAATGGAAACCCCATCCTGTGCAGTGAGAAAGGAAAATAAAGACAGATTTCAAACAAACAGGTACGATTGTTTCCATTTTCAGATAACACGATTGTTTATGCTGACAAAGGATCTAGCAAAAGTTATTAGAACTAAGTGAATACAAGCAATGACTCAGTAGGCAAGATCAACATCCAGGATACCATTGTATTTCTGGTCTAAGCAATAAACATTGAAAATTTGCTTGTTTGTTTGTTTTTATTTCTGTAATTTCCATGTATTTATTTAATTATGTATTTATATATTTTTAAAATTTTAATTGTCTATATACATTCATGGGGCACAGAGCTCACCATCAGCACCTGTGCTCAAGACGTGGTGAGTACATCAATATGACCAGCGTTCCCAACCCCTCAAATTGCAATCATTTCCCAGTGTCCCCCACCCAACCTCTCCCCCAAGTATCATTCTCCTTCCCCCGCAACCCCAGCAACCCTAGGTCTCTTCTCTCCTTCTGAAAGTCCAACACAACATGGTGGTCTTTTCTTTACTTCCTTCTTTCTCTCTTAGCTCCCACTTACAATTGAAGAAATGCAGTATTTTCCCCTCTGTTCCTGGCTTATTTCACTTAACATAATTTCTCCAAGCTCATACATGTTGCTGCAAATGGCAGAATATCATTATTTTTTATGGGTGAGTAGTATTACATTGTGTGTATGTACCACATTTTTCTTATGCAGTCATTGTCAATGGACATCTAGGTTGGTTCCATATCTTGGCTATTGTAAATAGAGCTGTGATGAATATGGGAGTACATCAATCCCTTCGTATATCTTCCTTTGAAAAATGTCTCTTCGGCTCCTTTGTTCATTTTTTAATTGGATTATTTGTTTTTTACTGGGTAGTTGCGTGAGTCCCTTGTGTATTCTGCATATTAATCCTATGTCAGATACATAATTTGCAAATATTTTCTCCCATTCTGTAGGTTGTCTTTTTCATTCTGTTGATTGTTTCCTTGCTGTACAGAAGCTTTTTAGTTTGTTGTAATCCTGTTTATTTTCTTTTGTTGCTTGTGCTTTTGATGTCTTATTCATGAAGTCTTTGCCCAGTCCTACTTCCTGAAGTGCCCCCCCCACTCTGTTTTCCTTTGGTGGTTTTATAGTTTTAGATCTTATTAGATCTTTTAGATCTAAGTCTTTAATCCATTTTGAGTTGATTTTGATATGTGGTGAGTGGTGTAGGTCTAATTTCCTTCTTCTGCAAATGGATGTCCAATTTTCCCAGCACCATTTATTGAAGAGGCAGTCTTTTCCCTAATGCCTGTTCATGTTGCCTTTGTCAAAGATCAGTTGGTTGAAAGCATGTGGGTTGACTTCTGGGTTCTCTATTCTGTTCCATTGGTATCAGTGTTTATTTTTATGACAGCAGCATGCTGTTTTGGTTACTATAGCTTTGCAGTATAATTTGAAGTCAGGAAGTGTTATGCCTCCAGCTTTTATTTATTTGTTTATTTATTTTTGCTCAGGATTGCTTTGACTATTCAGAATCTTTTGCAATTTATTATAACAAAACCAGAAAACTTGAAATATTTAGATATAAATCTAACAAAATAATGTGTGAGATCTTTATGGAAAAACTGCAAAGCATTGATAAAATAAATCAGAAAAATTGTACAAGCTGATTTTAAAATGTAAATTGAAAGGCCAAAAAACAGAAGAGTTCAAAGAACTTGAAAAAAAGAAAAAGAACAATGTTGCATTCCCTTCTTACAGTTCATAACACACAGCAAACAAATAGCAATGGTAAAATAGTCACAGAAATACAAATAAAATAGGAGACATGTAGAAAGATTGGGCTAATTAATGTTTTGCTGCCTGTGAATTAAATTCCACACATAATTTTCACCATACCTAACAGCATCTTTGTATTGAGGTTCTAGTTTATGATATTTTATTGTCAGTATCAAAGTCTGACATGATTTATTCTGTTTTCATATTGTCATCATGCATTATTAATAACTTTATAATTATAATGGTTGTCATTACTGTTGGAAATAATTTATGGCATTAGCTCCTTATCCCACATGACTGATTGTTACCAACAATTTAAATTGATCAATATCCATATCATATACATTCTAACATCTATTTCTGAAAACAATAACTTTTTAGTGACTGAAGCAGAAAGAATCCTCCATTTTATTTGTATGGGTGGTCTATCCCTCTTTAGATATGTAAAACATAAGACAATGAAGGCAATTTTCAGCTATATGATTATATCTATTTCCATGGATATTCAAGCTCCAACTATTATTTTTTCCTAGAAAGCACCCTATTTTTATATCTTTAAATGCAAGTATTATTATATTTTTATTTTCCCCAAATAACAGAAAGAAATAAATGTACTAATGTATTATGTATGATTAAGAGATTAATAACCTAGAACCTGAGTAGAACTATGTGATAGACTATGGTTTTTGGGATGCTGGCACATGCATTAAAAAGTACTTCCTTTGTGGCTTCCTGTTAATATGACACCAAAGTGTATAGAATGAGGGTATTTTTTACAATTCTTAGAAGTTTTAGCATTCATGAAATTCTTGGAGTGAGAACTGACTGCCAGAATACTATAGAATTAATAGGGACTTGAAATTAACATGAGAAACATTTCATTTCTATGGCTCTTTTCACTGCATCCTTTACCTCCTGGTTTCTCAGACTGTAAATCAGCGGGTTTAACACGGGAATTACTAGTGTATAGAACACAGGCACCACCTTCTCCTGTTCTACAGAATACTGGGAGCTTGGCTGAATGTAACTAAAGCTTATGGAAATATAGAATATGGTCACAGCAGACAGGTGAGAGGCACAGGTGGAGAAGGCTTTCTGTCTGCCTGTTGCTGAGCGGATTCTCAGAATAGTAACAGCAATGAATATATAGGAAATGATCACAGTCAAGAAGGTGGCTATGATAATGACTCCAGAAAAAGTTAGCAGTAACAACTCATTTATGGAGGTATCAGAACATGACAGCTTTAACAGTGCAGGGACATCACAGAAGAAGTGTCCGACAACATGGGGTCCACAGAAGGTCAGTCTCCCTAAGCTTATTGTATGTGTTAAAGAGTTAATCATTCCACCTACGCATGACCCAATGACCAGCCCTACACACTTTTTCTTAGATATGGCTCTAGGGTAAAGCAAAGGATTCACAATGGCCACAGAATGATCATATGCCATCACCGACAGCAAGAAGCCTTCAGTGGTGATGAACACCCCAAAAAACAAATGCTGTACTATGCAGGCAGAGAAGGAGATCGTTTCCCTCACAACCAAGAAACTTACCAGCATTTTTGGTGCAATAACTGATGAATAGCAGGCATCTACAAATGAAAGACAGCTGAGGAAATAGTACATGGGGGGTGTGGAGCTTTGGGGTGATTTGGATTAAGAAGACCATGCCCAGATTTCCCACCAAGGTCAACACATAAATAACCAGGAACAACACAAAAAGCACAACTTTCAGATCAGCATGGTCTGTCAATCCCAAAAGAATAAACTCGGTAACAAAAGTGAAATTCTCCCCTGCCATTTGATTGTTCCTTTTATTGAAATCTGAAGTGAAAAAGTTAAGGAGACAAAAATGAAAACAAGAGAATCTGGTTTGGTTTTGAGTATTAAAATACTGAATGTATATTGGGTCTTTAAAATTACCTTAATTTGAATGTATATCGGGTATTGAACTATATGTGAATTATTAGAGACAACGATGTAATCACAATCATGAAGTGAGATGGCTCAGGTACCAAATGCCCGAGAATGTTGCCCCTGTGACCACGGGAGGCATTGCATGGCAACACCTAATCTTCAAACTTATGAAACAAAAGTCTGCCTCTTGCATGATATCTGTTAAAAGTAGGATTCTTGCTTTTGGGCAATATACCCTGTGGCCATGGTAAGAGAGCAGCCCTAGAAATTCACAAAGTCTGAGACCAAGGACACAGAGTCCCATATCTAGCATATCTGGACCAGATGGCTTTCTGCTTTTTCTGAGTCCTCAAAGAATTTCAGAGAATTAAAAAAATACAGTAATTCAGAATATGAATATATATGTATGTGTATATGTGTGTATGTGTATATATACACACATATACACATACATATATGCTCACCAAATGCTCTGTGATACTGCTTTATATTTTTGTCTTGTAGAAGATAGTTTAGACAATTTAAGAATTTGTAAAAAAAGTGATTTAAATTGGATGATTGGACACTTGTACCTTATACTCAAAACTGCTCCTATGTGTTTCAAAATCAACTGCCTCTCTTATATTCTCTATTACATTGGAGTGTGTTTTAGAAATGAAGAGAAACAAATAGCGATTGATTTGGCCTATGTATAGTTTATGCCACTTATTTATTTTAATTAAAACATTGTAATAGCCACAACAAGGAGAACGTCAAAATTCATTAGAGCCAGTTCAAATTATATTGATGACAATAACTGGCTTTATTTCCTGTGACAAGTTATTTAACTCTTTGATCCAGGATGTAATTATGCTGCAATTTCTTGTCTGGTATTGCTGAATGCATTGATGAGACAATTACAATAAAGTATTTAGCATTACTCTGAGAACACATTAAGCAATTAACAAGTTATGTGGATAGATATTTATACAGTTATGTAAGGTATAACTAGATAGAACAGGGATGTACTCTTAGTATGTGATGTATTTTGGTTTTTGGTATAAAACCTTGAAACTTTCTAATTAAGTGGTTTCTCTTTTGCAGCATTTTTACAAAGTTAGGTACTATTTATGCTTTTATTTATTAAATGTACATCTCAAGTTGTTATTTACTAATTAGCATTGTTAAATGTGAGATGCATAAAATAAATATCTATATTTCTTCATGATTTTCTACAAGTTCTTTAGTATTACCAACAGATTTGACAATATGGAAGAGAATACTTTCAAAAAAACAATAAGTCTAAGTGGTTTTACTGCATTTTTATTGATCAATCTTTTCTCTGCTCCCTTTTTCTGTTACTCTTAGATTATTAACCAATTAATTTTCTAATAAAAGATGATCCCTTATAGATATGAATTATATTATAAACTGTAATTTAGGAAACAACATGTTTAAAGGAATTAGAAATTAAGTTAACTATTCAAATATAAAAATATAAAACTTTTCCAACAAAATTTAATGGAAATATTGTAAATGGAATTATGTACAGATTAGATACAGAGTTAACTAACATGAACTTTAAGATTCAAAACACTGATGGTTTCTATCATATTTGAAGTTTTTAATTATCTGAAGAATGAATGCTAAAAATGAAAGAATTCACGGAAATAGGAAGATAGTTACAGGAGTGAATTTAACTTACTAAAGATAAAGGAAGCTTTAAGGTATCAATTTGTTTAGAGTGCTATGTCCATCTTCATGTTTCTTATTCTTTACTCAGAAGTGCAGTAAGTCAACATTTTTTCTAAGATACAGAATTATGTATTAATGTTAGATAACTCAACAGCATTCCAGGTAAAAATAATTTATATCAAACCTAGACTTAGATACAAAACAAATGTAATAAAAACAAAGAGATGATGGTTTTATATCTTTAGTACTTTCCTCTAAGAGGACAAATTTGTAAGAAGAAACAAGTATATATATTTTCTCTCTTTTTTAAAATGAGGCCAGAATCCCTATAATTTAAATCCTTATTAAACAAACACAACAACAACAACAAAATTATATATTAGATAGTATTCTGGTTTCTCAGGAGACTTTCTCAAGGCATCCCAATGGATCTCATTTTCTCTAAGGTGTGCAACAGACCCATGGGTGAGAAAACAATAGAAATACTGATCATAGGTAACTGCATAAATACATAGCATTTCATCAAAATATGATATGTACTGGGCCCACCCTTTGTAAGGAAAAATTGTGTAAGTGGAATCCAGTTAGAAACAGCTCTCCTTTCTAAACACTCCATAGGAAGCAGCATATCACGTCCCACATCCAAACACATCTGTCAAGTGTCTCCAGTAACCACAATTCTACTCTCTACTTCTGTAAGATCAACATATTTACATTCCAAACATGAGTGATATCATGTGTATTTGTCCTTCTTTGCCTGTCTTATTTCACTTAACATGAGGTCCAGGCTCATCCATGTTACTGCAAATGACTGGATTTTATCAATTTTTTTTTTATGTCTGAAGAATAATTTATTGCGTAAATACACCACATTCTCTTTATCCATTAATGTGTTCATGGACACTTAAGTTGTTTCTGTATCTTGTCTATCACCAATACTGCTGCAGCAAACATAGGTGTGCAGATACCTCTTTGACATACTGATTTCCTTTCCTTTGGGTGTATGAGCAGTTGTTGGATTGCTGGATCATATGGTAGTTTTATTTTCAATTTTTTGAGGAAACTTCATACTGTTTTCCACAGTGGCTGTACTAATTTACAGTGCCGCCAACATCCTCACAAGCATTTTTTTTTTTCTTGTCTTTTTAAAAAATAGTCATCCTAACTATTGTGGTGATACGTCACTGAGGGAGGTTTGGATTTGCATTTCCCTGGTAATTAGCGATATGGATCATTTTCCATATTCTTGGCCATTTGTATGTCTTCTTTTGAGAAATATGTACTCAGATCTTTTGCCCATTTTTAAATTGAGTTGTTTATTTGGTTTTTGCTACTGAGTTTTTTTAGTTCTCTTATTATGGATATTAACCACTTGTTAAATGCATAGTTTGTAAATATTTTCTCCCATTCTGTAGGTTGTTTGTTCATTTTGTTGGTTCTTTTGCTGTGCAGAAGCTATTTCATTTGATATAATCTCTTGTCTATTTTTGCTTTTGTTACCTGAACTTTTAATGTCTTATTTAAAAAAATGTCTAGACCAGTGTCATGTAGTGTTTCTTGTACATTTTCTTTTAGTAGTCTCATAGGTTTGGGTCATACATTTAAATATTTAATTTACATTGAGCTGACTTTTAAAAATGGTGACAGATGGGGGCAAGTTTTATTACTCGGCATGTGGATATTCAGTTTTCCCAGCACCACTTATTGAAGTGATTCCTTACTCTAATGTGTGTTTTCGGCACCTTTGTCAAAAATCAGTTGACTGTAAGTGCACTGATTTATTTCTGGGTTCTCTGTTGTACTCTATTGATCTACGTGTCTGTTTTTATGCCAGTACTATGCTGTTTTGGTTGATATATCTTTGTAATATTACTTGAAATATGGAGGTTTGATGCCTCCAGCTCTATTCTTTTTGCTCAAGAATGCATTGACTATTAGGGGTCTTTCATGGTTTCAAACAAATTTTAGGAGTGTTTTATCTATTTCTGTAAAAAATGTCATTGGTATTTTGATACGGATTGCATTGACTCTGTAGGTCACCTTAGGAAGTATGAACATTTTAACAATCATAATTCCTCCAAGACAGGAACATGGGATATCTTTTCATTTATTTTTGTCCTCCTCAATTTCTTTTATAGATGTTTTGTAGTGTCACTGTAGAAATCTTTCACCTCCTTGGTTATAATTTATTTCCAGGTATTTAATTTTTTGCTAGCTATTGTACTTGAGATTGCCGTCTTGATTTTTTTCCCCAATACTTCACTATTGACATATAGAAATATTACTGATTTTTCTGTTTATTTTGAATTCTTCTGCTTTATTGAAATCATTTATTAATTCTAACATGTTTTCAGTGGAGTCTTTAGAGTTTTCTATATATGAGATCATGTTGTCTACATACAGGGACCATTTAACTTCTTCCTTTCCAATTGAGATGCCCTTTATTTCTTTCTCTTTCGTAGTTTCTCTGTCTAGAGCTCTAGTACTATGTCGAATAAAAATGTTGAAAGTGGGCATCATCGACTTAATTCAGATTTTAGAGAAAAAGCTTTCACGTTTCCCCATTCAGTATGAGGTTAGCTGTGGGACTCTCATGTATAACCTTTATTGTGTTGAGGTACATTCCATCTATACCAATTTTATTGAGTTTTTTATCATGAAGGGATATTGAATTTTATCAGATAATTTTCCTGTGTTTATTGAGATGATAATATGTTTTTTGGTGTTTATTTTGCTAATGTGGTATATCACATATATAGATTTGCATACTTTGGACCATTCTTGCATCCCTGGGATGAATCCCACTTGATCTTGATGTATAATCTTTTTGAAGTGCTGTTTGATTCAGTCTGCTAATATTTTCTTGAGGATTTTTACATGTATTTATCAGGAGCATTGCCTATAGTTTTGTTGTTGTTGTTGTTATTTTGTTGTTGTCTAGTTTGGGTATTAAAGGCTGGCCCTACAAAGTGAGTTTGGAAGAATTTCCTCCACTTAAATTTATTGGAATAGTTTGAAAAGAATTGGTACTGGCTTTTCTGTTTTTTTTTTTTTTTTTTTTAATTTGGCAAAAATCAGGAGTGAAGTCATTGGATAACAAGCTTTTCTTTGATGGGAGACATTTCATTACTGATTCAACCTTATTACTTATTATTGATCTGTTAAGGTTACCTATTTCTTTATAATTCAATCTTGGCAAGTCGCATATGTCCAGGAATTCGTCCATTCCTTCTAGATTTTCCAATTTGTTTGTGGGTAGCTGTTTATAATAGCATCTAAGGATCCATTGTATTCTTTGGTATCTGTTGTAGTGTCTCCTTTTTCATCTCTGATTTTATTTATTTGAGTCTTCTCTCATTTTTTCTTACTCTAACCAAAAGTTTGTTAATTCTGTTCATCTTTTCAGAAAACCAAGTTTTTAAAAATCTTTTGTATTTCTTGGTCTATATTTTGTTTATTTCTGCTCTGACCTTCATTACTTCTTTATTTCTACTAACTTTGGGCTTGTTTTGTTCTTGTTCTTCTAGTTTCTTGAGGTACATTAGGGTGTTTATGTGAGCTCTTTCTACTTTTTTGCTGTAGACATTTATGGCTATAAATTTTCGTCTTAAAACTGCTTTTGATATATCCATAGGTTTTGATGAGTTGTGCTTTCACTTGTATTTGTCTCAGGAAATTTTTAAGTCTCTTTCTAATTTTTTTTTTTTTTATTGACCCATTGGTTGTTCAGGAGCATATTGCTTGATTTCCACATATTTGTACAGTTTTCTAAGTTCCTCTTGCTATTGATTTTTAGTTTCATTTTAGTAAGAAGATATGCTTAATATAACTTTGACTTTTTAAAAGTTTGCTAATACTTGTTTTTTAGGTATCATATCATTTATCAAGGAGAATGTTTACTATGCTATTAAGAAAAATACATATTCTGCAAATGTTGGTTGCAATGTTCTATAAATACTTGTTATGTTTATTTGATCTAGAGAGCATTTTAATTCCAATATTTCTTTCTGAATTAATTATCTGGAAGAGATGTTCATTTCTTAAAATGAGGCGTTAAATTCAATTACTATTATTGAATTGCAGTCTATTTCTCCCTTTATTCCTATTATTACCTGCTTATATATTCAGATGTTCCAATGTTGGTTGTGTGTGTGTATATATATATATATATGTATGTGTGTGTGCATGTGTGTGTGTGTGTATTTTTATAACTGTTATATCCTCTTGCTGTGTTGACTCCCTTATCATTATATGATGACATTCTTAGTCTTTTTATAGTTCTGCATTTAAATTCTGCTTTATCTGATGTAAGTATAGCTACACTTGATCCGTTTTAGTTTCCATGTGGATGGGATATCTTTTTCCATCTCTTCACATTTATCCTATGTGTGCCTTTACATGTAAAGTGAGTTTCTTGTAGGATTTTTTGTTTGTCTGTTTTGTTTTCTTTGGTTTTCATTCATTCAGCAACTTGTTTTATTTTGTTTCTATCTATAACACACCAAGTTCAGGTATAGACTTGGGCTCTTTATTCCTGTTAAGAATGACTGGTGAGGGAATAGATTCTCCAGAGTAATGTGAGTACAACAGAGAAAATAAGTAGACATCTAAAGAGGATAACTTCTCTAACTCTACTTCCACTAAAAAAATGAGAAAACACTGAAATAATAAAAGATAAATTATAAATTTTAAATCTTTTAAAAAATCATTAAAACGATCAGAAGAGAATATTAGTAATATAAGGGTACTTCAGTAAGTTCCTGTTAAAATAGGATTGAAAGGTAATATGATTATTTTCATTAGCTTTTTGAATCACCCTTGTATGGATAATGATTTCCCCTTTTGACAATATGCTAGACAGGATCTCCAAAATGATGTTTTTGTTATTAGCTAACAATATTCCAGATTAAACTATACATTTCAAAATACTGCTGAGTTAAATGTAGATAAATGTAGAAGGAAGATCATCAAGTCAATAAAACAAACAGAACAAAGCAAGCATACAACATTTTGTGCTGAAACGGGGAGATGTGATTCTGAAGCCATGGCAGTAAAAACAGAATCAGTATTGGAATTAAGGATAAGTCTGACAGTGCTAAAGTGGAGACTTCAGCATAAACATAGGTAGTACATGTGGCATTTCACAAAAGCAAAGTTATATGTTCTCAAAAGGAGATAATATTTAATTAAGCTTGTTATTAAAAAGACTTTAGTATTCTCAGAATTTAAAGACACACATAGACTGAGTGAAAGGATGGAAAAAGATATATAATGCAAGTAGAAATGAAAAATGTTCTGGAGTAGCTATTCTTATATCAGATAAAATAGGCTTTAAAGCAAAAACCATAAAAAGACACAAAGAAGGCCACTATATAATGATAAAAGGATCAATCCACCATGAAGACATAACAATCATAAATATATAGGCACCCAATGTTGGAGCAACCAGACTTATAAAGCAAGCACTAGCAGATCTAACAGATGAGATAAACACTAACACCATAATAGTGGGGCACCTGAACACCCCACTCTCATCATTGGACAGATCATCTAGGCAAAAAATTAATAGAGAAACCCAAGACCTAAACAACACTTTAGACCTATTGGACATTTCAGATATCTATAGAACATTCCATCCAACAAACTCAGAATATTTATTCTTCTCATCAGCACATGGAATATTCTCCAGGATAGACCAGATGTTAGGTCACAAGCAAGTCTCAACAAATTCAAAAAAATTGGAATTATTCCATGTATTTTTTCTGATCATAATGGATTAAAGTTAGAAATCAATAATAGATGAAACTCTAGAAACTATACAAACACATGGAAATTAAACATCATTCTACTTAATGACATGTGGGTCCAAGAAGAAATTAAACAAGAAATCAAAAATTTGAAACCAATGAAAATAACGACACATCATACCAAAACCTGTGGGATTCTGCAAAAACAGTAATAAGGGGGAAATTCATCGCATTAAATTCTTACATCAAAAGAACAGAAAGATGGTCAAAAAAGAACCTAACACTTCACCTTAAAGATCTAGAAAAACAAGAACAATCCAAACCCAAAGTTAGTAGACAAAAAGAAATAATTAATATCAGAGCAGAACGAAATGAAATAGAAACCCCCAAAACAATAAAAAGATCAATGAAAGAAAAAGTTGTTTCTTTGAAAAGATAAATAAAATCCACAAACCTTTAGCAAAGTTAACTAAGAAGAGAGAAGACCCCCCAAAAAAATTAGAAATGAAAAAGTTGATATTACAACTGATACCTCAGAAATACAAAAAATCATTAGAGACTACTATAAACAACTATACGCCAACAAATTTGAAGATCTGGAAGAAATGGATAAATTTCTGGGCACATACAAACTACCAAAACTGAGGCAAGATGTAAAAAATCCGAATAGACCCATAACAATAAAAGAGATTGAAGCTGTTATCAGAAGGCTCCCAACAAAGATCCTGGACCAGATGGGTTCACCGCAGAGTTCTACAAAACCTTCAAAGAGGAACTGATACCAATTCTCTATAAACTGATCCAAAAGATTGAGACAGAGGCTATTCTCCCAAACTCATACCAGGAGGCAAACATCACCCTGAAACCAAAGCCAGACAAAGATGCATCAAAACTTGAAAACTACAGGCAAAATATTCTTGGATAACATGGATGCAAAAATCGTCAATAAAATACTAGCTAACAGAATATAGCAACACATACACAAAATTATACACGATGATCAAATGGGGTTCATCTCGGGGATGCAAGTTTGGTTCAACATACGCAAATCAATAAATGTGACACACCATATTAATAAAATCAAACACAAGGACCATATGGTCATCTCTATAGCTGCTGAAATAGCATTTGATAAAATTCAACATTCTTTCATGATAAAGGTGCTCTACAAGTTAGATATAGATGGAAATTATCTAAACATAAGTAAAGCCATATATGGTAAGCCCACTGCCAATATCATTCTAACTCTTTCCCTTAAGAACAGGAACTAGACAAGGATGCCCACTCTCACCACTCGTATTCAACATAGTGTTGGAAGTACTAGCCAGAGCAATCACAGAAGAGACGGAAATAAAGGGCATCCAGATTGGAAAGGATGAAGTCAAACTGTCACTGTTTGAGGATGATACGATCCTATATATTGACCAGCCTAAAGCCTGTATAAAAAAAATCCTACAGTTGATAAATGATTTCAGCAATTTGTAGGATACAAAATCAACACACAAAAATCAGTAGCATTTCTATACTCCAACAGTGAACATGTGGAAAAAGAAATCAAGAAAGCTAGCCCACTTATAATAGCCATCCAAAAAATAAAATACTTAGGAATAAAGCTAACCAAGGATGTGAAAAATCTCTACGAAGAGAACTGCAAATTACTGTTGAGAGAAATTAAAGAGGACACAAGAAGATGGAAAGATATCTCATGCTCTTGGATTGGAAGAATCAACATTGTGAAAATGTCCATATTACACAAGGGGATCTACAGATTTAATGCAGTCCCCATCAAAATTCCAATGACGTTTTTCTCAGAGATAGAAAAAAAAAACTATCCAGACATTTATGTGGAATAACAAAAGACCACACATAGCCAAAACAATCCTGAGCAAAAAAACAAAAAATAAAACAAAGCTCGAGGCATAACACTACCTGACCTTAAACTATTTTACAAAGCTATAATGGAAACAGCATGGAACTGGTGTATAAACAAGCACATGGATTGATGGAATAAATTAGTGAATCCAGAAATTAACACATAGGCCTACAGCCAACTGATCTTTGACAAAAGCAGAAAAGCTGCATATGGGGGAAGAGACTGCCTTTTCAACAAATGGTGCTGGGAAAACTGGGTAATCATATGTAGAAGAATGAAACTAGAACCATACCTCTCACCATATACCAAAATCAACACAAAATGGATTAAAGAATTAAATATACATCCTGAAAGAATAAAACTCCTTAAAGAAAACATAGGGGAAACACTCCAGGAAGTAGGAGTGGCTACAGACTTCATGAATCGGACTCCAAAAGCACAGGCAACTAAAGGACAAATAAACAAAAGGGATCATATCAAACCAAAAACTTTCTGCACAGCAAAAGAAACAGTCAACAGAGGAAATAGATAACCAACAGAATAGGAGAAAATATTTGCAAAATATACATCTGACAAAGGAGAAATAGCCAGAATATATAAGGAACTCAAACAACTTTACAGCAAAAAAACAATTGACACAATTAAAAAATGGGCAAAGGAGCTAAACTGGCATTTCTGTTTAGAAATATACAAATTGCCAACAGACACATAAAAAAATGCTCAACTTCACTCAGCATCCAGGAAATGCAAATGAAGACCACCTTCAGATACCATCTCACTCTAGTTAGGATGGCTAATATCCAAAAGACTGAGAATGATAAGTGCTGGAGAGGTTGTGGAGAAAAAGGAACTCTACGACACCGTTGGTGGGACTGCAAAATGGTGAAGCCTCTATGAAAAATGGTTTGGAGGTTCCTCAAACAATAGATCTACCATAAGACTCAGCTATTCCACTCTTGGGAATATACTCAAAGGAATGGAAATCATCATGCCAAAAAGATACCTGTATCCAATGTTTATTGCAGCTCTATTAACAATAGCCAAGAGTTGGAACAAGCCCAGATATGCATCATCAGATGAGTGGATAAGGAAACTGTGGTATATCTACACAGTGCAGTACTACTCTGCTATGAAAAAGATGCACCATTGGCAACGATGTGGATGGATTTAGAGAAAATTATATTAAGTGAAACAAGTCAGGCACAGAAAGAGATATATCACATGTTCTCACATATTTGTGGGAGCAAATAAATAAATAAATAAGCACACAAATGAGGTAGGGGTGGGAAGAAGACACAACAATCACAAAAATTCCTTGATCTTTTTAAGTCAAGTGAACCGATATGATGTGTGGGGGAAGAGAGGACGTGGAAAGGAATGGGAAAAGGGGCATGAAAATCAACTACAATGTATATTGAGAAGCAAAATAAAATTAAAAATAAATAAATAAATAAATACATAATCAAGTAGGGAAAAAAACACAGTTGTCTGTATATAAACACGTGTGGAGGAACGGCTTCAGCTGTCTGAAGGAAAAATATTCATAGGTGAATAAAAATTTGTGATATTTAAATAATTATATACCTATTGCAAAATACACATGAATAATTACAAAAACTAAAATTCAATGACATAAAAATTTGAAAGATAATGAATAAAGACAGGTTCTAAGTAATACTGAACAAACAAAACAGCATATCTATATTAATAACAGCAAAAGTGATTTTAAGAAACATTGTTAAAGGTAAAGACAATCCAGACATAATAATCAAAGTTTCCAATAATTAAGCAATATTACAATTCTAAATGTATATGCATCTGTATTAATTAGTGGGACCTGTAACTCTGTCCTAGCCTTCTCAGGGATGCACAAAATATATTGACTCTACCAGATTTCTCAGTACATATGATATGGGTGTTTTAACAACAGGAGCATAACCAGGAAATTTTTCTCTAAAAAAAGGCTTTGCTTTTTGTAAATAATCTTAGAATTTATAGGTTTATTTTGTCCAAGTTGCTGGAAAATAGAAATTAGTTTTTGTAATAAATATACTACGTAACAAATGTTAAAAGTAAAAATACCGTAAATCTACACCGAGGGAAATTGACTAGTAGATAGGCAAAAAATGCCAAGCACAGAAAAAGTTAAAAAATACTGCCCCATGGATGTTATTAGCAAGATTTTTTTAAAACAAAACATGAAAAAGGGAAGGAAAGAAAACTTATAAGGGAGAAAGATTAAGAATAAAAGTTCCCCATGTTTTCATGGCCACCCGGGTAGCTACTATTATATTCCTTGGCAAGGCAAACCCCAATCCATCACCGGGAAGTATATGACAGTAACCTGGGGCACTTTGGGCCAGCTAGGTAGCCATGGAATCCTAAGGCTATACTGTTAGAGACCTGGAACACTTTACAGAGAAATATCAACAGGAGTCTGATGACCCTGTAACATCGTGCATTCTATGAATAAAATATCAGGGTGGAGCATTACTAATTCTAGACTTCATTGAATGAAAGAGATGCCTTGGGGTGATACTGACCCCCAAGTGGCTGCAAACTTTTGTGAGCTGAGCACTCTGAAAGGTATGGTGATTAACTTGTTGCAGTGGGTAAAGGCAAGATTTACTTCGAAGGAGGGAAAACTGCCTCACTTTCTTCTTTACTAAGGAATGGAATACTGCTTCTAAAGCAGTAGGAATGATATGATTGTAACTTAAGATTGTTGGTTTAACAATCAGAGACATACACAAATTAAAATTGTGGGCACAGACCACAAAGTTCAGCACCTTAAGTAACCTCACTTTTGGAGGGGGAGGAAGATGTTCGAGAGGCAGTAGCTGATCTATTAGTTTAGACACCATGTCTGGGAATAAATTATGGTGGAAAGATTTGTGATATGCAAAAGAAAGGAACATAAGGGGAAAATAAAATTAAAAGGTAGTGTGAAATATTACATGACTGTTAAAAATAAAAGAAAAATTGAGGAATTGCTACCAGAGACTTGGAAAAGTATTTTTGTTATTTAGGGGGTGAAAAATTTGTTCCAACCCCAACTGTGGCACATATTTTTGAAAATATCCTGTCAAATTAACTCTATATAAAGGTATTAACTAAAGGTCTGGGATATGCTTTATTATCCCCTAGGATAATTCAAAGCTTTCTGTACTGATTTGCTGGAATGTCTTGCAGATTTTATGCAAATATTTTAAGATTAGTAGAAACTGGTGCTGAAATTAAAGTGAGCCCCACGAGATATCTATCAGGCATTTTTAAAGTCCTAATAGTTAAACTGATAGGATATGAAGATTATATGTCAGAGGATACTAAAGTCGTGCTTAAACAGAAAACCATGTGTAGAAAAAGTAGCCTGTGGTTTTATTACCATTACCTGAAGATACAACTAGAATTGACATCTGGGTGGTCTGTCTCTATCATTCTGAAATGGAATGTTGACCAAGCACACTCCTCACATAGTTTTAGTTAGCCACACAAAAGGAGAACTTTTGAAACCATCCGAGCCCTACTCTGTAGTAAGAAGCCATTTAGATATCATAGGAGTCAACAAGTAATCATTTCTTAAATTAAGCAATTGTTTGAACAGGATTGCTATGGTAACAGAGTAATCCTAATTAAGAATTGCTTATCTGAGCCTTCCCTAAATTCCTGACATAAACAAACTCTGAAAAAAATAAAGTGGATACAATTTTAATTCACTAAACCTCACGATAGTTTTTTAAAAAATATATATAGCAAACTTAATCAGAGCAATGTAAATTAATGGAAATAGATTGATTAATTTGACTGTTAAAATTAATAACTATTAGTCATTAAAATACAGAGCAGAAAGGTACAAACAGGGAGAATTTTTTTTAAATAATAAAGCCAGTAAGAACGCCATGCAAATTATACAAAAAAAACCCCACTGTCTGTCAAAATGAACAGTAATATCTTTCTGAAGATGTAATATAATTTATATCAAATTGTAGAAACTACAAGTTTTGTAGATGTGTCTAGGATACAATACTAAGTAACTATGCATGAGAGAAGACAGGATATAACTGAAAATAAAAAGATAAAAAATTTAACAGATGAATTAAAAATCAGGTTGTAGAATTTTTATATACAGACTTTAAAGTAAAAATAAATATGTCTAAAACATTTAAAGGCTAGATGGAGAATTTCATCAGAGAATCAGAATCTATAAACATATCCTTCACTGAGACATCTATGTCCATAAAGGTAAATGTAATTGCTGTGGGACAACAGTCCAATCAAGAAATGACAAAAACCTCAGCAAAAGAATCAATCAACATAGTGAAAAGACAACCAAAAGAGTGGGAGAAAATATTTGCAAAGTATACATGTGACAAAGGATTAAAATTCAGAATATACAAGGAACTCAAACAACTTTACAGCAAAATAAATAAATAAATAAATAAAAAATAACCCAATTAAAAAATGGACAAAGTAGCTGAATAGGCATTTCTCAAAGATAGATATATGAATGGCCAACAGACACATGAAAGAAATGCTCAACATCACTCAACAACTGTGAAATGCAAATCAAAGTCACTTTGAGATACCGTCTCACTCCAGTTAGGATGGCTAATATCCAAAAGACTAAGAATGATAAATGCCGGTGAGGTTGCAGAGAAAAAGGGACTCTCATATATTGTTGATGGGACTGCAAAATGGTTCAGCCTTTATGGAAAATGGTATGGAGGATCCTCAAACAATTGTAGATAGATCTACCATATGACCCACCTATCCCATTGCTGGGAATATACCAAGAGGAATGGAAATTATCATGCCAAATGGATACTTGTACTCCCATGTTTATTGCAGCACTATTTGCAATAGCCAAAAGTTGGAACCAGCCCAAATGTCCATCAGGTGAGTGGA
The DNA here is from genome assembly GCF_027409185.1 of Cynocephalus volans. Lineage (NCBI taxonomy): Eukaryota > Metazoa > Chordata > Mammalia > Dermoptera > Cynocephalidae > Cynocephalus > Cynocephalus volans. The sequence goes on from NC_084463.1 coordinate 158,588,707, forward strand.
TAAGGAAACTGTGGTATATCTACACAATGGAATTCTACTCTGCTATAAAAAAGAATGAAATACTACCATTCACAACATGGATGGACTTAGAGTAAGTTATATTAAGTGAAACAAGTCAGGCACAGAAAGAAATACCACATGTTCTCCCTTATTTGTGGGAGCTAAAAAGTAAATAAACAAATAAATAAATAAACACACAAACAAATAAAGGGTGGGAGGGGGAAGAAGACACAATAATCAAAACAATTCCTTGAACTTGTTAAGACAAGTGAACAGATATCTGGGGTGGAAGGGAGAGAGGAAGAGGGAAAGAGGAATGGGTAAAAGGTCACGAAAATCAACTACAATGTATATATTGAGAAGTGACAATAAAAAAAAAGAAATGACAAAAGCCTACATAATTTTCAAAAATTCTGCTTTAACATGTCAGTGATATATTAATGTGATTATTTTTTCATAAACTAAATTTTCCTAATGGACATAATTTATTTCAACACAATACAGACTGTCAATTATTTTTACCCTGGGGGTGTTTGCCTATTTCAAGATCAAGTTTACCCAAGTAGGGAGTTTTTCATGGGTGGGGGAGAGCAAATCTGCAAAGCTTTTGTGATCAATGCTGCATTGACAAATTTGAAATTTGAAAAGAATCAAGTGTGTGACAGGTTCTTCATGTGAAACATTTACAGTAGTGTAAGGAGGATTAGAGGACTAGACCAAACCTGTAGAAGGAAGAGTGAAAGCAGTTTCAGCTATACCAACATGTTAGAAACAGCAACCTTCCAGTGAGATGCACAGCACTAACTATGAAATTAGAAAAATATATATAAGGGATTAAGAATAGCTCTGTCTTTCTAAGAAAAGAAGAACAAGCAGAAGTACTAGTTTATGTAAACTAGATTCCAAGACATGTTAGGTAGAGTGTCTAATACAGTATAATATCGGCACAAAAATCAAAACATATCAAAGGAATAGCAGATAGCATTGGATCAAAATCTATTCTTTAGCTACCTATGAATACTTGATTCATGAAGAAGTGATACAAAATAGTAGAGAAGAGCTGTTTTTTTTAAAAAAAATGGTGTTGATATACTTGGGTGTCCATATAGACAAGTAGGGGGAAAACATAACTTTTATAGATGATAATACGTCTCTTATTATCCTCTGGATAGAAATGATCTAAAAAGAAATTAACATTTTAACATTTAACGTTTAACTATTCTGAGATTACAACCTTTTATTGTCAAAGGAAGAAATAAATAGTTAAAAGAGAAGACAAACCATGAAGGAGAAAAATACATTTGCAATATATGCAACGAATAAAGAGCCCATATTGAGAATTTATAGTCTTTATAACCGACAAAGATCTTGTATTATGAATGTTTTTTAAATCTTATAAATCAATAAAAGAAAGAGCATGGAACTATCACCTTGAGCATAATCATTTGTTTATACCGATGTTTTCTGTGAGTGTCACATTAACTCCCATTGTTTAAAACATTTTTTCTTTTTAGTTCCTTTATTCATTTAGTTAAGTTTTAATAATTTTCTGAGTAAGGCAAATTTTACTTGTCAAATGAAATTTTTACTCATTTTCCTAAATTCTCACCTTCTAAATCTGTCTTTCCAGTGCTTCCAAATGTTATAGAAGACATAGTATTTGTGCTTATTAGTTGTAAAGTCAAGGTTTGCTAAATATAATTATGTAAACATTTATTTGTGTGTGTATAGAGGATGCTCGGTTATGCTACTCATTTCTTAAACACAGCCAAGATCATGAGTATGTTTTTCTTACTAAATCATTGTTTCTGTGGAACACAGGAAAATACAAACTTTCAGCTACAAGTACACATTTTGTAACAAGCATGAGAGGGTCTGACACTGTTTTTACCTGTTACACGTATAATTGGAATATAGATGGTAAAACATCCAGACCATTCAGTGGCAGAACCAGAAATATAATCAAGACCACCTAAGAATGGCAAGTTGATTTCCTCACATTGATCATTGTTTTTCTTTTGAATTCCTCTGTAAATGGGTATATGTGGAAATACAAATGCATAAATAATGCCTGCCATAGAAATACATGAGTTTTACTTATATGGAACACATTATTGCTATGAACTATTATTAGCATCACAGTAATGAAGATGGGTATTTCACAGCACATTTTATGGAATTTGACATATCACACATGAGTAAACGTTGCATTTACTATAAATCAACCTATTTCCATGACTCATGTACTGCAAAATGTATATGCAAAAGCAAGTACTTCAACAATAGTTTGTTGTTGTTGTTTATAGAAAGATAAAAATTGCTTTTACTTTTGAAAATGTTAGTACATTGAATATGTCAGTAGGTCATGTGTGTCTAACAAGAGGCAGAAGAGTATGTAAATAATTCAAAACAAAAAGTATCATTTGACATCATCCTTTTTATTCAGTTGACATGAATGTAGATTTACCAATATCTATTATTTAGTTCAAGTTTTAAAAATAAAGCAAATTTCCAGTATCTAATTATATTAATCATCTGAGTAGATCAATTTTTATTAATCTTAGAAAAATTCCTAACAGCCCTAACTCCTTAAGTATCTAAGAGTACACATACTCAGATATATGCATATTCAGTATTTCAAATATCAGAAAAGATAAGTGAAAATCTTGGATTTATTGGACGATTAATGGCCTAATATCTCAGAAGAGGTGAGTTTTAAGTTACCTTTTCTAAAATGAAGGTATGCATTAAGACACTTCAACTTTCTAGTTGTGTTTTTTGATGTGGTCAACGAATAATTAAAATGCAATGATTTATGAAAACATAGAAACTCCAGAATGCACTGAATTCATGCGGGTGTTATAGTCAGTAAAGACTGACTGGTAGAAGGTTGTAAGATTAAGAGTAACTGGAAATGAACATGACAAATGTTTCATTTCTATGGTTCTTTTCACAGCATCTTTTACCTCCTTGTTTCTCAGACTATAAATCAGTGGTTTTAACATGGGAATCACTAGGGCATAGAATACTGACACCACCTTCTCCTGCTCTACAGAATGCTGGGAGCTTGGTTGAATGTAATTAAAGCTTACAGAACCATACAATATGGAAACAGCAGTCAGGTGTGAGGCACAGGTGGAAAAGGCTTTCCATCTGCCTGATGCTGAGCGGATTCTCTGTACAGCAACAGCGATGATTATGTAGGAAATGATCACAATCAAGAAGGTGGTCATGGCAATGACTCCAGAGAAGGCTACTAGCAATAACTCATTCATGGAGGTATCAGAACATGACAGCTTTAGCACTGAGGGAGTATCTCAGAAGAAGTGGCCAACAATTTTGGCCCCACAGAAGGACAATCTTTCTAAGCCTATTGTGTGTGAATGCAGTAATTGTGCCATATGTCCATGATCTAGTGACCAGACCTACACACTTTCTCTTAGGCATGGCTACAATGTAAAGCAAAGGACACATGATGGCCACATAATGATCATATGCCATCATCGACAGCAAGAAGCCTCTGGTGTTAATGAACACCCCCAAAAAGAAATGCTGTATTGTGCAAACGGGGAAATGGATGGTTTCCCTCTCAACCAAGAAGCAGATCAATATTCTTGATGCAATAACTGATGAATAGCAGGCACGTACAAATGAAAGCCAGTTGAGGAAAACGTACATGGGTGTGTAGAGCTTTGGGGTGACTTGAATTAAGAAAGTCATGCCCAGATTCCCCACCACACTGGTCACATGAATCACCAGGAACAACACAAAAAGCACAATTTTCAGTTCAGCACAATCTGTCAATTCCAAAAGAACAAACTCTGTAACAACCTCAAAATTCTCTTCTGCCATTTGTTTGCTCCTTTTCTTGAAATCTGAGATAAAAAAAAAAAAAAAAAAGGAAAGAAATAAAAGGGTGTTAGAATGAATACAGGAGAATCTGGTATTTATCAAAAACAAATAGAAATATTTCTAGACTTGTGTCATTGAGTCAATAAGCATTATTTTCCTGAACCTAAATCTTCTCATCTGAAACACTAAAAGCTTGACTATGTTCTCTCTTAATTTTTTTTTTTTTTTTTTAGTGTGTGTGATGATTCAAGTGTCTAAGGAATTATGGAAAAAAATCTTGGCTCTCAAAAGTTTTAGTCTTTCTCTAAAGTACTTCCTCTACAGGAAGAATCTACCCACGTGAGGGACTCTCATGGTGATTGAAAGGAAGTTGTAAATTAAGTTTTATTCCTCTCCTGTCTTCATTTCATATATAAAAGGAGTAAATGGCAAAAAGATCTAAAAATGAGCTCTACCTTCAACTGTTAGTTTATCTACAAAGATATTATTGTACAACCAGATACTTGACAAAGATCATGAGGCAGGGGGCCTGGACTCCAAAGATGAAGACCTGATACTCTTTAAATTGCATAAATCTTAGGCTTCCTTTGACATATCCTCATGAGGTCATGGAAGGACACGCTCAGTGAAGGACAAATAACTGTGTGTCTTGCTTAGTTAGAAGACTTCATAGTTTATCTGATGCCTTGAACAAATAAATTATATTTTTTTCAGTATTTTTTGTGGTATAAATGCTTGTATAGATAACATGTATAATTTATAATACATTTCATTATTTATCATACATATGTATATGTAGATATGTATTATATAAAAGATGCAATTTAAAATGAGAATAAGTATAATCAGCTATTGGTCTGGAAAACTTTGTCATGTTGTTTATATAATGAAAAATATATATGTGTAAGCATTATGGTTTTCTAAATCCTGTTTCCATTACAAATTCTGTTACTTATGCTTTTAATGAAGTGTGTTATATTTCAATAAGAATCAGTACGTCCATAATAGACTAGAGCTCTCTACTACTATCTCTCTTACTATCTCTCTCTCTCATGTTCTATATTTAGTTGAGAAAATAGATGAAATGAATGATAAAATTTGAATTACTTTTGTCAGTTCTATTAGTTTATTTTACTTAATATATTTCAGTTGCCACAAGGGCATGTGGTTGGCAATACGCTGATTTGGGATTAAAATATATTGCTGTCACTTACTGACTTTGTTACTTTGGGAAGTTCATTATTCTTCTCAGCTTCAGTATAATCACAACTACAGCTCAGGATGCTTTGAAAATAAAATAGGATATACTGAATGCAAAATGTTAAGTGTTGCTTTACTTGTATAATAAGCACTCAAATTATAAATAGTAATAAAATGGATAGGTAGATAGATTAGTGTATAGGTAAGCAATATATTGATAGGCAAATGCTACATGAGGTTTTTTGCGTGGGGGCGTGGATAACTATCAATCACACAAAAAGCATTTCAGTCAAACAATTACATTTTCCCAATTTTGAATCTGCAGTTCATTTTACTTGAAATGAAAATTAAATGGAAGTGCAAATGCTTTACAATTTTCTTTGATAAATTATTAGCCTGATTGCTTTTATAATTTTTCATCTGCTCCTTAGAACTTACCAAATTAATTGTCAAAAATGCAGGATAACTTTCAAGAAATAATACTGAACCTTGACATTCAAAACTGAGTTTATATCAGTCCACTAAACCTGAACTCTCCAAGACAATAGTGAGTAATGATATATAAATCTTTAAATAAAAATAAAAATTAAATTAAATTAAAAAAATTTAGTTCTTTAAACTAGTTCCCATTCAAGTATTCAATAGGCATGTGTGACTAGTGGCCACTGTCTTTGGCAGCTCAGATATAGAACATTTCCAGCACTATAGAAAGTGGTGTTAGAGTACTTTCTAGGCCTCTACCTAATCATTTTAGAGTATCATTTAAATGGTATTTTCTCAAGAAAGGATTATCTATTATAGAGACTTTTCATTTCAAGCATAATTAAGGAAATGGGGTTTCCAAATGGAATTTAGAAATTCAATTTTATACTAATTCAGGGAATGCTCATCCCCTAATAATTTAAGGTGATTTTGTAAAGAGAATTGAATGATAGATTGTGGAGTTCGATTAACTAACCTCTAATATTCTTAACATTCAAATGAGTTTATCAGAATTAAAAGTTAAGTTTCTAACTAACCTACTATATATAAAGGCATTCAAATAAAGAGGAAAAGCATTTTTACAAAGTAAATTAAATTTACCATAAGAAAATATTATAAAATTTGAGCTTTAGAAACTTCTTGGCCTTTTCTAGGATTTCTTTAGTCAAAAACAATTTTAGTGAATGATCTTATGATATGCAGAGTTATCTAGTATTTTATATTGTACAGCCAAAAGTAATTACAGATAAAATTATTGAATGTAAATGTTTATTACTGTTACACACAAAAAAATACAAGAAACAAAAATAAAAATAAAGCCTGACCATTAATTTTTTTTCCTCTAAGAGGACAAATTTGAATAGAAAAAGAGATATTCATACATGTACAGATAGATGTATTACATCAGCCTCTAATGATCTCTCTCACAAAATAAGCATTATGGAGTAGCAAATAAAACCTTAGGAAACACTTTGTTTCTTAAGGGATTTTGTAATCTCCCATGACTCATCTCTCTCTCTGAAGTGTATAAATAACTAAAATGCTATAAAGACTTGAAAAAAAAATCAAGCAAAGTATGGGGAATTCTTGAATTTAGCAAAATATAATAGAAACCATATTTAAAAATTGACAATAGAACTATGAATTACATAAGTGGTAAATGGCTAGATGTTACTCTGCTAGTTAGGAAGTATTTCTTTATAGGTAGATGTACGAAATAAGGAACCTGACAAATGCTAATATTATTAAATGCTTCTTTAAATGCTACATACACACACACACACAGAGTACATAAGCACATTCCTGATGATTGGGTTGCCTATCTCCATTTTCATTTTTTTTTATTAAAACATAATTGATTATACATATTTGTTGGTACAAAATTGAGTAGCAATACTTGTGTACAGTATGTGATGGTCAAATCAGAGAAGTTAGCTTATTCATCCTTACAGTATGTAATCATTCTTTGTGTTCCTTAACCAATTTTTCACTGACCCCTCGCTTCCCCTTTCCCACCTCTTAACCCCAGTTCTGTCCTCTCCTTCTGAAAGCTCAAGGTACTATCTTTGTTGTTTCTCTCTCTCTCTCATTTTTCTTCCTTTCTCTTTTTTTTTCTTTCTTTCTTGTTTGCTTGATTGTTTATTAGCTCAGACTTATGAGTAAGGACATGCAGTGTTTCTCTTTCTGTGCCTGGTTTGTTTCACTTAACATGATTTTCACAAAGCATCTATGTTGCTACAAATGGCAGAATTTCATTCTTTTTCATGGTTGAGTAGTATTCTTCTGTGTATATATACTACATTTTCCTTATCCGGTCATCCATCAATGGACATTTAGGTTGGTCCCATGTCTTGGCTACTGTAAACAGAGCACTGCAATGAACATGGGAGTACAGGTATTCCTTTGACATGATGATTTCCATTCCTTTGGGTAAATATGCAGCAGTGGGATTGCTGGATCATGTGGTAATTCTATCTGTAGTTGTTTGAGAAACATCCCTACAGGATTCCATAATGGCTGCGCCAATTTGCAGTCCCACCAACAGTCCCCTTTCTCTGCATTATTTGCAGCATTTGTTATTCTATGTCTTTTTGATAATAGCCAGTCTAGCAGGCGTGAGATGAAAGTGGCTTTGATTTGCATTTCCCTGATGATTAGTGATTTTGAGCATTTTTTCATATACCTGTTGGTCATTTGTATATCTTCCTTTGAGAAATGTCTATTCAGCTCCTTTGCCCATTTTTAAAATCAGGATGCATATTTTTTTTCACTTTTAAATAGTTTGAGTTCCTTGTATATGCTGGATATAAATCCCTTGTCAGATTCATAGTTCAATATTTTCTCCAGTCTGTAGGTTTTCTTTTCATTCTGTTGATTATTTCTTTTGCTGTACATATGTTGTTAATTTGATATAATTCCATTTGTTTACATTTTCTTTTGTTGCTTGTGCATTTAGTATCTTGTTTGTAAAGTCTTTTCCCAGCCCTATATCCTAAATTGTTTCCCCTATGTTGTCTCCTAGGAATTTTACACTTTCGGGACATATGTTTAAGTCTTTAATCAATTTTTAGTTGATTTTGTTATATGGTGATGGGTATGGGTCTAGATTCATTCTTCTACATGTGAATGTCCAGTTTTCCCAGCACCATTTATTTTCCCCCAATGTATGCTCTTGGTATCTTTGTCAAATATTAGTTGGGTGTAAGTAAATGGGTTGATTTCTTTATTCTCTATTCTCTTTCATTGACTCGTGTCTGTTTTTATTACAGTACCATGCTGTTTTGGTCACTATAGCTTTGTAGAGTAATTTGAAGTCAGGTAGTATAATACATCTGGCTTTATTTATTTATTTATTGCTCAGGATTTATTTGGCTTTTCAGGGACTTTGGCTGTTCTACATGAATAATGCCAATGTTCTTGTTGTTTGCTTTTAATATTTCTGTGAGGAAAGTCATTGGTATTTTGATGGTGATCACATTCTACCTGTTGAAGTTTTCATTTAGTTTGGACATTTTCACAATGTTAATTCTTTCAATCCATGAACATGGAATGTCTTTCCATCTTTTGGTGTCCTCTTTAATTTCTTTCAACAGTGATTTTTACTTCTTGTTGTAACAATTTTTCAGCTCCTTGGTTAAATTTATTCACAGGTATTTTATTCTATTTTTGGTAGCTATCATGAATGGACTTGCTTTCTTCATTTCTTTTTCAGCTAGTTCATTTTTGTAGTATAAGAACACTACTGATTTTTGAATATTGATTTGTATCCTTCAATGTTACTAAATATTTTACCAGCTCTAAGGGTTTTTATGGTAGAATATTTAGGATATTGTATATGTAGGATCATGTCATCTGTAGACAGGGACAATTTTACTTTATATTTCCCTATTTGAATATGCTTTATGTCCTTCTCTTGCCTGATTGCTCTGGCAAGTAATTCCAATACTATGTTAAGTAGGATTCGTGAGAGTGGGCATCCTTATCTTGTTCCCATTCTCAAAAGAAAATCATCCCATTTAGGATGATATTGTCATATATGGCTTTTATTTCATGGAGATAATTTCCATCTATACCTAATTTCTTAGGAGTCTTTATGTCAAAGGGAATTTGAATTTTGTCAAATGCTTCCTCTGCATCTATAGTTATGAATGTATGGTTTTTGTTCTTGATTTTGTTGATGTGGTGTATCACATTTATTAATTTGCATATGTTGAACCATCCTTGCATCCCTGGGATGAATCCCACTTGATTACGGTGTATACTCTTTTTACTGTGTTCCTGTATAGTGCTTGCTGATATTTTGCTGAGGATTTTTCCATCTCTGCTTGTTAAGCATATTGGCCTGTAGTTTTCTTCTGTGTCTGATTTTGATATAAGGGTGATGCTGTCCTCATAGAATAAGTTTGGGAGAATGGCCTCAGTTTCAATTTTCAAATAGATTAAAAAGAAATAGTATTAACTCCTCTTCAAAGATTTGGCAGAATTCAGCAGTGAAGCAATCTGGTCCTGGGCTTTTCTTTGTCAGATGACTTCTGATTATTGCTTCAGTTGTGTTGCTTGTTATTGGTCTATTCAGGTTTTCTATTTCTTCTTGCTTCAGTGCCGAGAAATGCATCCATTTCCTCCAGGTTTTCAAATTTGTTTGCAAGTTGTTCATAGTAGTCTCTAGTGATTTTTTGTATTTCTGTGGTATCAGTAGTGATGTCTCCATTTTCATTTCTGATTCTGGTTATTTGGCTCTTCTTTTTTTCAGTTATTCCGGCTAATGGCTTGTTTATTCTGTTCATCTTGTCCAAAAACATAGGGAATCACTTCAGGATGTAGGACTGGGCAAAGAATTTATGAATAAGACCCTAATAGCACAGGCAACAAAAGGAAAAATAAACAAATGGGATTATAACGTACTAAAAAGCTTCTGCACAGCAAAGGAAACAATCAACAGAGTGAAAAGACAATTTCCAGAATGGGAGAAAATATTTTCAAACTATATATCTGACAAGGGATTAATATCCAGAATATATAAGGAACTCAAACCATATAACAGTAAAAACATAATAATAATTTGATTAACAAATAGGCAAAGTAACTAAATAAACATTTCTCAAAGGAAGACACACAAATGGCCAACAAGTATGTGAAAAAATGCTCAACATCACTAATCATCGATGTCATGCAAATCAAAACAATACATAATATATTAAAAATAAAAACAAACAAACAAAAACCTGAAAGAGGCCCAAATCAGACAAACTCTGAAATAAAAATTATCACTAAAGGAATGTATGATTTCTCCTTTTTACCACTTTTTTTTGTGGAATCACTCCAGTCAAGACCAACATATAGAAATATCACATAAAATTCATAGTCTTTCTAACCTAAAGAACAAGAAGACAAAGTTTGTGACAACCACAACCACAGTAAAATTTGGATGAATCCCAAATGGATACAGCCAAATAAAGGGAAATTTATATTCTGTGTACAAACTCCGTCCTATTCATGAACCTTGTCATTGTAGAGTAGACACATTAACCCAAAGAAGGATGAAAATATGAACTGATATTTGCATTACCACCCAAATGATAGAATTTGCAGTCTAAGTCAAAACATGTTAATTTCCTTCTAATGTGAAGAAAAAGAAAGAAATAAGGAAAAAGTCAACACTCATAGAGCAACAGAACAACATTCAGATATCCACACAGAATAACTGAAATTGTCCCAGATAGAATCCATAGTTTATTGGTACACCAATGTGCGGAAAAATTACAGCATGGCTTGAAGTGGGAACAGCAACTCGTTCTTAGTTCTCCTGATGCCTTCTCAGCCTTAAAAGGATACTATGTACCAGACCTTTGGCTTGTGGCTTGATGAGCTTTCTGGCTCATTTGGAGATGTTCTAGTTTTACTGGGATAAAGCTGATGTGAAAGTATTTTTGTTGTTACTTTAATAGTTGACTACGTATGAGTGAATACCTTATTTAATATAAGTCCTCATAGAACTGTATAAAACATTTATGTTATTTTGTTCCTTTCATCAATTGTTCTTTATGTGTTCTCACTGGGGAATATGTAGGTTCTCCTAGATAATTAGCAGGCATATGAAGGCAATATTTAAAAAACTCTCAGATGATTTAGGCACAATAATCTGAATGAATTACATGCTACTTCCTCAGGGAGTATCCCAAGGGTGAAGGAATACCATAAATTCTTCCTATCCAAAGAAAATGTGAGACCAGTTTGGAAGAAGAAAATTGGAATCTTATTAAAGGTAAGTGGAAAATAATTTTCATAGATTTTGGTAATAATCTGGATGTAGGTAATTTCTCATGATTTCTGGTTTCTTTATAAAGATACTCTTATGTTACGTGACAGCTGATTCCTTCGAATACACACAAAAAAATTCATTATCTCCTTTGTTAATAGTAGCTTCCTAGAGTAGAATGGTGTTCTTCAGGACATTAAGTCCCATGAATTGAGCAAATGTCCAACACTTATTTGATTTTTGAGAGTTGATGCTATCATATTGGATAATGCAAGGGAAGAGGAAGATAGAAATACCTGAAAAAAAAATCACGAATCTCATACATCAGAATCTATTGAGCTTAGAATTTCCAGATAAAATACAGGATACCCAGTTACATTTGAATTTTACATAAGCAACTTATACATTTTAATATGTCCTATGCAATCCTTAAGAAATAATGAATATTACCTTGGGGTTTCATATATTCAATATATCCAATATTTGCAAAAAAAAAATATTTTAAATATTTCCGTGCAATATTTTATAAAATTCAATAACTTATATATAATGATGTTGCATGCATAAAATTGCAATAATTTTAGTTGCTGCTGTTTTTCCTACTGGGATGTTTACTCCTGGGCAAGTTTTTGAAGAATGGGTGTAACCAGCTAATAGAGAAGACAGGCACTTAATAGAATTAGTTTTAAGAGTTTTGGAGTCATGGTTAAATTGGTGAAATTTAAATAATTTCAAATTGATTTTACCATGTCTAAAGATTGAAAAATCAGTTGTTTTCCACAGAGGAAGAATGAACAGGGTAAAGGAATCTAGACATCTTTTATCCAGACATCTTCTTGAGGGAGATCATGACTGACACTGAAAATGGAAATACACTCAAAAAATACAAGATTAATTCTTAGCAAAGTTATGGAGAAACCCCAGAGCCCTAACTAATCCCTCACTGATTTAACCATGTTTAAAGATTGAAAAATCCATTACTCCTTTGCATTCTTTTTATATCATGTCCATTCTATTGGTTAACCTTAAGCAGAGTAAATAAGATCTTCTTAGCATATTAGAAATACCTTTTCCATACAAAAATGGATATGGGGAAAGATTCAAGAAATCTTCACAGGTAGGTAATAACTGACAGTGAAAAAGGACTATGTAAATACAAGAATAGTTCTTAGCAAAACATTGAAGATTTCAAGGTGGTAGGATTGATACTGGAATTCCGATTTCCTCTTTCAGTCCAGTCCAGTGCACCTCCAATTCCCTGGGTCAGATGGCAAAATGTACACCAATAAGGAGCAGATTCCTAGAATTGCTGCCATCTGCCACAAGGTGGCTATGGACTACAGCTGTTCCAAACTGTAGGTTTCGACACTGAACAGAGCTCCCAGAAGTTTCTATGTGATACTTGAGCAGGCTAAAGCTGGCATTCCATTACATTATAATAATTCTCTCTTTCCTTTTATCTGCCCGGATTTTTTGAATTCCAATAATTCCTCCAGTTGGAAATCATGCTTACAGAGTCCCAGGTTATCATTCAGAAGAAACTGAAAGTGATGGGAGAAAATCCAAGTGGATTAAGTTAAATCAGCCTCAGTATCTTTAATCTTTTCAGTTCCACTTTGTTTTACTGACTTGGCATGTAAATTTATTAAATGGGTGGTTATGTACTTATCACTGAAATATTTAAAAAGCACAGTGCTGTAGTCTCTATAAATATTCCATTGTACGTTATGAGAAATAAATTTGTATTCGGTAATATATAGTGTAATAGATGCTCAAATAAAAATTTTTAGATGTTTCTTAGCTCCTATCCTCTCCATAGTGTTATATTAGAGGAAACCAAGTAGATAGAATTATATACTGAAATCCCAAATGAGTCATTTATTTTGGCAGGTATATCTTGAAGCTTGTGCTAATTTGGGGTTTTCTTTTTTCAAAACAAATATACATGTGACTTAAGAAATAAATGTGGATATTTATTTAGATGGGAAAATAATGTTAAAACCTCAGCTGTAAACAAACTAATGGTCAGAAATATCATAAAAGATATAAATATAATAACTTTATGCATGAAATTTCAGATACATTTCAGATAGTGGGTAGTGCAAGTGCTCTTAGAAAGTATTATTCCAACACGATAGGTGGCACTGTTCAATGATAAATGTCATTGATTTTGAACCATGGAAATACACCCTCTAGATATCAAATAAAATGTTACTAACTCAAACTTTCCTTAGCTGTATCCCTATAAATGCTAATACACCCACCAATGAACACCTCTATTAACTGAAATGTGATGGAGTAGAAATAGAAATGGAAAGAGAAGGTGGTCTTAATTGATCACGGGCAAATAGTTCACATTTACAACATTTATAAAGGTATATCACTTTGTGAGTGCATAGCAGAGGTCCCTCCAGGGCTTTGGAAGTGCAAATGTGGAAGCCTAAAATGTAAGCTGCGTTAGCATCATGTTATCTCTGCATACAATTTTTAAAATATTAAAATTCCACAAGAACTCTCAGACAAAAATGAAAGTGTAATAAAGAAAAACTGTGATGCCATTTTGTATTTGAAATAAAGTCTAATATTTGTACATTAATACTTGTATATTTTTGTTTTGAATGAATATATTCTAAATACTACTGACTATTTAGAGTTCAATCTATGTCATATAAATTTGTGCTTCACATAAATCCCTATAGGGGGAAGTGGAAGATTCCATTGTTTTTATTTATCTGTGTTTTATTTTTAATATGACAGGCAATAATTGTAAATATCGGACACAAAGAGATATTTGAATACATGTATATAATATGTAATGATCTGGCATGGTAATTAATGTAGCCATCACCTCAAATATTTGTCACTTTGTGTTGGGAACATTTAAAATCCACTCTTCTCACTATTTGAAATCATACAATAATTTGTTGATTATTTTCACCTCGCAGTTCTACAGAGCACTACAATTTATTTCCTATCTAGCTGTGATTTTGATTCCTTGACCAACCTCTCCCTATACCCTCCTGCCCCATATCCTTGCCTGCCACTAGTAACCACTATACTACTGCCTAATTTTTTGTGATCAACTTTCTTATCTTCCATATATGAGTGAGAACATGTGATGCTTATCCATCAATGCCTGGCTTTTTTCACTTAACATAATGTTCTCTTGGCTTATTATCCATATTGCAACAAATGACAGGATTTAATTTTTTATGGCTTAACAGTATTCCATTGCGTACATACACCACGATTTCTTAGTCCAATCAACCAGTGTTATTACTCTTGCAAAATCAGACATGGGAATTGTTTTTCTTTCCCCTATTAAAAATACAGTTTTCATGTATGTCAACAAGTATAAATGTTTAGATGATGCTACATGAAAGCTAATAATAATGCTCTTCTTTTTTCCTAGATAACTTGAATAAATGCGCCAAGAGAATCTAACATTGCTGACCAAATTCATTCTGATGGGAGTCACAAGGCGGCCTGAGCTGCAGCTTCCCCTTCTTGGTGTCTTTCTCGTCATCTCTGTGATCACAGTGGTGGGCAACCTGGGCATGATCATTTTGACCAAGGTGGACTCTCGTCTGCATACACCTATGTACTTTTTTATCAGACAACTGGCTTTCACTGATCTTGGTAATTCTACTGTGATTTGTCCCAAGATGCTGGTAAATTTCATTGAAGTACAAAATACTATTTCCTATTACACAGGTGCCACACAGATGGCTTCCTTCCTTCCGTTCATCATCAGTGAACTATTCATCTTGTCAGCCTATGACCGCTACGTGGCCATCTGTAACCCTCTCCTCTACAATGTTATCATGTCTCAGAGACTTTGTCATGTGCTGGTGGGCATTCCATACCTCTACAGTGCCTTTCAGGCTCTGATGATCACTATTAAGATTTTTACATCGACCTTCTGTGGCTCTAACATTATCAGTCATTTCTACTGTGATGATGTTCCCTTGTCACATATGCTTTGTTCCAATGCACGGGAAATGCAATTGTTGATCATGCTGTTTTCAGCATTTAATTTGATCTCCCTCCTGGTAGTCCTTGTACCTTACATGATAAGTCTGCTAGCCATATGTAGAATGCATTCTGCAGAAGGCAGAACAAAATCTTTCTCCACATGTGGTTCTCATCTGACAGCGGTGGTTGTGTTCTATGGGTCTTTACTCTTTGTGGACGTGCAGCCCAAATCCACTCACTCTTTTGATACTGACAAAACGGCCTCCGTGTTTTACACTTTAGTAATCCCCATGCTTAACCCCTTGATCTACAGCTTAAGAAACAAAGAGGTACAGATGCCTTCTACAGGGTTTTTAAAAATCAATGCAAATTTCGTATTTAATGTACAATATGGACTGTTGTTCAAATAAACTATGATAAAGGCAACCGTTACCATTTGGTAATATTTCTCATACATACAATTGCATTCTTCTTTGCACCAAAACAAAGACGAATTATAAAACACAGACAAATAGATTGTTGTTCTTATATTCAGCCAAATTAACTTTCGTATTTTCTATCTCGATTAACTATGGCTTCCTTACTGTCACTCCCAGCTGCTGATTCAATGTCACTTTAACGATTTTTACCTCAACTTTCCTGGCTACAAGGTCATCTGTATTTTGTACTGTCACAGTCTCCCCTTATTATCTTTGATTTGCATAAATATGCATAAAATTAAATCAATAATTCTGTTCTCAGTGGATTTTCATGGGATTTTATCTTTTCTGATAATTGTTGTGTCTTAAATGCTCATCCTTGTAACAATTTAAAGAACAAACTAACTGAGGAAGGGTGCAAGTTTTTCTACACCCATGGATCCCACCTGATCACAGTCACAGTGTTCTCGGGGACTTTGATATTCCTCTATGTGTAACCCAAGCCAGTCATTCTTTTGACAGTGATAAAGTTGCTTCTATATTTTACACTGTGATTATCCCCATGTTGAATCCCTTGATCTATCACTTGGGGAACAAAGATCTAAAATGTGATATCAAAGGATGTGGAAAAACGAATGTGATATTTTCCTCAAATTTACATACAGTGTGATTTTTATAAATTGGGCTATAGGCATCATATTTTACTCTGTGTGCTTGAAGAATAAAATAGTAAGCACAAGTGGATTCAACATGTACTTATATATTATTTTTACATGTCAGTCAATTCTCTGTAAACAGATTAATAAATAAAACAGTAAAAATATTTGCCTTCCTTCAGAGAAGTGGATGGATTTTATGCATAATAAGTAAATTTTATAGTGCAGTAGAATGTGCTAGATGAATATAGACCAACAAAAGCAGGTAAGTAAAGTGAGCATGCTGTGTGGCAGTAGGGAACAGTGCTGATTACACAAGTGGCAAGAATTCTTGTATTTTTATCACCTTCTGGGACAGAATTTGAAGTTCATGTACCTGTATTTGTATGCTTTCCTGTGTGGGGGGGAGATATTTTCATCTATTTTAGCCTGTATGCTTCTTACTTAGGGTTAGGGTTAGGGCTAGGGCCAGGGCTAAGGTTACGGCTAGGTTTAGGGGTAGGGTTAGGGTTCGGGCTAGGGCTAGGGTTAGGGCTAGAGTTAGGGTTAGGGTTAGGGCTAGGTCTAGGGTTAGTGCTCGGGTTAGGGTTAGGGTTAGGGTTAGGGTTTGGGGTAGGGCTAGGGTTAGGGCTAGGGCTAGGGTTAGGCCTTGGGTTTGGGTTAGGCCTAGGGCTAGGGTT
Source organism: Cynocephalus volans (assembly GCF_027409185.1). Taxonomy (NCBI): domain Eukaryota; kingdom Metazoa; phylum Chordata; class Mammalia; order Dermoptera; family Cynocephalidae; genus Cynocephalus; species Cynocephalus volans. The sequence goes on from NC_084463.1 coordinate 158,605,730, forward strand.
AGGGCGAGTTTTAGGGTTAGGGATAGGGTTATGGTTTGGGGTAGGGCTAGGGTTAGGGCTAGGGTTAGGGTTAGGGCTTGGGGTAGGGTTAGGGTTAGGGTTAGGGTTAGTGCTAGGGTTTGGGCTAGGGTTAGGGCTAGGGCTAGGGTTAGGGCTAGGGTTAGGGTTTGGACTAGGGCTAGGGTTGGGCTAGGTTTAGGGTTTGGTTTAGGGTTAGGGCTAGCGCTAGGGTTAGGGCCAGGGCTAAGGTGAGGGCTAGGGTTAGGGCTCGGACTAGGGCTAGTGCTAGGGCTAGGGCTAGGTTTAGGGTTAGGGTCAGGGTTAGGGTCAGCCGTAGGGCTAGGGTAGGGCTAGGTTCAGAGCTAGGGCTAGGGTTAGGGTTAGGGCTAGGTTTAGGGCAAGGGTTAAGACTAGGGTTAGTCTTAGGGCTAGGGTTAAGGTTAGGGCTAGGGCTAAGTTTAGGGCTAGGTTTAGGGTTAGGTTTAGGGTTAGGGCTAGGATTAGGGTTAGGGCTAGGGCTAGAGCAAGGGTTAGGTTTACGGTTAGCATTAGGGCTAGGGCTAGAGTTAGGTTTAGAGCTAGGTCTACGGGTAGGGTCACGGCTAGGACTAGAGTTAGGTTTAGGGTTAGGGCTAGGTCTAGGTTTAGGGCTAGGCTTAGGACTAGGACTAGGGTTAGGGCTTGGGCGAAGGTTAGGGCTAGGATTAGGGTTAGGGAAAGTTTAGGGCTAGGTTAAGGGTTAGAGTAACACTTAGGGCTAGGGCTAGGGTTCGGCCTAGGGCTAGTGTTAGGGCTAGGGTTAGGGTGAGAGTTAGGGATAGGGCTAGGGCTAGGTTGAGGGCTAGGGTTAGGGCTAGGTTTAGGGCTAGGTCTAGGGCTAGGGCTTGGTCTTGGGTTAGGGCTATGGCTAGGGTTAGGGTTAGGGTAAGGGTTAGGGCTAGGGCTAGTGTTAGGGCTAGGTCTAGGGCTAGGGCTTGGTCTTGGGTTAGGGCTATGGCTAGGGTTAGGGTTAGGTTTAGGGTTAGGGCTAGGGCTAGGGCTAGGGTTAGGTTTAGGGTTAGGGTTAGGTTTAGGGCTAGGGTTAGGGCTAGGGCTAGGGTTAGGGCTTGGGTTAGGGTTAGGGTTAAGTCTAGGGTTAGGTCTAGGCTTAGGGCTAAGATTAGGGTTAGGGCTAGGGCGAGGGTTAGGGCTAGGTTTAGGGTTAGGGTTAGGGTTAGCGTTTGATGTTGGGCTAGGGTTAGGTCTAGGGCTAGGCTTAGGGCCACTCAAAGTCTGGTGAGTCATTGCAAGTGACCATCCCACGGCCCATCCCATGGGAAGTGTTTGCAGTACAGGTGGTGGCAGAGACGGGCCCATCAGGGAAACACTGGGGCACAGCAAGGACAGCTCATCTGTCCCCCCATCAGCGTAGGAACATCAGTGGAGACTGGTCAGGAATGTAGAACTGCAGGGGGTGCAGTTTGCTGACAGACGTGGGCCCAGACCAGAGTTTCCACAAGATCTCACAAGAGCTGGATGTACCCACAAAATCAACCATTAAACCCTGAGCTGCATAAAATGCCTTCCCCAGGGAATCAGCAGCAAAGCAGCAATTTATCCCAACCGCAGGGCTCAAGGGCTGGTCCCCACAGGAAGTTCCCCCATTTTAGAAGTAAGCAAAGGACAACAAATTAGTTGCAGTGCTGGGAACAGCAAAAAACCCAGCCCAACTGAAAGAGAAAACAGAATACCCACAACTAGAGACAAAGTTTGATATTAACTAGTAAAGGTCCCACATCACCAGTGAACAACTATAACACCTAGAAGGACCAGAAGTCCCCTGGGCTACCATGGCAGAGATGGGGGAGGGGGAGGGGACGCAGCCGTGCCCCCCGATAAGTGCAACCAGCTCAGCAACGACCACACAGCGGCTGCAGGAAGTGCCCCAGGCTCTCCTGAGCCTGGGGGGGGGGGGGGTTGAGGGCCTCGGCCATGCCCCCTGACACCTGCAACCAGCCCAGCCAAGCTGCCACAAAAAGTGCCCCCAGCTCCCAAGCTGGAGAGATGGGGGTCTAGGGCTTTAGCCAGAGCCCCCTGACATCAGCACCCAGCCTGGCAATGACTGAGCCACTGTTGGAAGCCCCCTGGTCTCCACTGTGGGAATGAGGGGTTTTCCACAGGCCTCAACCCTGCCCCTCATCCTTCCTCCTTCCATGCTGTTTCCTTCCCCTTTCCCCTCTCCCCCTCCCTCCCAACGGCTCCACAACGTCATAGAAGGTGAAGTAAATAAGTAAGTAAGTAAATAAATAAATAAATAAATAAATAAACAAGTAGAATAGAGTATACCAGGGGCTTGGGTACAGGGGAATGGGAAATTATCGTTTAATGGGTACAGAGTTTCTGTTTGAGATGATGAAAAAGTTCTGTAAATGCATAGTGGTGGTGGTCGCACAATATCGTAAATGTATTTAATGTTACTAAATCATACACTTAAAATGATTAAAATAATACATTTTGTTATATATATTTTACTACAATAAAAAAGCTACCTGCTACTTAAAGGTTGCATGACCTTAGTCAAGTCACTTAACTTCTCCAGGCCTCAGTTTCCTCATCTGTAAAATGGGGGCAATCATTCTTACTGCTGTTACCCTGGGGCAAGCCACCATCATCTCTAGCCTGGAGGATTGCAAACAGCCTCCTTGATGGTCTCCCAGCTTCACTCTTGGCCCTCCCTGCAAATGTTTTACAACTAAGCAGCCAGAATATTTAGAAACCTAAGTCACATCAAGTCAATTTCCTGCTTAAAATTCTTCCCAAACTCCTCCCCTTGGCTGAGAAGATCTGGCCCCTGCCTACCTCTCCCGTCTCAGTACTTTCTACTAGCCCTCCAGGTTCCTTCTGCCTCCAGGCCTTTGGCCTTGCCAGTGTCTCTGTCTTGAACACCATTCTCTGGGTTCTCTGGTTATCGAGGTCTCAGCTCAAATGTCACCTTCTCTTCCGGGCACTCCACTCCTTACCATGTACTCTAAAGTTGCCTTACCTCCCAGTCTTAATCTTGCCACCTCTATCCTGTTTATTTTCTTCATAGCACCTGTTATTACCTGAAATTGTCTTATCTTCTTTATAAAATTTGTTAATTCAACTGGCTGGGCTTTGCAGGGAGCAAAGCAGGAAATAGTTTTATTTTTCTCCCACCCGTATCTTTGCACTTGCTCTGTTGCTTCTCTCTTCTCACTCCCTGAAAATGTTTCAGCTAAGTATAGTTTTACCCATTTCTTTCAGGTGTTAGATCAATTTCAATTTCATGCATTCAAAAGTCCAATTCTTTTAGGAGACGTACAAAGAAGGATTTAGGAGTGAAGTGCCATGTTGTCTAAAGCTTGCTTTCAAGTTGTTCAGCAACACCATGCACACACACACAACATACAATGTTAATTTTTTAATGTAAGGGGTGAATATATGGGTGTTTCTTGTACTATTATTTCAACTTTTCTGTGTGTTTGAAAACTCTTATAAAAAGTTGGGAAAAAAAAGAAACTCTTTTGTCAAGTTAAAAAAATAAGACCAGTCCTACCAAAATAAAAATACTTATCTCCCATCCAACGTAAAGCTGCTCCTTCGCGAGCTGACCCAGGCCTGGTGTTCTGCAGTGGGGAAGCGGGGGCAGTGGGCGCGGGGTCGGTGTCTCCACTCTCTTGGACTCACTTCCTCTCCCACTTGCTAGCAGCTTCTTCCGGCTCCTTCAAGGTCTGGGAGGGGAGGAAGGATGTAAAGGAAAGGGGAGGGGTGCCTCGATTATGCTGTTGTTGTCACGTGGGGTGTCCTGGTGGGCTTCCCTCTCTGGAAATTGCGCCCACACGCTCCCTGATGGGAGTAATGCCCGCTCCGGCTGCCCTCCCCTGCTGCTGACAAGGCCTCTTTCTGCTGGGGTCGCCTTGTGCCCGCAGGCAGCCGTCCTGGCTGAGGTCCCATGGACAGCGCTCTAGCCCAGCTCTCCTGGATGCCCACTCTGGCCGTGGAAACGCATCTCCTGCCCTGCCAAAGGTGGAACGCAGGGCACTCCCTCCCACTGCAGCCCTCCCTTCCTTTATCCTGCCAGACTGGAGCCTGTCCCAGGTTTATGGTCCCCACCGCCTCAATGACTCACCATGCTCTGCCCAGTAGCAGCAGGAGCAGGAGCAGGCCCCTGAGTGTCAGCGTCTCAGCCAGCACCCAGGGCGGTGAGAGTGGGGATGTGGTGCCAGGGTCCCCTCTGGAAACCCCATGCCCTCCACAAGTGGTCTCTTGAGTCCCCTTACTTGGCTTGAAGAGTGTGTGCGTGCGTGCGTGTGTGCGTGCGTGCATGTGTGTGTGCGTGTGTGTGTCTGTTTGTGTGTGTGCATGCGTGTGTGTGCGTGTGTGTGTGTGTTTGTGTGTGTGTGTGTGTGTGTGCGCGTGTGTGTAAACATCACCGCCTTCTTCCTCCAGGGCTGACAACTCTCTAGGAGAATATCCTCACTTAGAAATTCAAAGCCTTTGAATTTCTCTATGGCTTTGCCTCCCACAGATTTGTCACCCCTTTTCCCCTGGGTGACGGAGCTGCCAAAGATTACTCAAAGCCCATCTCTTCTGAGCAGTGAGAAGCCCCCAGAAGGGGTAAATCTCCTGGAACCCTCAAGAGAGAGGTGTTCCTTCCATTTGGGAAATTAACCACAAATTGGGGTTCTGTTCCCCCATTTATTCTCCAGACCAGGAAGATACAGGAAGAGAACAGAGGTGGCGTTTTTGCTAAGTACAGTTTAACAAGTTTAACAATAGACATTCCATAATGCAATTTTCAAGAAGTGAAGTTGATCCACCAACAAAAGCTTGATCTTAGCAAACATTCTCTGCTTACAGCAATTTCCCACTATCTTTACATATCAATCAGTAACCTGTCTGTCTTTGAGCCAGCAACCTTGCTGTGTTACAATTCTTTATCTTACAACAGAGACTATGTAGCCTGAAGAAAATATCCTGTGCTTTGCAAGGTCCATATTTGAAACTGCAAGGCTTTGGAAAACCAGGCCCTGTGAAGTACATTTTTTTAATGAATACTTCACATTTCTCAGTATCTTCCACATAGACTGAGGTGCTGGTAGTGGGCTCAGGAGAAATACTTGGTTTTCTCATCTCATAGTAAGTCCAGCAGAGGCGGCTGTGGCTCTTGGCTCTGGGGATCCAGCAGAGAGACCTGTGAGCAGGAAAGTTGTCATTCAATGCCCTTCCTTGTATATTTACTTGTTTACACTTGGCCTTTTGTGTGTGTGTGTGGTGAGCAGACCTGCCAGCTTCCTTCACCACCATGTCCTGGGATGGGCAGGAGAGAGGCTCAGTGTTTGCTGGTGGAGTGGAGTAGATAGTCTTGTGAGGATACGATAGACAGGGCATACGGGGCTCTCTGCAGAAGGCTGGCACAGATGAGGGAACTGTTATTATGGTATGTCAGTTGAAGGTGAAGACAGATGCCAGAGTTCAGGTGGGGCAGGGGCTGGATCTACGAATCAAGAGTTCACAGCAAGGAAGCCAGATGCCTTCCCCTGTCCCGTCCCAACCTGCCACACTCTGCTTCACCCCTGCAGACCAGCCACATCCAGTCTTAGCTTTTGCTGGGTCGAGTCAGCTCAACCTAGGGGGTTAACCTGGAAAAGAAAATGGTCCAGAAAGCAAAGGCTAAGCAGAGAGTGGGGCAGGGCGAGCAGAGGTTGTGGATCTGCGGGATGAATGTTTGCCACGGGTGTGCAAAGGCAAAAACAAACTAAAAATAAGAAAAAAATTTTGATTCTCCCTGTTGAGAAAAGGAAAGCGACTTTCTCCACTCCCTTTTCTTTAGAAAACTTGTGAGTTCTTTCTCTGCCTTTTTGAAATGTATGTAAAACTTTTCAAAAGCTAGATAAGCCTCTTGCCAGCTTTTACATCTGGTGGAGTTTGAATGTGTTGTCCCCTCCAAAACTCGTGGAAATTTGATCTCCAATGTGGCAGTGTTGGAAACTGACTAAGTCATGGGGGCGGATCCCTCATGAATGGATTCACGCTCTCCCTGGGGGAGGGAGGTTAGTGAGTGAGTTCTCGCTCTATTAGTTCCCGTGAGAGCTGATTGTTTATAGGACCCTGGCACCTCCCTATCTCTCTCTTGCTTCCTCTCGCCATGTGATCTTCTTGTACCCGCCAGCTCCCCGCCACCTTTCCACCATGAGTAGAAGCAGCCTGAGGCCCGTGCCAGATGCAGCTGTCCCAGAATCGTGAGCCAAATAAACGAACCTCTTTCCTTTATAAATTACCCAGTCTCAGGTATTTCTGTCCTAGCAACACAAAACGGACTAATACAACATCCCAGGAGTGTTCGCTCGAGATCCTGGAAGCCAGTTCTTTTAAATGTAACTAACCATCGAGGGAGTTAGCGTCCCTGTCTCCCAGTTGCTGTGGGCAGGTATAGGAGCCTCAGTTCAGCTGGTGCCTGGCTGCAAGCTGCAAACCTACCTCCTGTCATAGAGACAGAGAAAGGCATTTCCCCTTTGTGTAAAGACAATTGGCAAATACAGGTGCCCACGTGACCCACAGGGAAACTTTGGGTGAACTGTGTGTGCCCAGTGGTGCTGTCAAGTCCTCATGCTTGAGGACTAGCTGTGGTTTGTTTTGAGGACAGGTGTGTCACGGGCAGTTTTCTGCGTGGTTATGTAAAGCGTGAGAGTTCTCTCCGTCTTTGTAGTCTCTTTGCGGATCGCCTGCGATGCGCACCAGATTCTGGTTTAATGCTTATTAAACCTTCTCCCTTCCACCTTTGCAGAGAGGTTTTCTCGGTTGGCAGGAAATCCTGTCTTTACTCTGTATCTCCCAGGCCGCTGTCGTTGCCCTTCCGAGATGTTTCTTCTTCTTTTGGTGCGTGCGTGTGTCATCTTGTCCACAGAGACAGGTGGCAGCCAGGTGGCCCCTTAGACCCCTGGGGCCTCCTTGGGAAGGGTCAGACGTCCTGGATCCACTGAGGCAGCCGCTCCTGAGAGGGGCCCCTCGCCCAGGGAAAGGGGCACCTTTGAGGGCTTATTGCCGTGGACCCTCGGCATGGTCCCGGGAGGGCAGGTCCGGGTTCGGGGCCCAGGGGAGGCAGAGCCCGGCCGGGCTGGGGCCCTGGACTGGAGCCTTGCACGGAGTCGCAGCGGCAGGTCCCTCCGCACCCGCGCCGGACAGGCCCGACAGCGACCCCGTGTGGCAGCGCGAGGCGACAGCGGCGGGACTGCGGCTTCTCTCTGCAGGACTCTGTGGACAGCAGCAGCCTCTGGGGGCGGGGGGAGAGTAAGGCAGATGAGGGCTTGATCCGCAGGTCGGAGAAAAATAGACGACATCATGTGACATTTCCTGAGCGCCAACAAATGAGAGCGCAACAGACATTCCCGAGTCCTACCTCATCCCTGAAGAAAGGTTTGGCTTAGGGTTAGAGCTAGGGCTATGGTTAGGTTTAGCGTGAGGGTTAGGGTTAGGGTTAGGGCTAGGGCTAGGGTTAAGGTTAGGGTTAGGGTTAGGGTTAGGGCTAGGGTTAGGGCTAGGGCTAGGGCTAGGGCTAGGGTTAGGACTAGGGCTAGGGTTAGGGCCACTAAAGGCTGGTGAGTCATTGCAAGTGATTGTCCCACTGCCCATCCTATGGGAAGTGTTTGCCGCACAGGTGGTGGGAGAGACGGGCCAACCAGGGAAACACTGGGGCACAGCAAGGACAGCTCATCTGCCCCCCGATCAGCGTAGGAACATCAGTGGAGACTGGTCAGGAATGTAGAACTGCAGGGGGTGCAGTTTGCTGACAGACTCGGGCCCAGACCAGAGTTTCCACACAACCCAGGTGTATGGGATCTCACAAGAGCTGAATGTACCCACAAAATCAACCATTAAAACCTGAGCTGCATAAAATGCCTTCCCCAGGGAATCAGCAGCAAAGCAGCAATTTATCCCAACCGCAGGGCTCAAGGGCTGGTCCCCACAGGAAGTTCCCCCATTTTAGAAGTAAGCAAAGGACAACAAATTAGTTGCAGTGCTGGGAACAGCAAAAAACCCAGCCCAACTGAAAGAGAAAACAAAATACCCACAACTAGAGACAAAGTTTGATATTAACTAGTAAAGGTCCCACATCACCAGTGAACAACTATAACACCTAGAAGGACCAGAAGTCCCCTGGGCTACCATGGCAGAGATGGGGGAGGGGGAGGGGACGCAGCCGTGCCCCCCGATAAGTGCAACCAGCTCAGCAACGACCACACAGCGGCTGCAGGAAGTGCCCCAGGCTGTCCTGAGCCTGGGAGGGGGGGTTGAGGGCCTCGGCCATGCCCCCTGACACCTGCAACCAGCCCAGCCAAGCTGCCACAAAAAGTGCCCCCAGCTCCCAAGCTGGAGAGATGGGGGTCTAGGGCTTTAGCCAGAGCCCCCTGACATCAGCACCCAGCCTGGCAATGACTGAGCCACTGTTGGAAGCCCCCTGGTCTCCACTGTGGGAATGAGGGGTTTTCCACAGGCCTCAACCCTGCCCCTCATCCTTCCTCCTTCCATGCTGTTTCCTTCCCCTTTCCCCTCTCCCCCTCCCTCCCAACGGCTCCACAACGTCATAGAAGGTGAAGTAAATAAGTAAGTAAGTAAGTAAATAAATAAATAAATAAATAAACAAGTAGAATAGAGTATACCAGGGGCTTGGGTACAGGGGAATGGGAAATTATCGTTTAATGGGTACAGAGTTTCTGTTTGAGATGATGAAAAAGTTCTGTAAATGCATAGTGGTGGTGGTCGCACAATATCGTAAATGTATTTAATGTTACTAAATCATACACTTAAAATGATTAAAATAATACATTTTGTTATATATATTTTACTACAATAAAAAAGCTACCTGCTACTTAAAGGTTGCATGACCTTAGTCAAGTCACTTAACTTCTCCAGGCCTCAGTTTCCTCATCTGTAAAATGGGGGCAATCATTCTTACTGCTGTTACCCTGGGGCAAGCCACCATCATCTCTAGCCTGGAGGATTGCAAACAGCCTCCTTGATGGTCTCCCAGCTTCACTCTTGGCCCTCCCTGCAAATGTTTTACAACTAAGCAGCCAGAATATTTAGAAACCTAAGTCACATCAAGTCAATTTCCTGCTTAAAATTCTTCCCAAACTCCTCCCCTTGGCTGAGAAGATCTGGCCCCTGCCTACCTCTCCCGTCTCAGTACTTTCTACTAGCCCTCCAGGTTCCTTCTGCCTCCAGGCCTTTGGCCTTGCCAGTGTCTCTGTCTTGAACACCATTCTCTGGGTTCTCTGGTTATCGAGGTCTCAGCTCAAATGTCACCTTCTCTTCCGGGCACTCCACTCCTTACCATGTACTCTAAAGTTGCCTTACCTCCCAGTCTTAATCTTGCCACCTCTATCCTGTTTATTTTCTTCATAGCACCTGTTATTACCTGAAATTGTCTTATCTTCTTTATAAAATTTGTTAATTCAACTGGCTGGGCTTTGCAGGGAGCAAAGCAGGAAATAGTTTTATTTTTCTCCCACCCGTATCTTTGCACTGGCTCTGTTGCTTCTCTCTTCTCACTCCCTGAAAATGTTTCAGCTAAGGATAGTTTTACCCATTTCTTTCAGGTGTTAGATCAATTTCAATTTCATGCATTCAAAAGTCCAATTCTTTTAGGAGACGTACAAAGAAGGATTTAGGAGTGAAGTGCCATGTTGTCTAAAGCTTGCTTTCAAGTTGTTCAGCAACACCATGCACACACACACAACATACAATGTTAATTTTTTAATGTAAGGGGTGAATATATGGGTGTTTCTTGTACTATTATTTCAACTTTTCTGTATGTTTGAAAACTCTTATAAAAAGTTGGGAAAAAAAAGAAACTGTTTTGTCAAGTTACAAAAATAAGACCAGTCCTACCAAAATAAAAATACTTATCTCCCATCCAACGTAAAGCTGCTCCTTCGCGAGCTGACCCAGGCCTGGTGTTCTGCAGTGGGGAAGCGGGGGCAGTGGGCGCGGGGTCGGTGTCTCCACTCTCTTGGACTCACTTCCTCTCCTACTTGCTAGCAGCTTCTTCCGGCTCCTTCACGGTCTGGGAGGGGAGGAAGGATGTAAAGGAAAGGGGAGGGGTGCCTCGATTATGCTGTTGTTGTCACGTGGGGTGTCCTGGTGGGCTTCCCTCTCTGGAAATTGCGCCCACACACTCCCTGATGGGAGTAATGCCCGCTCCGGCTGCCCTCCCCTGCTCCTGACAAGGCCTCTTTCTGCTGGGGTCGCCTTGTGCCCGCAGGCAGCCGTCCTGGCTGAGGTCCCATGGACAGCGCTCTAGCCCAGCTCTCCTGGATGCCCACTCTGGCCGTGGAAACGCATCTCCTGCCCTGCCAAAGGTGGAACGCAGGCCTCTCCCTCCCACTGCAGCCCTCCCTTCCTTTATCCTGCCAGACTGGAGCCTGTCCCAGGTTTATGGTCCCCACCGCCTCAGTGACTCACCATGCTCTGCCCAGTAGCAGCAGGAGCAGGCCCCTGAGTGTCAGCGTCTCAGCCAGCACCCAGGGCGGTGAGAGTGGGGATGTGGTGCCAGGGTCCCCTCTGGAAACCCCATGCCCTCCACAAGTGGTCTCTTGAGTCCCCTTACTTGGCTTGAAGAGTGTGTGCGTGCGTGCGTGTGTGCGTGCGTGCATGTGTGTGTGCGTGTGTGTGTCTGTTTGTGTGTGTGCATGCGTGTGTGTGCGTGTGTGTGTGTGTTTGTGTGTGTGTGTGTGTGTGTGTGCGCGTGTGTGTAAACATCACCGCCTTCTTCCTCCAGGGCTGACAACTCTCTAGGAGAATATCCTCACTTAGAAATTCAAAGCCTTTGAATTTCTCTATGGCTTTGCCTCCCACAGATTTGTCACCCCTTTTCCCCTGGGTGACGGAGCTGCCAAAGATTACTCAAAGCCCATCTCTTCTGAGCAGTGAGAAGCCCCCAGAAGGGGTAAATCTCCTGGAACCCTCAAGAGAGAGGTGTTCCTTCCATTTGGGAAATTAACCACAAATTGGGGTTCTGTTCCCCCATTTATTCTCCAGACCAGGAAGATACAGGAAGAGAACAGAGGTGGCGTTTTTGCTAAGTACAGTTTAACAAGTTTAACAATAGACATTCCATAATGCAATTTTCAAGAAGTGAAGTTGATCCACCAACAAAAGCTTGATCTTAGCAAACATTCTCTGCTTACAGCAATTTCCCACTATCTTTACATATCAATCAGTAACCTGTCTGTCTTTGAGCCAGCAACCTTGCTGTGTTACAATTCTTTATCTTACAACAGAGACTATGTAGCCTGAAGAAAATATCCTGTGCTTTGCAAGGTCCATATTTGAAACTGCAAGGCTTTGGAAAACCAGGCCCTGTGAAGTACATTTTTTTAATGAATACTTCACATTTCTCAGTATCTTCCACATAGACTGAGGTGCTGGTAGTGGGCTCAGGAGAAATACTTGGTTTTCTCATCTCATAGTAAGTCCAGCAGAGGCGGCTGTGGCTCTTGGCTCTGGGGATCCAGCAGAGAGACCTGTGAGCAGGAAAGTTGTCATTCAATGCCCTTCCTTGTATATTTACTTGTTTACACTTGGCCTTTTGTGTGTGTGTGTGGTGAGCAGACCTGCCAGCTTCCTTCACCACCATGTCCTGGGATGGGCAGGAGAGAGGCTCAGTGTTTGCTGGTGGAGTGGAGTAGATAGTCTTGTGAGGATACGATAGACAGGGCATACGGGGCTCTCTGCAGAAGGCTGGCACAGATGAGGGAACTGTTATTATGGTATGTCAGTTGAAGGTGAAGACAGATGCCAGAGTTCAGGTGGGGCAGGGGCTGGATCTACGAATCAAGAGTTCACAGCAAGGAAGCCAGATGCCTTCCCCTGTCCCGTCCCAACCTGCCACACTCTGCTTCACCCCTGCAGACCAGCCACATCCAGTCTTAGCTTTTGCTGGGTCGAGTCAGCTCAACCTAGGGGGTTAACCTGGAAAAGAAAATGGTCCAGAAAGCAAAGGCTAAGCAGAGAGTGGGGCAGGGCGAGCAGAGGTTGTGGATCTGCGGGATGAATGTTTGCCACGGGTGTGCAAAGGCAAAAACAAACTAAAAATTAAAAAAAAATTTTGATTCTCCCTGTTGAGAAAAGGAAAGCGACTTTCTCCACTCCCTTTTCTTTAGAAAACTTGTGAGTTCTTTCTCTGCCTTTTTGAAATGTATGTAAAACTTTTCAAAAGCTAGATAAGCCTCTTGCCAGCTTTTACATCTGGTGGAGTTTGAATGTGTTGTCCCCTCCAAAACTCGTGGAAATTTGATCTCCAATGTGGCAGTGTTGGAAACTGACTAAGTCATGGGGGCGGATCCCTCATGAATGGATTCACGCTCTCCCTGGGGGAGGGAGGTTAGTGAGTGAGTTCTCGCTCTATTAGTTCCCGTGAGAGCTGATTGTTTATAGGACCCTGGCACCTCCCTATCTCTCTCTTGCTTCCTCTCGCCATGTGATCTTCTTGTACCCGCCAGCTCCCCGCCACCTTTCCACCATGAGTAGAAGCAGCCTGAGGCCCGTGCCAGATGCAGCTGTCCCAGAATCGTGAGCCAAATAAACGAACCTCTTTCCTTTATAAATTACCCAGTCTCAGGTATTTCTGTCCTAGCAACACAAAACGGACTAATACAACATCCCAGGAGTGTTCGCTCGAGATCCTGGAAGCCAGTTCTTTTAAATGTAACTAACCATCGAGGGAGTTAGCGTCCCTGTCTCCCAGTTGCTGTGGGCAGGTATAGGAGCCTCAGTTCAGCTGGTGCCTGGCTGCAAGCTGCAAACCTACCTCCTGTCATAGAGACAGAGAAAGGCATTTCCCCTTTGTGTAAAGACAATTGGCAAATACAGGTGCCCACGTGACCCACAGGGAAACTTTGGGTGAACTGTGTGTGCCCAGTGGTGCTGTCAAGTCCTCATGCTTGAGGACTAGCTGTGGTTTGTTTTGAGGACAGGTGTGTCACGGGCAGTTTTCTGCGTGGTTATGTAAAGCGTGAGAGTTCTCTCCGTCTTTGTAGTCTCTTTGCGGATCGCCTGCGATGCGCACCAGATTCTGGTTTAATGCTTATTAAACCTTCTCCCTTCCACTTCTGCAGAGAGGTTTTCTGGGTTGGCAGGAAATCCTGTCTTTACTCTGTATCTCCCAGGCCGCTGTCGTTGCCCTTCCGAGATGTTTCTTCTTCTTTGGTGCGTGCGTGTGTCATCTTGTCCACAGAGACAGGTGGCAGCCAGGTGGCCCCTTAGACCCCCTGGGGCTCCTTGGGAAGGGTCAGACGTCCTGGATCCACTGAGGCAGCCCCTCCTGAGAGGGGCCCCTCGCCCAGGGAAAGGGGCGCCGTTGAATGCTTATTGCCGCGGACCCTCGGCATGGTCCCGGGAGGGCAGGTCGGGGTCGGGGCCCAGGGGAGGCAGAGCCCGGCCGGGCTGGGGCCCTGGACTGGAGCCGTGCACGGAATCGCAGTGGCAGGTCCCCCTCGCACCCGCGCCAGACTGGCCCGACAGCGACCCCGTGTGGCAGCGCGAGGCGACAGCGGCGGGACTGCGGCTTCTCTCTGCAGGACTCTGTGGACAGCAGCATCCTCCGGGGGCGGGGGGAGCGTAGGGCAGATGAGGGCTTGATCCGCAGGTCGGAGAAAATAGACGACATCATGTGACATTTCCTGAGCGCCAACAAGTGAGAGCGCAACAGACATTCCCGAGTCCTACCTCATCCCTAAAGAAAGGTTAGGCTTAGGGTTAGGGCTAGGGCTAGGGCTAGGGGTTAGGGTGAAGGTTAGGGTTAGCGTTAGAGCTAGGGCTAGGGTTAGGTTTATGGCTAGGGGTAGGGTTAGGGCTAGATTTCGGGTTTGGGTTAGGGTTAGTGGTAGGGCTAGGTTTAGGGTTAGGGTTAGTGGTAGGTTTAGGGTTAGGGGTAGGGTTAGGTTTAGGAGTAGCGTTAGTGCTAGGGCTAGGGTTAGGTCTAGGGTTAGGGTTAGGGCTTGGGTTAGGGCTAGGGTTAGGGTTAGGTTTAGGGATAGGTCTAGGTTTAGGGCTAAGTTTAGGGATAGGGCCAGGTTTAGTGCTAGGGTTAGGGTTAGGGCTAGCGCTAGGGTTAGGGCTACAGTTAGTTTTAGGGTTGGGTTTAGGGTTAGGGCTAGGGCTAAGGTTAGCGTTAGGGTTAGGGGTAGGTAGGGTTAGGGGTAGGGCAAGGTTAGGGCTAGGGCTAGGGTTAGGGCTATGGTTCGGGTTAGGTTTAGGATTAGGCCTGGGCTAGGGTTAGGGCTCGGATTAGGGTTAGGGTTAGGGTTGGGGCTAGGGCTAGGATTAGGGTTAGGGTTAGGTCTAGGGCTAGGGCTAGGGCTTGGGTAGGGTCAGGTTTAGGGTTTGGGCTATGGCTAGGGTTAGGGCTAGGGTTAGGTTTAGGGCTAGGGGTAGGGCTAGGGCTAGGGTTAGGATTAGGGTTAGGGTTAGGGCTAGGATTAGGGCTAGGGCTAGGGCCAGGGCTAGGGCTAGGTGTAGGCGTAGGGTTATGTCTAGGGCTATGGCTAGGGCTAGGGCTAGGTTTAGGTCTAGGGTTAGGGTTAGGGCTAGATCTAGGGCTATGGCTAGGGCTAGGGCTAGGGCTATGTCTAGGGCTAGGGTTAGGGCTTGGGTTAGGGTCAGGGCTAGGGCCAGAGTTAGGGCTAGGGTGAGGGTTAGGGTTAGCGTTAGGGCTAGGGCTAGGGTTAGTGCTTGGGTTAGGGGTAGGTGTAGGGGTAGGGTTAGGGCTATGGCAAGTTTAGGGCTTGGGTTAAGGTTAGGCTTCTGGTTAGGGCTAGGGCTATGGTTCGGGCTAGGGTTAGTTTTATGGCTAGGGGTAGGGTTAGGGCTAGATTTATGGTTTGTTTTAGGGTTAGTGGTAGGGCTATGGTTAGGGTTAGGCATAGGAGTAGGTTTAGGGTTAGGGCTAGGGCTAGTGTTAGGCCTAGGGTTAGGGTTAGGGTTAGGAGTAGGGTTAGGGCTAGGGCTAGGGTTAGGGCTTGTGTTAGGGTCAGGGCTAGGGCCAGAGTTAGGGCTAGGGTGAGTGTTAGGGTTAGCATTAGGGCTAGGGCTAGGGTTAGCGCTTGGGTTAGGGGTAGGTGTAGGGGTAGGGTTAGGGCTATGGCAAGTTTAGGGCTTGGGTCAAGGTTAGGCTTCTGGTTAGGGCTAGGGCTATGGTTCGGGCTAGGGTTAGTTTTATGGCTAGGGGTAGGGTTAGGGCTAGATTTATGGTTTGTTTTAGGGTTAGTGGTAGGGCTATGGTTAGGGTTAGGCGTAGGGGTAGGTTTAGGGTTAGGGCTAGGGCTAGTGTTAGGGCTAGGGTTAGGGTTATGGTTAGGAGTAGGGCTAGGGTTAGGGCTAGGGTTAGCGTTAGGTCTAGGGTTAGGGTTAGGGTTAGCCTCATGGGTACCGTTTGTATTAGTTTTAGGGGTTGGGTTAGGTTTAAGGTCAGCATTAAGCCCAGGCGGGTCTGCTGGGCCACACTCCTGGATGTTTTAGCGGAGAATCAGATCTTTCCGTCTTTTGGCTCTGATGGCTCTTGTTACTCTTTGACCTGTGATCGCATCATTCCCATCACTACTTCCTGATCCCATTACGTCCTTGTCTTTTGTTAGTGGAAGAATCTCCCTTTGCTTCATCGGGTAACTCGATAAGCTCCTACTCTCCGTATTCATAATTGTGGTGAGAGTCCTGAAGCAGGCGGTGGAGGAAATGACGGGCATCTCTCCTCTTCTAGGTGCTGTAGATACCTGCTTGCCTAACCGGATATTGTTCTTGTCCCACACTGAGCCCTGGTGACCTGGTGGCCCCTTTCACACACTGCTCTCAGCTTTGCCAATGCGGTTACTCAATGATTATGTCAATACCAGATCATTCCACGAGAGGGCAATCGAGCACGTATTTCAGAGTCCGGGATCGGACGCCAGCTCCTACGTTGGCATCTCTTCCTTTCCAGGTGAGTGGAGTGCAGACAGGAGAGGGAATCACTGGGGACCGTGACGATGAATGCAACACCCTAGGAACGGCAGAAGAGCAAGCTGCATCCAATGGCAACATAACACAAATAACACGACGGTTAAGAGCTTAGGTCCCGCCCCACTGCCCCCCCCCCCAGGCAGGCTGGCGGCTTTAAAAGGGGAAGGGGCGGGGGCTGCGCACTCCCCCCCCCCTCGCTCACATTCCACTGTCCAGAAAATGCTGCTGCTGAGGAGTCACATGGCCACACTTTCCTGCAAGAGAGGATGCGAAATGTAGGCTTTCTTCTGGGTAGCCCAAAAATCTATTATGCAAGAACGGAAAAATGGGTATTGGAAGCTACCTGTCACTTTCTGCCACAAATCCTTAAAGTAAAATAATCTGGGTTATAAATGGACTAATTTTTAGTTAGGGTTAGTGACTTCCAAGGTGTTTCAGACCCAAGCCACTGGTCATTAGCCTCAGCTTCCTTTTTTGTAGTTAAACTTACTTTGTAACGTCAAGTCGATTTATGGATTTTACAACCTGAAGCCTCCCTCAAGGATGTTCTTGTAGAATCCATTTTGGCTGGTGTCCTTTCATCATGATTATGCTGAACTGGTCTGTTAGCATTATTAAAAATCTTTTGTTTGCCTTATTAGTATCTTGTTATATTTAGTAGAGCAATCTGGAAGTTTCACCTGCTGGAAGATGAATGATGAAGTCTGGGTAGTCAGTTTTCTTTTTTTTACACTTGGCTGATTAATCACTTTGGAAAACGCTGTTGACTGCTGGTCCTTGTACCTGGCCGCTGTGTGTGACTCCAGTGCTGGTTCACTGCTGCAGCTCTGACCTACCTGATTTACAATCAACACTGATTAATCTTTCCTGTTCTTCATACACTTCCTACTTACACCCTTCCTTACATACACAAATGGAAATAAATGTATATTAATTATTTACAATCATATACTTACTAGAAGAAACAAACAGCTCAAATATATAAACATTCCTCTACTTGTTAAAATCAACTAAGATAAACTATTTCACCTTTTTGGGGGTGTATTTAATTCCCTTTTTTTGCACACTTAGTTTTTCTCTTTTGAATATTATTATGAATTCTTGGAATTTCATATACTTCACTTTTTCCAATTAACCATTACTCCCATTTATTCTTTCCATCTCTTTCCTTCTGTGCTTCTCCTTGAAGCTAAATTAGTTAAGCACTGAAAAAGGGAGACCCTATAACTGCCTTCTTGGTCCATCAAGCATTGCCCTATTTTTGACAGCATTATTACTTTTTGGCAACAATAAGTGTATACTGGATTTTTCTTGTTTCTAAACTTAATGTAAACTTTCCCCAATAAGCCCTAGTTCCTTTCTGGGGAGAGCATACAGATGCTCCTTGCTTTATGATGGCTTTACGTTCTGATAAATGCATCGTAAAGTTGAAAAGTCTTTAAGTTGAACCATTGTAAGTCAGGAACCGTCTGCATTCATGATTAAAATCTGGGGTTGGGGGTAACATGAATGTTTGTGGTGGGCAAAATTGTTGCTGCTGTTGGGGTACTTTTAGTGGTCAAGTTGGAAAAGATATTTCTTTTTAAGTTTAGGAAGTCACATAGTATTTCTCTCTTGTGATATGCTCACAAAGAGATCAATTGCTCAGAATACTAGAGGGCTTCTTCAACTTTCCAGAGGGCTTTCCTCAGTCCTTCCTATTGAAAATATTGTCTTGAAATGCCTGATGTTTCCTCAAGCCGGCTGATATCATCTTTATTTTTATTTTACTTTTCATTTTAAAATTTTAAAATTGACATGTAATAATTGTACACATTTGTGGGGTACAGTGAGATGTTTCCTTTTTTATTTTTTATTTTTTTTTGAGATGTTTCGATACATATATACATTATGTAATGATTAAGTCAGGGTATTTACCATTCCATCATCTCAAACATTCACCATTTCTTGGTGGTGAGAACATTAAAAATCCTCTTTTCTAGGCTGATATAATCTTAATTTT
Source organism: Cynocephalus volans (assembly GCF_027409185.1). Lineage (NCBI taxonomy): Eukaryota > Metazoa > Chordata > Mammalia > Dermoptera > Cynocephalidae > Cynocephalus > Cynocephalus volans. The sequence goes on from NC_084463.1 coordinate 158,623,728, forward strand.
TAACTTCGTTAGGTTCTCATTAGCTTTGCCAGTGTTTTTGGGTAATTTTCCAAAATAATTTGATTTAAAATTTTACTTTGGCTTCCTGGGGTCCTGAGACAGGAGTCATGGGACAGCCCCACCCCCACCCACAACCCGGCAAGCATGCCAAACCCATAGTGATTAAGAAAGTTCTTGAGGAGATAGACCAATGAGCAAAATACCACCAGCCTCCACTCCCTGGAAGAGAAATATCAAGGCAATTAATTTAAGAGGCAACAGAGAACATATGCCAAATCCCCTCAGAGAAGAAAAGGCATTATATATCAGTCCTGAAAAATGAGCAAGTCTAAGAAAATTGTTTGTCCTGTTGTCGTTCTGTTACTTTCTCTTTCTCAGCAATCAATAGCAGTATCTACCCACTCATCTGGAAGAATGTTACCTACAAATATGATGATTCATTTGATTACCCTATAGAAATCTGTTGTCAATTCTTTGTATTCAATAAACCTTATCCCTTAAAATCTTTTTTACTTTGCATTTGAGAAGTATTGTATTTGTATTTTATTGATAGGTATAATTGGACATACAGAAAGAGATGGACACACAGACACAAACATATGGATTCTACAGTGAACATGTGTTTTTTGGCCACTTCGCATCTCTTCAGACTTCTAGAAACTTTACCCCAATTTCCTTCTGGGAAGTCAGACTTTCCCACTTTTGGTCCATGTGTTTCCTGAAGTGTTGACTTCAAGCCTAGCTCAGAGGTCCAAGCCACCACATTTCTCTGGCTACAATGTTTGATTCATTGATGGCATTGACCAAATCAGAGCTCACAAGATGTAACGAATATTGGGCTGGCAATTTTGAGTCAAAGCCTCAGTCTTCATCTGTTTTGGAATCTGAAAGCCTGCATTACCAGAAGATGTTGGCAGACATTGTAATTATGAAGAGATATACTGATAAGGATGGAGCCAATACTGTGGAAGCAAAGCCAAGAAATGGAGAGAAAAACGAAGTCTTATACCACTAGATCCCTGGAGCAGCCATGCTGCAAGATCGGAAGTGTCATTTCTATGCCCTGTCAATGTCTAGTTTTGGTTTGGGGATTAATGTAGCCTCATAAAGTGGATTGGATGGTTTATCAACTTTTTCTATATTTTGAAAATTTATTTGGATAATATGGGAAATACATCTAGGCCTCATAGCTATTCAGAGAAGTATAGTTTTAAAATTTCATTTATTTTTTCTTAACTGGCACATAATAATTGTATATATTCATGAGGTGCATTATATTTTATTAAGAATTAATTACACTACAAGTAATACATGCTTGTAACACGTACAATAATTTAGAATGTTAACCCTAACCTGAACACAACTTTCAGCATTGGACAGATCACCGAGACAACAAATCAAGAGTAACCATTACTCTTCCAGAGGGAAAGAAGAGATCTAGGGTTATCAGTGGTGGGAGGCGGGAGGGAGAGGGAGTCAGGGAGAGACCAGACAAGGGGCATAAAGCATAAGTACAATTTGTAACAATATACATACTAGTAATATTGATTTGATCCACATATGTCAACATTGAATCCCCAAAATAAGTATAATCAATTATGATTCAATAAAACAAAATGTTTAAAGTAAATATTTTTGGAGAAATAGAATTTTTTATTTCATTTTTCCCTGCAGTTTAAAAAAAATAATTAATTATTATTATTATTTTGTATTCAAAGATGTTGCAGAGCAGTAGGGGGGCAGGTGGGGGGTAGGGAAACAGAGGTGGAAGTGAGGGGGTAGGGATGGCCCAAAGCCAGCTCCTTTGGGACCTGCTTGCAGAGGGTCGGGGCAGTGGGGCATAGCTGAGGCCCGTGGACTCCCCGTACTCTGGCTGGGGAGCTTGGGGGCTTCCGGAGGGCAGGTCAGTCATCACTGGGCTGGATGCAGGTTTTGGGGGAGCGTGGCTGAGGCCCTCGGTCCTCCCCCACCCCACCTCTGAGCCCAGGGGGTTTTCGGTGGCGGGGGGTTTTCGGTGGCGGGTAGCTCGTAGCCCTGCAGTTTTGATCCATTCAGGTATTCTGTCTCTTTTGCCAATTTGGGTAAATGTGTATTTTTCTCTAAAGCTGCCCACTTTGTATAAGTTTAAAACAGTTTTAGCATAAAGTTGCACACCATATTCTTTTACAATTTTATTTTTATTTCATTTTTTAAGAGATGACCAGTAAGGGGATCTTAACCTTTGACTTGGTGTTGTCAGCACCACGCTCAACCCAAGTGAGCCACGGGCTGGCCCTTCCTTTACAATTTTTAAAAAATCTCCTCCTTTTCTACAATTGCACCTCTTCATTCTACAGTTATATCCCCATTTTGATTCTGATGTTGTTTATTGGGGCTTTATAATTTATCTTGATCATGCTTGCTAAAGTTTGTCTATTTTATGTATGTCTGTGTGTGTGTACTTTTCAGAAACCAGGCTTGTGATCTTCTGTCTGTATTTTTCTTGCTTTTTGAAAATTATGTCACTTTTATCTCCTTTCCTTCTCCTTTGTGTGTTATCTCCTTATTTCGGAGATGTCCATTTTCTGTTGGTATGCCTGTCACAAATGCACCTGGTTGGTCATAAGTGAATCATAATAATAATGAAGAAAAAGATGATGAAAATGATAATAAAAATAATTATAATGATGGGTTTATATTGCTATTTTTTGAGTTGAAAGCTTAATTTCCTTTATTTGCTCTCTTTTTTTGTAATAAATGTATGAGCACTATACATTTTCTTCTGAGCATTGCTTTGCCTGAATTCCATAATCATTTATTAAAGAAATATTTATTAAGCACTTATTATATGCCAGGCACTGTTATTAGATTTTAGGATACAGAAGTAAACAAATCAGGCAAAAATCCCAGACCTCAAGGAGTTTGCATTCCAAAGCAGGTTTTTATATGCAGTGCTCTCATTGTTATTTAGTTTTGAGTAGTTGATAATCTTTATTTTTATTTTCCCTTTAATCTAGAAGTTATATATAAGTGTTTCTCAACATATCCAGGTGTAGATTTTTCTAATAACTTGTAGTTGATTTCTAATTTTATTCCAATATTTTCAGTAAACACTGTTGAGGGATTTTACTGAGATTTCCTCTTTGTCTTTGGACTAAGTAATTTTTTGTGAATGTTTCCTGTGTGTTTGAAAGGATGTGTACCTCTGTTAGTATGCCTGTTAGAAATGCATCTGGTTGACCATAACTGAGTAATAATAATGAAGAAAAGGATGAGGAAGATAATAGAAATTATGATGATAATTCATATTCGTACAGCACTTAGTATGTGCTAGTGGCATTCTAAGAACGTTGCCTTTACTTATATCATCAAATCTCAGACATTAATTTTAAGAACAGTCATAATTTTATTTACTACTGTGTCTCATTGGTCAAATAATCACACGGAATTTTAAATTTGAAAGGGAAGAAATGAGTTCCATCTCCTACCCAGTGTAGGAAGCTCTTCTATTGTGACTCTGACAAATGACCTTGAGCTTCTGTTTGAATATCTTTGATGATGTGTAGCTTATTATTTAAAAAAACAGCATCTTTTCATGTTTGATAGTTGATATCATTAGATAGTTGTTTCTTCTACATTAACTATTCCCAAAGCATTGTCCATGAATCCCTGGGAGTCCCCAAGATCAAAACTATGTTCACAATGATAGTAAGACAATTTTTGCCCTTTCCACTGTGTTAAAATTTGCACTGATGATGTAAAAACAATGGTGGATAAAACTGCAGTTACCTTAGAATCAAGGCATTAGCAACAAATTGCATGTGATGGTTGGTTTTATGTGTCAACTTGGCTGGGCCACACAGTGCCAAGATATTTGGTCAAACATTATTCTGGGTGTTTCTGTGAGAGTGTTTTTGATGAGATTAACATTTATTTTTTCTCTTTATTATTTTATTCTCTAGGTGCTTTATTTTTGTTGTGGTAAAAAATATATATAGTGTAAGGATTGCCACTTTAAGCATTTTTCAACATACAATTGCATGGAATTAATTACATTCTAATGCTGTGTAACCACTGCCTCCATCTATTTCTAAAACTTTTTCATCATCCTAAACATAAACTCTGTACCCATTAAGAAATAACTTGTCATGTTCCGTCTCCCAATTTCTGATAACCTCTAGAGATTAACATTTAAATAGACAGACTGAGTAAAGCAGATTTCCCTCCCTAATGTGTATGTGCCTCATCCAATCAGTTGAAGTCCTGGACAGAACAAAAAGGCTGGCCCTCCACCAAGTAAGAGAGAATTCCTCCTACTTGACTGCTTTCTAACTGGGACAATGGCTTTATTTCTGCCTCTGGATTTGAATGGAATTATCAGTTGTTCCTGGATTTTGAGCCTCCCGACTTTCAGACTGGAAGTATACCATGGCTTCTGGTTTTCAGGCCTTTGAACTCGGATTGGAACTCTACCATCAGCTCTCCTGGGTCTCCAGCTTGCTGACTCATCTTGCAGATTTTTGGAGTTGTCAGCACCCATAATTGCATAAACCAGTACCTAATAATCTCTTTTCCCCTCAACGCTCTGTTTCTCTCTCCTGTAAGTTCTGTTTCTCTGGAGAACCCTAACTAATACACTGTACTACTAGTCATTGTATTTTTTACTAGCATGCATGTGCACATGCAGTAAAAGAAAAGAAAAATCCAGTTTAAATTAAGAATGTCCTTGATAAGGCAGTAAAAATTAATTTTATTAAATCTTAATACTTGAGTAAATATCTTTTTTATTTTCTAAGTGGTAAAATAGAAAGTACACATAAATCACTTTTATGTACCAAACTTTTGAGCAAAAGCACTTGTGCTATTGTTTGTTTTGCTTACTGAACTAGGTATTTTTTTCATGGAATACCATTTTTACTTGGAAAAAGTGACTGATAAACCTGATGAAAAACTGGGCAAATGAGCTAAATAGGCATTTCTCAAAGGAAGATATTCAAATGGCCAACAGACACATGAAAAAATGCTCAACATCACTAAGCATCAGGAAGATGCAAATCAAAACCACATTGAAATATCATCTCACCCAAGTTAGACTGGCTACTATAAAAAAGACAGAGAATAACAAGTGCTGGTGAGGATGTAGAGCAAGGGGAACCCTCCTACACTGTTAGCAAGTCTGTAAATTAGTGCAGCCATTATGGAAAACAGTATGAAATTTCCTCAAACAACTACAGATAGATATACCATATGATCCAGCAATCCCACTGCTGGGGATATACTCAAAGGAACAAAGATGATCATGCTGAAGGGACACTTGCACTCCCTTGTTTATTGCAGATCTATTTACAATAGCCAATGGTAGGAACCAACCCGAATGACTATTGTGGACAAATGGATAAGGAAAATGTGGTATATATATATACACAATGAAATGCTACTCTGTCAAAAAAGAATGAAATTCTGCCATTCACAGCAACATGGATGAACTTAGAGAAAAATTATGTTAAGTGAAATAAGCCAGGCACAGAAAGAGAAATACAGCATGTCCTCACTCATAAGTGGGAGCTAAAAACCAAAAAACAACCCCCCCAAGCCCCTCCAAAGCCCACAAACAAGTTCATAAAAAAAAGAATGAAAGAAGAAAGATATGAAAATCACAATAATTTGTTGAGCTTTCAAAAGGAGAGAACAGGACTCAAAAGGAGAAAATCACAATAATTCATTGAGCTTTCAAAAGGAGACCACCAGAGACAGGAAGGGGGGAAGGGGAGAGGGCACTAGCAAGAAACTGGTAAAAGGCCACAAAAAATGATTACATTGTATAATGTTGAATATACTAATTATCCTGATTTGAGCATCACATATTGCACACAGGTATTGATACTCAACCCTGTACCCCGCAAGTTTGTGCCATCATTTATGTTTCAATAATAAAAAAATACCAGAAAGATAATAAAAAATGACTGACAAAGTATGATTATTCAGACTTGGGTACTTGGCAGACATTTTCCCCCAAATGAAGAGAGCTTGTCAATTCAAAGAAAACAACTGGTAGTATTTGTTCCTAATGATAAAATTTGAGCTTTCAAGTGAAAATTGGAATTTTAGAAAATTTTTATTTGCTGTTATGAGCTTGACAGTTTCCCAACACTTAGACATTTCTCATGGGATAAGTAAATGTGTCAACCAATTGACACATTAGCAAACCAATATTTTCTAAATGACCAATGCATCACATTACAAAACCATGCATGAATAGATGATCCATTCAAAGTACAAGATAGACCAATGGATTTAATGTATCAGAGTATTAAAAGTTCATTGATATTGTTTCAAATTTCACATTGGAACTAATTTTTAAGAAACTATCACTTGTTGATTTTTGGAGTAGTATTAATGATCTTAAAAGTGTATTAAAATATGCCTTACTTTTTCCAGTTATGTATCTGAGGCCAGATTTTCTTCATATACTTCAAACAAAATAACATGAATGCTCAAGAAGACATGAAAATATAACTGTTTTTATTAAATCAGAAATTAAAGAAATTGGGAAAAGTGAGAAACAATGCTACTGTTTACATTAAATTTATTTTGGGTAATATAATTATTGTTCATAAAAATAATAATGGTATTTATGTTAACATGTAACAGCTTATTATTCTTATTTTTAAAATTTGTGCTTTAATTTATGAAAAAGTAAATGTTGATAGGCATAGCCCTTGATAAACAATGTTTATATATGTTGCTTAACAATGGTTCTTTGGGGAGTCCATAATAATTTTTAAGAATGTAAAGAGTGTAAAAGTCTAAGAGAATTCTAAAAGCTGCAAAACAAAAGTGTCAAGTCACATACAAAAAAATCCCCATTAGACTATCAGCAGATTTCTCAGCAGAAACCTTGCAGGGGCCAAGCAAGGATGGGGTAATATACACAAAGTGCTGAAAGAGAAAAACCTTTCAGCCAAGAATACTACATCCAGCAAAGCTAGCCTTCAGAAATGGAGAAAAAAGACCCACTTAGACAAGCAAAAGCTGAGGAAATTCATCACTACTAGAGTGGCTATATAAGAAATCTTTAAGGGAGGGTACAACTGGAGACAAAAGAATAATAATTACTATTTGAAAACACATGAAAGTATAAAACTCACCAGTATAGGTAAATTCATAATTATACTCAGAATACTCCAGTGCCGTAATGGTGTTATGTAAATCTTTTAATCCTTTAGTATGAAGGTTTATACTCAAAATGGTCAAAAACAATAACAGCTACAATCATTGGCTAAGGAAAACACAATAGACAAAGATGCAAATTAAGGTAACACAAATATAAATGTGGCAGGGGGGAAGAGGGAAAAAAGACTGGAGGATTTTTATGTGACCAAAGTTAAATTGTTCTCACTTTAAAATAGTCCATTACAAGTACAAAACTCTTTATGTTAGCCCTAAGGTAACCACAAAGAAAAAAATTACAGCAGATTCAAAAATGAGAAAGAGAAAGAAAACAAAGCTTAGTACCATAGAAAACTACCAAAACACAGAGAAACAACAAGAAAGGAAGAAAGGAAGAAAGGATCTACAAAACAATCAGAAAACAATGAACAAAATGGTAAGAGTATGTTCTTACCTATCAATAATAATCTTGTATGCAAATAGATTAAGTTCTCCAATTAAAAGATAAAGAGTGGCTGAACAGATAAAATAAACAAGTAGACCAAACTGTAAACTGCCTACACACTCATCTCACTGTTACAGACAAGCATAGACTGAAAATGAATGAGTGGAAAAAGATATTCTATGCAAAAAGAAACCAAAAGTGAGCCAGAGAAGCCACTTGTATGTTAGATAAAATAGACTTTAAGTCAAAAACTGTAAAAAGAGGCAATAATGTCATTATTTTATCAAAAAGAGAACAACATAACAATTGTAAATATATATGCACCCAACACTGGAGCTCCCAGATAAATGAGGGTGCTTCAGAAAGTTTGTGGAGGAATAGCATTAAAAGACAATATGAATTCTTTTATGAACATTTTGAAGTCACCTCATATAAAGCAAATATTCTTATATGTAAAGGGAGAGATAGACCTTCAGTACAATAATATTAGAGGGCTTCACAACCCAACTTCTAATGATGAACAGATCATCTAGACAGAAAATCAATAAACATCAAACTTAAACTGTACCATAGACCAGATAGATCTAACAGACATTTACAAAATATTCCATCCAACAGCTGCAGAATACACATTTTTTCAACTTCACATGAAACATTTCCAGGATAGATTATGTGTTAGTCCACAAAACAAGTCTTACCAAATTAAGAAAGACAGAACTCATATTAAGTAGCTTCCTTACCACAATGGTTTAAAACTAGAAATTAACAATAAGAAGAACTTCAGAAACCTTAAAAGTGTGTGGAAATTAAACAACATGCTTCTAAATAACAAGTAAATGAAGAAGTTAAAAGGAAAATTAAAAAATTCTTTGAGACAAATGAGAATGAAAACACTTTATAACAAAATGTATGGGACACAACAAAAGAAGTTCTAAGAGGGAAGTTCATAACTATAAATGCCTACCTAAAAAAGAATAATTTCTAATAAGCAATCATGTATCTCAAGGAACCAGAAATATAAGAACAAACTAAACCCAAAATAGGAAGAAGAAAGGAAATATAAAGCCCAGAGCAGAATAAATGAAATAGAGACTTAACAAACAATTCAAAAACTCAATGAAATGAAGAGTAGTTTTTTTGAAAAGATAAAAAAAAATCAGCAAAACTTTATCTAGGCTAACTAAAGAAAAAAGGAAAACTCAAATAAAATCAGAGATGAAAAAGGAGACATTGTAACTGATGCCACAGAAATACAAAGAGTTTTAAGAGACTATTATAAACAAATATATGTCAACAAATCTGAAAACAGAGAAATGAATAAATTCCTGGACACATACAACCTACCAAGATTAAATTGTGAGGAAATCTAAATAGACTAATGAGTGAGGAAATTGAATTAGTAACAAAAAGTCTTCTATCAAAGAAAAGCCCAGAACCTGATGGCATCACTACTGAATTTAACCAAACATTTAAAGAACTAATATGTATTTTCCTCAGATTGTTCTAGAAAACTGAAGAGGAGGGACTACTTTCAAACTCATTTTATGAGGCCAGCATTACCCTGACTCCAAAACCAGACAGAACACCACAACAAAACAAAGCAAACAAACATCAACATAACAAAAACCCTACTGGCCAATATCCTTGATGAATAATTTCAACAGTAAGTAAGCAATTTCAACAATACTAGCAAACAATTAAACAGCACATTAAAAAGATCATTTGAGAGGGTGGAGCAAGATGGCCTACTACAGTTGTCTGGTGTTTCTCCACCCCTGCAACAAGAAGGGATCATAACAACAAATAAATATATTTTGACTGCAATGACTGAAGAAATACACTGCAGAGCATCAGGGTGTGATGAAATCCCTGTGGAGCATAGAAGACTGGGATAGCACCACAGAGAGCAGAGCAAGGCATCCTGCCTCTGCCACATTGTCTCCCTGCAGGGACCAGCATGGAGTCAGGTGGGACTTCTCCTTATAAAGAAAAGGTAGGATGAAAAACCCCAGCTGTTTTCACTGTTGCCAGAAATGCCAGCAATCCTTGCCACAAAAGAGACTCCCAGTCCTCACATGTCCCAAACCAAGTTTGGACAGTAACTGGGATTATGTGCAGTTGCATGAACTCATAATAAAAGTCCAGATAGAACAACCCTTACCCCCCTGACCTAAGTGGCTATGGCACAGTGCCATTTGAAATTGAACCCATTGCCAGAGTGTGTTCTGCCCTGGGGGCCAGTGGAAACTGACTCCCTCCATCCTGAGGCCCCGCCTTCATTTCACCACGTTTGCATCAACACCTGCAGGACTACAACTCTGGCTGCCTGGAGCCTAGGCCAGATAGAATGACTGAGACCTTAGTGTCTGAACCAATGTGGCACACCCTTCCGCTAGGAGAATAGGCAAAAATTCCCAGTGGGGAAGCCACGAATCAGTGGCTGGTCCACCACATTCATGTGCACCTGTCCTGCATGGCCTACTGGCCCACAGAACCCATGGATGCCCATGCTGACCAGACAGCCAGTCCGGCGGCAGCTCTGCCTCCTCTGGGTTGGCCCTTTACAGAGCTGCCTGACCCTGCTACACCCATGCACACCTGCTCCCTCAGGCAGTGCCTCTCTCTCCTCCTCCCCCCACAGATCTCCACTGGGCTTCTGGGACCTGCTGCACTCTGTGGGCTTGCTCCAGGCTCAGCAGCTGATCCAGCAGGCCTCCACAGAGCTGCCACACCCTGCTGCACTGATGCACACCTGCTCCTTGCTCTACAGTGAATTGGAAGGAGACTTCACCTCTTCCTGGCAGGCCTCAACAGGGCTCCTCAACTCTGCTGCATTGGTGCATGCCTGCACCCCACTTTACAACTGAATGGGTGGTGGCTCTGCTGAAAGATTTTCCTCTAAGATCAGGAAGACGACAAGGATGCCCATTCTCACTACTTTTATTCAACATAGTACTGGAAGTCCTAGACAGAGCAATTAGACAAGAGAAAGAAATAAAAGACACCCAGACTGGAAAGGAGAAAGTCAAACTGTTCCTGCTTGCAGATATGATTTTATAAATAGAAAATCCTAAAGACTTACCAAAAAATGATAGAATAAATGAATTTAGTAAAGTTTTAAGGATCCAAAATCCACATATAAAAGTCAATAACATTTCTGTATACTAATATTGAACTATCTGAAAAAAAAATCAAGAAAACAATTCTTTTTAAATAACTACAAAAAATTAAGATACCTAGGAATAAACTCTACAACGAAAACCATAAAACTTTGAAGAAAGAAACTGAAGAGGACACAAATAAATGGAAAGATATCCCATGTTCACGGATTGAAAGAATTAATACTGTTAAAATAGTCATTCTACCCACAGTTATCTACAGATGTAATGCAATCCATATCAAAATACCAAAGACATTCTTCACAGAAATAGCAAAACAATCCTAAAATTTATATGGAACCAAAAAAGACCCTGAATAACAAAAGCAATCCTGAGGAAAATGAACAAAGCTGGAGGCATCACACTACCTGACTTCAGATTTTACTACAAAGCTATACTAACCAAACTGCATGGTACTGGCATAAAAATAGACACATAGGCTAATGGAACAGAATAGAGAGCCCCGGAATAAATTCATGCACTTTCAGCCAACTGATCTTTGACAAAGATGCCAAACATACATATTGGAGAAAAGACAGACTTCAATAAATGGTGCTGGGAAATCTGAATAGCAACACGCAGAAGAATGAGACTAGAACCATACTTCTCACCATATACCAAAATCACTTAAAATTGATTAAAGATTTAAATGTAAAATCTGAAACTACTATAGAGGAAATGATTCACAACACAGCGCTGTGCAAAGATTTTTAAAATAGGACTTCAAAACACAAACAAAACCAAAATAGACAAGTAGGATTACATCAAACTAAAAAGCTTTTGCACATCAAAGGAAACTGTTAATGGAGTGAAGAGACATCCTACACGATGGGAGACAGTATTTGCAAAAGTACATCTGACAAGGGGTTCATATCTAGAATATATGTGAAACTAAACTCACCAGCAGAAAAACTAATAATCTGATTAAAAAATAGGCAAAAGATGTTAACATTTCTCAAAAGAAGACATACAAATGGCCAACAGGCATATGAAAAAATGCTCAACATCACTGATCATCAGGGAAATGCAAAATTCAAAGCCACAAAAAAAAAAAAAATACCACCTCAGTCCAGTTAGAATGGCTATTATAAAAAAGACAAAAGAAAACAAGTGTTGGCAAGGATGTGGAGAAAAGGGAACACTTGCACAATGTTGGAGGGGGTGTAAACTCATATAGCCTTTATGGAAAATGGTTTGGAAATTACTCAAAAAATTAAAAATAGAACTACCATATGATCCAGAAATCCCACTACTGAGTATATTCCCAAAGGAAATGAGATCAAGAGATATCTGCACTCCCATGTTTATTGCAGCGCTATTCACAGTAGCCAAGATATGAAATCAACCTAAGTACCCAACAATGAATGAATGGATAAAAAAAATGTGGTTAGCATATATACACAATGGACTACTATTCAGCCATAAAAATAGATGAAATCCCGTCACTTATGACAACATGGATGAGCCTGGAGGACATGTTAAGTGAAATAAGCCAGGCACAGAAGACAAATACTGTATGATCACACTTACGTGTGGAATCTCTTTTTAAAAAAGTGTTGATATGATGCAGGAAGAGAGTAGAACAGTGATTATCAGAGACTGGAGAGGGGAGGGGAGGAGGGGCGGAAGGGGAGAGGTTGGTCAATGGGTACAATTACAGAGGAGGAATAACTACTGGTGTTCTATTGTATAGTAGGTTGGTGATGGTTAACAGTAAGGTATTTTATGTTACACAAAAGCTAGAAGAGAGGCCTCTGAATGTTCTCATTGCAAAGAAATTATAAAGGCATATAGTGATGGATATGCTAAACATCCTGATTTGGTCATTGTACACCATACACATGTCTCAAAACATCAAATTGTATGCTATAAATATGGACAATTACAATGTGTCAATTTAAAAAGTAAACTAATTTATTGAATGATCACTATAAACCAGGTATTATTCTAGTTCTGTGGAACCAGACTGACAGATTCCTCATTCTTGTGGAGTTAGTAGGGGAGACAGGACAACAGATATTATTTTTCTCCTCTCACATCTAAGTCTTCTCAGGCTTGGTGGTCTAATTTTCCCCAGTCCTTTTGGATTTATTTCAACTTATCCTCTTTTCTTTTTGTCCACTAGAAGTTCCAATGTGATGTTTCTGTACCCCCACCCTTTTTATTCTAGCCTCATAGCTTTCTTCAATGCAGAAAAAAACCAAACTTTTCTGCTTTATGGCAGCTCTTCAAATATTTTGAAGATAGCTTTTATGTCCCTTCCTAAATTTTCTCTTTTCTAGAATAAATTTTGTTTCTGTTAACTGCAGAAACAAACAAAATAAAACAAAAAAAAGGAAGAGAGAAAAACCAAAAACAAAAATTGTTAACTTCTTCTGAATGGAGTGATTCCAATTTGTTCTGAATGGAGCTTTCAATGGTGGGTCTACTGCCTTCCTTGATTTATTAACAATTCTTGCAAAACTTCTGTGAAAGTAAATGGTTGGATGGTGAGTACATGAGCAGATGGACTTGGATTTGACTCCTGGCTTACCTCTTGCTAGCTTTGTGACTTTGGGTGAGTAACTAACTCTCTGAGATGTTATTCCCTCAACAATAATATGGAAGCAGTAATACAAACCTTATATAATACTGCTAGGAGAACTAAATAAACATATCAAGAACCTTCCTCAGAGACTAACACAGAGACAGGCCTAGAGAATGAAATCTGATACCCAAGAGCTATGCTTCTTTAGAGGTAATGTGTCACACTGAAGTCAAGTTATAGGTCCATAGGCTCATTCTTAGTTACCAACTTCCGGAGAACTTGAGCCTCAGCCCTAGTTCAGTGTACTGAGGCAAACTCTTTGTTGAGTGTCCTAAATCTTTTGATGCAGCCTGGACATGGAGATGAGAGTAGGGTTTTCATGGGTCCCGCTTCCACTCTACCGTGGGCTCCATATGTTGTTCTCTGCAACTGTTACCCAATATTGCCCGACACTGGTCTCAGACTATTATCCATAGGCTTGGATTTTGGTAATTACTTGGGTCATTCAGGATTCAGAAATAGTGGAGAGTGAGGTGCAAATTGCAGACTATGCAGGACCCAGATCCAATTATGTGCTGGAATAGTTTGAAGAGAATTGCTATTAATTCCTCTTTAAATGTTTGGTAGAACTCAGCATTGAAGCCCTCTGGTTTGGGCTTTTCTTTGTTGGGAGACTGCTGATTATTGCTTCAATCTTGCTGCTGGTTATTGGTCTGTTCAGGTTTTCTGTTTCTTCTTGGTTCAGCCTCAGTAGTTTGTATGTGTTCAGAAATTTATCCATCTCCTCCAGGTTTTCAAATTTATTGGGGCATAGTTTGTAATAGTTTCCAATGTTTCTCTGTATTTCTGTGGTATTGGTGTAATATCTCTTTTTTCATTTCTGATTTTTGTTATTTGGGCCTTCTCTCTCTCTTTTTAGTTAGCCTAGCTAATGGTTTGTCTATTTTGTTTATCTTCTCAAAAAACCAACCTTTTGTTTCATTGATCTTTTGTACTATTTTTCGGGTCTCTATTTCATTTAGTTCTGCTCTGATATTAATTGTTTCTTTCTGTCTACTAATTTTGGGATTTTATTTTTGTTTTTCTAATTCTTTGAGGTGTAGCATTAAGTTGTTTATTTGAAATCTTTTAATTTTTTTTGATATAAGCATTTATTGCAATAAACTTCCCTCTTAGTACTGCTTATGCAGTTTTCCACAGATTTTGGTATGATGTGTCTTCATTTTCATTATTTTCAAGAAATTTTTTGATTTTCTGCTTAATTTTGTCTTGGACCTATAGGTTGTTCAGGAGCATGTTTTTAAATTTCCACATATTTGTACAGTTTTAAGAGTTTTGCTTGTTAAAATTTCTAGTTTTATTCCATTGTGGTCTGAAAATGTATTTGTAATGATTTCAATTTTTAAAAATTTTTTGAGACTTGATTTGTGACTTAATGAGGTCTATCCTGGAGAATGTTCCATGTGCTGCAGAGAAGAAAGTATATTATGTAGCTGTGGGATAAAATTTTCTGTAGAAATCTGCCAGATCCAACTGCTTTAACATGCAATCTAAATCCTGTGTTTCTCTGTGGATTTTTTGCCTAGATGATCTATTTAAAGTTGAGAGAGGGGTGTTGAGGTCCCCCACTATTATTATCTTGGGGTCTATCTCTTTCTTTAGGTCTAGTCTACTTATTAAATTCACTCATAAATATCTTATCCTTCTTGATGCTGTGATGGATGGAATTATTTTCTTAATATCATTATTGGATTGTTCCTTGCTAGTATATAGAAATACAACTGATTTCTGTGTCAATCTTGTATCCTGTGACTTTTCTGAATTTGCTTATTAGTTTTCTTTGGTGTATATGTGGATTCTTTAGGGTTTTCTGTATATCTGATCATGTCATCTGCAAATATAGTTTTAATTCTTCCTTTTAAATTTGTATTCCTTTTATTTGTTTTTCTTGCCTGATTATGCTGCCTAGAGCTTCCAGTAAAATTTAAAAATAACTGGAAAAAGCAGGCATCTTGTTTCTGATCTTGGAAGAGGAATATAGTTGATTGTACATATCTGTGAGGTACAGCATTGAATATCAATACCTCTGTGCAATATGTGATGTTCAAACCAAGATAATTAGTATAGTCTTCATTATACAATGTAATGATTTCCGTGGCCCTATACCAATTCCTCCCATTTCCTCCTCCCCTTTCTCCTTTCCTACCACTGGTAACCACAGTTCTGTCCTCTTCTTTTGAAAGTTCAATGTATTATTGTGATTGTTTGAAAGTTCAATATACTATTGTGATTGTTGTATCTTTTTTCTCTTTTAATTAATTTGTTCTGGATGTGTTTGTTTGTTTCTTTTTAGCTTCCATTTACAAGTGAGGACATGCAGTATTTCTCTTTCTATGCCTGGCTTATTTCATTTAACATAATTTTTTCTAAGTTCATCCTTGTTGCTGCAAATGGCAATATTTCATTCTTTTTTATGCAGAATAGCATTCCATTGTATAAAGATACCACATTTTCCTTATCCAGTCATTCGATGATGGAAATTTAGGTTGGTTCCAACTCTTAGCTATTGTAAATAGAGCTGCAATAAACATGGCATTAGAAGTGTCCCTTTGACATAGTGATATCCATTCCTTTGTGTATATACCCAAAAGTGGGATTGCTGTATCGTATGGTAGATCTATCTGTAGTTGTCTGAGGACCTCCGTACTGTTTTCCATAATGTCTGCACTGCTTTACAGTCAGACCAACAGTGCAAGAGGGGTCCCCCTTCTCCACATCCTTACCAGCATTTGTCATTCTTTTTGATAGTAGCCAGTCTAACTGGGGTGAGATGATATCTCAGTATGGGTTTTGATTTGCATTTGCCTGATACTGAATGATGTTGAGCATTGTTTCTTGTGTCTCTTGGCCCTTTGTATATCTTCCTTTGAGAAATGCTGTTCAGCTTCTTTGCCCATTTTTTAATCCAGTTGTTTGTTTTTTACTGTTAAGTTGTTTGAGTTCCTTGTATATTCAGGATCTTAATCCTTTGTTGGATGCAGAGTTTGCAAATACTTTCTCTCAGTCTGTAGGTTGTCTTTTTGCTCTGTTAATGGTTTATTTTGCTGTGCAGAAGCTTTTTAGTTGGATATAATCCCATTTGTTTATTTTTCTTTTGTTGCCTGTGCTTCGGGAGTCATATTCATAAAGTCTTTGCCGAGCCCTTCTTCCTGAAGTGTTTCCCCTATGTTTTCTTTTAGGAATCTTATAGTTTTAGGATGTATATTAAAGTCTTTAATCTATTTTTTAGTTGATTTTGGTATATGGTGAGAGGTACAGGTATAGTTTCACTCTTCTACATATGAATGTCCAGTTTTCCCAGCACCACCATTTATTGAAGTGGCAGACTTTTCCCCAATGTATATTCTTGGTGCCTTTGTCAAAGATCAGTTGGCTGTAGGTTTGTGGGTTGATTTCTGGGTTTCCTATTCTGTTCTCTTGGTCCATGTGTCTGTTTTTATGCTAGTACCATGCTGTTTTTGTTACTATAGCTCTGTAGTATAATTTGAAGCCAAGTAGTGTAATGCCTCTGGCTGTTCCCCCCCCCCTCAGGATTGGTATGACTATCTGGGATCTTTTTTTATTCCATATGAATGTTAGGATTGTTTTTTCTATTTTTGTTAAAAATGTCATTGGTATTTTGATGGGGATTGCATTGAATCTATAGATTGCTTTGGGTAGTGTGGACATTTTCACAACATTAATTCTTCCAGTCAATGAACATAAAATGTCTTTCTATCTTTTCTTGTCCTCTTTAATTTCTTTTAACAGTGATTTTTAATTCTCATTAGAGATCTTTCACATCCTTAGTTAACTTTCTTGCTGGGTATTTTATTTATTTGCTTATTGGTGACTATTGTAAATGGGCTATCTTTCTTGATTTCTTTTTCTTCTAGTTTGTTGTTGGAGTATTACAATGCTAATTTCTTTTTTTGTCTGTTGATTTTGTATCCTGCAACTTGACTGAAGTCATTTATCAACTCTAAGAGTATTTTTGTAGAGTCTTTAGGTTTCTCTCTCTGTAGGATCATTTCATTTGCAAATAGGGACAATTTGACTATGTCTTTTCCAATCTGGATGCCCTTTATTTCTTTCTCTTGCCTGATTGCTCTGGCTAGTACTTACAATACTATGTTAAATAGGAGTAGTGAGGGTGTGCATCCTTTTCTTGTTCCCATTTATAAGGCAAAACCTTTCAACATTTCCCCATTCAGAATGATATTGGCAGTTGGTTTGTTGGATATGACTTTTATTGAGTTTAGATATTTTCCTTCTATACCTAATTTTCTGAGAGTCTTTATCATGAAGCAATGTTGAATTTTGTCAAATGCTTTTTCAGCATCTATTGAGCTAATCACAGGGTTTCTGTCCTTGATTTTGTTGATATGTATTGACTTACATATGTATTGCACATGTATTGACTTGCATATGCTGAACCATCCTTGCATTTCTGGGATGAATCCCACTTGATCATGGTGTATAATTTTTTTGGTATGTTGCTGTATTCTATTTGCTAATGTTTTATTGAGGATTTTTGCATTTACGTTCATCAAAGATATTGGCCTGTAGTTTTCTTCTTTTGTTGTAATTTTGTCTGGTTTTGGTATCGGGTGATGTTGGCCTTATAGAATGATTCTGGCAGAGTGGCCTCTGTTTCAATTTTTTGGAACAATTTGAAGAGAGTTGGTATTCATTCCTCTTTAAAGGTTTGGTAGAATTCAGCAGCATAGCTACCTGGTCCTGGGCTTTTCTTTGTTTGCAGACTGCTGATTGCTGCTTCAGTCTCATTGCCTGCTGTTTGTTCAGGTTTTCTATGTCTTTTTGGTTCAGTCTTGGTAGTTTGCATATGTCCATAAATTAATGTATCCATTTCATCCAGGTTTTCAAATTTGTTGGGGTATAATTGTTTATAACAGTCTATAATGATTCTTTGTATCTCTGTGGTATCAATTGCAATGTCTCTTTTTTCATTTCTGATACTTGTTATTTGCATTCTCTCCCTCTCTCTCTCTCTCTCCCCCCTCTCTCGTTAACCTACCTAATGGTTTGTCTATTTTATCTTCTCCAAAAACCAGCCTTTTGTTTTATTAATCATTTGTATTATTTTAAGGAGTTCTATTTTATTTAGTTCTGCTGTGATCTTAATTATTTCTTCTACTAAATTTGGGATTAGATTGTTCTTGCTTTTTTAGTTCTTTCAGGTGTAGCATTAGGTTGTTTATTTGCAATCTTTCTATTCTTTTGATGTTAGCATTTATTGAGATAAACTTTCCTCTTAGTGCTTTTGCAATATCCCACAGGTTTTGGTATGATGTGTCTTCATTTTCGTTAGTTTCAAGAATTTTTTTGATTTCCTGTTTAATTTCTTCTTGGACCCATAAGTCATTCAGGAGAATGTTGTTTAATTTCCATCTGTTTGTATAGTTTCCAGAGTTTCTCTTGTTATTGATATCTAGTTTTAATCCACTGTGTCTGAAAAGATACTAGAAATAATTTCAATTTTTTTTATTTGTTGAAATTTGATTTGTGGTCTAAAATGTGTTCTATCCTGGAGAATGGTCCATGTTCTGATGAGAAGAATATATACTCTGTGGTTTTTGGATGAAATGTTCTATAAATATCTGGCAAGTCTAATTTGTCTAAAGAGTGGCATAAAACCCACATTTCTCTGTTGATTTTTTGCCTAAATGATCTGTCCAATTTTAAGTGAGTGGTATTCAGGTCCCCAACTATTATCATATTTGGATCAATGTCTTTCTTTAGGTCTGATAGTGTTTGCTTTAAATACCTGCGGTTTTCAATGTTGGGTGCATATACATTTATGATTGTTATGTCTTCTTGCTGGATAGATTCCTCTATCATTACATAGTGGCTTTGTCTCTTTTTGTGTTTTTTGGTTTAATGTCTATTTAATCTGAAATGAGAATAGCTACTCCTGCTCAGTTTTGGTTTCCATTTTCATGGTATATCTTTTTCCATGCTTTCACTCTTAGTCTGCGTGTGTTTTTACAGGTGAGGTGAGTCTCTTGAAGGCAATATATAGTTGGGTCTAGCTTTTTAACCATCAGTCAGTCTGTGTCTTTTGAGTGGGGAATTTAATCCATTTACATTAAGGGTTGTTATTGAAAGGTGTTGATTTACTCATGGCATTTTGTCTATTTTTGTTTGGATGTTTTCATTGTCTTTTGTTCCTTTACTCCCACTTTATTTTTTGTCTTCTGTGTTTGTTGGTTTTTTGAGGTGGTTAGATAAAGTTTCTTTGTCTTTATCATTTGAATTTCTGTTCTACTAGTGGGTTTTGTTCTTTCATATGTGTTATGGTAGTGATTATTGTTTTTCAGGTTCCAGATGCAGTACTCCCTTGAGAATTTCTTTCAGGGCTGGTCATGTGGTGCCTTGCTGAGTATAGTATTCTTGGCTGGCAGTTTTTTTCTTTTGGTATTTTGAATATATCATCCCATTCTCTTCCGGCTTTTAGGGTTTCTTGCGAAAAATCTACTATTAGCCTGATGAAGAATCCCTTATAGGTGACTTGACACTTTACTCTTGCTGCTTTTAAGATTCTCTCTTTGTCATTGAGGTTTGCCAATTTGACTATAATGTGTCTCAGAGAGAATCTTTTTGGATTGAATCTCTTTGGGGATTTTTGAGCCTCCTTGATGTGAAGGTCCGTTTCTCTCTCTATGCCTGGGAAGTTTTCTGCTGTTATTTCATTGAATGGGTTTTCAATGTCTTTTCTTTTCTCCTCCCCTTCTGGAACACCCATGATTCCAATATTTGTGCACTTTGGGTTGCCTGCTAGCTCTCTTAAATTTTCTTCTTCTTATTATTTATTTGTTTATTTATTGGTCCACGTTGGTTATTTCACAAAGACCATCTTCAAAATCAGAAATTCATTCTTCTGCTTGTTCTAGCCTTCTGCTTAAGCTCTCTGTTGTGTTCTTTATTTCAGTGAATGAATCCTTCAGCTCCACAAGCTCTGCTACATTCTTTTTTAGAGCATTAATCTCTTTGTACATTTCCTCCTTCAGATCCTGGGTACTTTTTCTCATTTCATTGTGTTGTCTAACAGTCTTCTTGTATCTCATTGACTTTCCTTAAGATTGTTGCTCAGAATATCTTTTCAGTCATTTCAAGGACCTCCTGCTCTATAGGATCTGGTATTTGAGAGTTATTATATTCCTTTGGTGGTGTCATTTTTTTTTCATATTTCTAGTCTCTGTATGTTGGTGTCTAGTCATATGGTAGAGCAATTGCTTTTTCTAGTACTCTGGGGTGGGCTTTGAAGAGAGGGAGTTCCTCTTATAGATGTGTTTTATAATGATGGTTGAGTGGGATGCTTTAGTATTGGTTTCAGGTAGATGCACTAGTTAATCTTTCTGTAGGTACTTTGGCTGAATTCAGTGTTGGAATTGCATGTGAGTGCCTCTGTGGCCTAGTTCCTGGGGTGCTTAGTAATTCCTTGCTGAGGTTGGTGACACTATATTTTGTTTGCCAGGATGTGGGCAAGCTCTCAAATCCTTATGGGAAGTGCATCAGTGCCCTGTGACTCTTTGGCTATGGTGGGTAACCTTGGGTGGGCTTGTTGGCACCCTGGCTAGCTCCCCCAACCCTGATTCGTGCACTGGGTTATACTGGTGCTCTTCTATTTGAATGGGTGACCCTGTGCAGGTTTTCTTTCTTCTTTCTTACAGGCAGAGTTTCCCCCTGGGACCTTGCTTCCCCAAGTTAGGGGATGGGTTGGTGCTGATTGGGAATTTCCTTCCTTACTCTATTTGAGTATCCTGTCTTTCTGTACTCTTGGGGGGTTCCATATGTGTGTCTTTCTCCAGATGAAGGCCATCCAGTGGGCTGCACACATACCTCCCACCCCTGGGTGTGCTATCACATATGGCAGCATAACTTTCCCTGTGAGTTAGGCAACTGGGTCATGGATCTGCACTCACTCACCTCTTTCCCTGGGCTCCACTGATGACTCTTCTCCTTTCTATGCTAACAAGTGGTTAGCCAGCCACCTAGGAGGTGGCAGTGGCTGCTGGTGTGGCAGGAAGCCACCTTTGTGGTGGCAGTTGCTGTAGTGGTGGCTGTCACAGACCACTCATTCAGCACTGGTGACTGTAGCAGTGGTAGGGAGTGCTGCTGCTGGTGAGGCAGCTGGTCACACTGGTGTTCAGTCATAGGGCTGGCTGTTGGGGTGGGGCAACTTTCCAGGGGATAGCAGGACAGCTGTTTGCACTGGTGCCATGAGGCACAGCGCCAGGATGGCCATAATTGGAAAAAAAAAACCCGGAAAATAACAAGTGTTGGTGTAGATGTGGAGGAGATGGAACCCTTGCACATTGCTAATGGAAATATAAAATAGTGCATCTGAAGTGGAAAACAGTTTGGAAATTTCACAGTAAGTTAAAGAATTACTGTATGACCCAGCAATACCACTTCTAGGTATATGCCTAGAAGAATTGAATTAAAAATGTGGTATATCCATCCAATGGAATATTATTCTGCCATAAAGAATAATGAAGTACTGGTAGCTGCTACAACATAGATGAAGAGAAGTAAATGTTAATTTTTCCAAGATTGAGCCTCTTCAGTCTGGACTCCCCATAAAGAAATTGCATCATAAGGAGTTTGCTGAGTTCCAGAAACCAGCCACAGCACTGTATTGCACTCAATCCTGGTCAACCACAATGCTTGGACCCCACACCCAAATCCCATTATGGAGAAACTAGAGTTCTGCAATGTGAAGGTTGAACTGGTAGGAGATGGAAGGAGCCAAGGTACTGTGACTCCAAACGCTGTCGTATCCTGACCCTTGATAGTGCCAGAGGAGGGGCTATGCTAATTACGCAGCTTAAATACCAAACAACCCAAGGTTGTGTCCCTTTTCCAGAGACTTATGTCTGATCATGCTAGATCTCTGTGTGCTGCTCACAGCTTCAGCTGCAGTGGGGACCACACTATTGCTCCTGCTCCCATGGAAGGCTGAGCTAGATAGCCTCTAAGTCTCCTTTCAAATGAATGATTATATGGCACAATTTTACAAACTTTCGTCTCTTAGCTGGTTCTGCTGCCTCCTCTGTTCCTTTCCATAGATCCACCCTCCCCTACCATATCAATCTGATGTATTTTTTTTTTGGCTGGTGAAAATGGAAGTCAGCTTTTATTCAGGAATACCAGTGACTTGAGGAAAGATATTAGGCTAAGCCATCTCTCAGGTACACTTGAAGGAGGATGGCCAGACTAAAGCCATCTTAAAGACTCAGGTTTACTGAGGGGTTTTTAAAGAGGGGGTTGAGGGAATGGAAGGTGGGAAATGAAAAGCAGGAGGGAGCAGCACGTGAGCAGCAAGGGCTTCATGCAAGGTCTCAGGTACAAAGTCTCACCAAGACTCATCTTTTTTCTGTTCCTGTCCTTGTCGTTATCTCAGGTCCTGCTGGAGGGGTGGAATCAGCACAGCTTTATTGATGTCTTCCTTGGTTTCCCAGTGTCTGGATAGTATGTGCAATTCTGTAGTGCCGGGCTGGCTGGAAAACAAAGTTTCTGAGGTTGGGAAGTCCAAAGTCCATCTGGTGGTGGTGACAGTGAACCAGGGGTCTCACATTGCAAGATGGTGGAAGCAGAGAGAGCAGGGAGACAATCTGCTGTATTCTGATACATATGTGATCTTGTTCTTCTGCTCAAAATCCTTCAGTGGTTTCCTGTAGCTTTCAGCATGCAGTTCATAATCCTTACCTCAGCAAACAAGGCCCTCCTAAGTCTGCCAGCTCTTCACTCTCCTCTTCTATTCTCTCTCTCGCATCGCACGCCTCCATCCAATCTGATCTTTGTGCACTCACTCATGGACCTGTCACATTATTCAACCTATTATTACAGAGGCCTAGATCTGAGGATTAGTGAAAATGAGAACATCGGTATGCAATCTTATACAAATTTTCTTAGACATGAATTGCAATTTCTCTGGTAGTTGGTTCCTGCCTATCTTTAAACCTCATGTCACTTGTCCTCAAGAAACCCACACCAGCAATACTAAACTGCTTCCAATTCTTCACATATACCAGGCTCACCCTCACCCCAGAAACCGCAGCAGTCTGCTCTTTCCATGTGTATTTCACTTGTGTTTCTCCTTATACCTCCAACCCCCTTTACTTTATTAATTGATACACTTTCCTTTGGTTTTAGCTTAAAAGCAACTTTATTCAGGGATATTGCCGTGGCCCATTAAATTAAACTAGGGGGCTTTATTGTGCTTTTATTTAACACCCTATAACACCCAATAATAATACTTAATACGTTGTTTTAATTTCTACTAAATCATGTTTCCCCCGGCTAGACTATAAACTCTGTGAGAAGACATGTCTCTTTTACTGACTTCTGTAGTGTCAATGCCCAAATAATTGCCTGGCATATGGTAGATGAAAAATTGATATTTTCTGAAGGATGGAAGTATGAATCTGACTGCAGCATCCTGTGCACACACAAGATGAACTGAAATCTTAAAGCATAAACCATTCCCTCATAAGGAAAATTCAGTCTTTCTGTAAGTCGTCCTAATCCATGTTAATGCTGTCATTCCCTACTTCTCAACAAGCCTCCACAGCAGAGAGCTGGAAGCAGTGTCTCCAACTCCTTTTGGGATAAATCATTGAAATATTTTTGGTAAAGCCATGGAGAAAATTCTTGAGCAAAGGCTACTTCCAAGTGTTAATAACTAAATAAGTTCTGAAAAACACACTCCTTCCTGTACCTGCTTAAAGACCTCATCTGTGAATGTTCCTATCCTCAGCAGCCCCCAGAAGTCAAGCGTAAAGCTTTAGCTGGATGTACTCTCTAGATAACCTAAATTTAACTTATTCACTGGTCTCAAGTCATTTCACAAAGAGAAGTTCTGAAGCTTACTCATGAACTGCTTTATGATGTTCCCGTGGAAAGCACAGGGTCATTTGTTTGGTTAATACTTTGAATTTTAAAAGCTAATTGAAACAAACCTGAGTCAAAGCAAAGTTAAAAGTCCACTGTAAAATACTGACTTTTAATAATAAGTTTCTGCTTTATAGCAAATTATTCTTGGAACTAAGACCAATTTCAAATTGCTAGGAGTGGAGTTATACAATGTAAAAAGGAGGTGGTTATGGGCAAATGGCTCAGCAGATGTAAGAGTTTATTTCCATTGGTTAATTCATTTATTCATATAATATGTTTAAGGGGCTAACTTTGTGCTAGTGCTACAGATACCATGATATATAAAACATGATTGTATCTTAAGGATTCCATAAGTTAGTAAAAGAGACACACAAACAAATAACCACAATGCAGTGTTTTAAGTGCCATACCTGGTACAGGAGTGTGTACCAGGTGCTCTGAAGAATGAAAAACAAAACTTTTAAATTACCTAGGTGAATGGTGTAAGTCCAGAAATTTTTCATTTTAAAGATAACCTTTAAGCTCTATCTTGAAGGATCACTAAGACTTCATCACACAAATACGGGGAGGGAAACAGGGAGAAAAGTATATTTCGAGCAAGTGGAATAACTGGAACACAACTATGGATGCAAGGTAGAATAGCATGCTGTCTTTGTGCAATACAAATCTGTATACAACCATTCCCTGTTGTTCACACCCTTACACACGCATGCAGCAGGCCTTTCCTTTGGGAACCTGCTGGTGCCTCACTTCCAAGTGCTAACTACTCCCTTGTATCCACCAAGTTGATGGGATGAAAATATATACTGAAGGAAAGTTTGCAACTTCCACTTTGCCTGGACTCCATCTGTGACTTGTTGTAACTCCACCACCTCCATCTAGAGCTGCATTTGTGCTACTGATTTTCTGCCACAAGTGGCCAAAGAATTTACAGAATAAAAATGAAAATAAAACACATGATTATCTCCATAAAGATATGTTTAAAAGGTGAAAACACTGCTTTTCACTAAGCAAGTGTTGATCCTAACTCCTCTTTCTCTTCAATAGTCCCTATCACAGTACTTCTGCAAAGCAGGTTTGGCAATTTCCATAGGCCCTGGCAAGGTCAGAAAGCCAGAATTTTCAGTGAAGTTACAGAGATAATTCTTTAGCAAAATTAGTTAGAGATGTTGACAAATAAACCTGCTTGAAGGACCTGCTCTGTGAATGTCCGTGTCCTGTGTGCTTGCCAGAAGTCAACAGTGGATGTTGACTTGCCCAGATGTAAACTGTGCTTGTTAAATGGACTCAAATAATTTGCAAAAGATAAATTAAGAGATACAAATGTGATGCTATCATAAATGGGATTGTTTTCTTGATTTCTTTTTATGATTGCATAAAAGAATAAAATATTTTGGAATAAATTTACCTAAGGAAGTGAAAGAACTGTACGCCAAAAACTATAAAACATTTATGAAAGAAATTGAAGAAGGCATAAATAAATGGAAAGATTTCATGTGTTCATGAATTGGAAGAAATGAGAAGGTTAAAATGTCCATATTACCCAAAGCAGGATAATATCCTTATGTGAGGGTACTTCAAAAAGTTCACCAAAAAAGGGAATGAAAAGGTGATGTATTCCACCTAATGTAATATTCTCTAAGTTTATCCATGTTGCTTAGGATGGCAGAATTTCATTCTTTTATATGACTGAGTAGTATTCCATTGAGTTATATACCACGTTTTCCTTATCCAGTCATCTGTTGATGGACATTTAGGTTGATTCCAACTCTTGGCTACTGTAAATAGAGCTGCAATAAACATTGGAGTACAGGTATCCCTTCAACATGATGATTTTCATTCCTATGGGTCTATTCCCAGCAGTGGAATACCTTGATCGCATGGTAGATCTATCTGCAATTGTTTAAGGAACCTCCATACCATTGTCCATACAGGGTGCACCATTTTGCAGTCACACCAACAGTATATGAGAGCTCCTTTTTCTCCACAACCTCAACAGCATTTATCATTCTCAGTCTTTTGCATATTAGCCATCCTAACTGGACTGAGGTGGTATCTCAAAGTGGTTTTGATTTGTGTTTCCCAAATTCTGAGTGATGTTGAGCATTTTTTCATGTGTCTATTGGCCATTTGTATATCTTCCTTTGAGAAATGCCTATTCAGATCCTTTGCCCATTTTTTAATTGGGTTACATGGTTTTTTTTACTGTAAATTTGGTTGAGTTTCTTGTATATTCTGGATATTAATCCTTTGTCAGATATATATTTTGCAAATATTTTCTCTCACTCTGTTTGTTATATTCTTACTCTGCTAATTCTTTCTTTTGCTGTGCAGAAGCTTTTTAGTTTGATGTAGTCCCATTTGTTTATTTTTCCTTTGGTTGCCTGTGCTTTTGAGGTCATACTCATGAAATCTATCCTCAACCCTACTTCCTGAAGCATTTTCTTCTATGTTTTCTATAAGGGGTTTTATTGTTTCAGTATGTATATGTAACTCCTTAATCCATTTTGATTTGATTTTGGTATATGGTGAGAGGTACAAGTCTAGTTTCACTCTCCTACATATGAATATCCAGTTTTCCCATCACCATTTGCTGAAGAGGCAGTCTCTTCCCCAGTGTGTAGACTTGGTGACTTTGTCAAAGATCAGATGGCTGTAGGTGTATGGGTTGATTTCTGGGCTCTCTATTCTGTTCCATTGATCTGTATGTCTGTTTTTATGGCAATACCATGCTGTTTTGGTTATTATAGCTTTGGGGTATAGTTTAAAGTCAGGTAGTGTTATGCCTCCAGCTTCATTTTTTGCTCAGAATTGCTTTAGTTATTCATGGTCTTTTGTTATTTCGTATAAATGTTAGGATAGATTTTTCAATTTCAGAGAAAAATGTTATAGGAATTTTGATTGGGATTGCATTGAATGTGTAGAATGCTTTGGGTAGTATGGTCATTTTCACAATGTTAATTCTTCCTATTCAAGAGCATGGGATTTATTTCCTTCCTCTTGTGTCCTCTTTAATTTCTCCCAACAGGGTTTGTATTTCCCATGATAGAGATTTTCCACATCCTTGGTTAACTTTATTCCTAAGTATCTTATTATCTTATTATTTTGGTTGCTATTATAAATGGGCTAGCATTCTTGCTTTCCTCTTCTGCATGTTCACTATTGGATTATAGAAATGCTACTGATTTTTATGTGTTGATTTTGTAACTTGCAACTTTGCTGAAAACATTTATCAACTCTAAGAGTTTTTTGTAGAGTCTTTAAGCTGTTTGATATATAAGATCATATCATCTGCAAACAGGGACAGTTTGACTCCATCTTTTCCAATCTGGATGCTTTTATTTCCTTCTCTTCTCTGATTTCTCTGGCTAGTACTTCCAACACTATGTTGAATAGGAGTGGTGAGAGTGGGCACCCTTGTATAGTTCCTGTTCAGAGTGATATTAGCAGTGGGCTTATCATATATGGCATTAATTATATTGAGATACTTTCCATCTATACCTTACTTGTACAGAGTCTTTGTCATGAACGAATGTTGAGTTTTCTCAAATGCTTTTTCAGCATCTATAGGGATAATCATATGGTCTTTGTCTTTGATTTTATTTGATGTGGTGTATCACATTTATTGACTCGCATATGTTGAACCAACCTTGCATACCTGGGATGAATCCCACTTGATCATGGTGTATAATTTTGCATATGTGTTGCTGTATTCTGTTAGCTAGTATTTTATTGAGGATTTTTGCATCTATATTCATTAAAGATATTGGCCTGTAGTTTTCTTTTTGTGTTCTATCATTGTCTGTTTTTGGAATCAGGGTGAGGTTTGCCTCATAGAATGAGTTTGGGAGAATAGCCTCTGTTTCAATCTTTTGGAATAGTTTGTAGAGAATTGGTATCAATTCCTCTTTGAATAGTTGGTAGAATTCTGCACTGAACCCATCCAGTCCTGGGCTTTTCTTTGTTGGGAGACTTAGGATAAAAGCTTCAATCTCTTTTATTGTTACTGGCCTGGTCAGATTTTCTACATCTTCTTGACTCAGTTTTGGTAGTTTGTGTGTGTACAGAAATTTATTCATTTCCTCCAGAGTTTCAAATTTTTTGGCATAGAGTTGTTTGTAGTAGTCTCTAATGATTTCTTATATTTCTGAAGTGTAAGTTGTAATATCACCTTTTTCTTTTCTAATTTTTATTATTTGGGTCTTCTCTCTTCTTTTAGTTAGGATTGCTAATGGTTTGTCAATTTTCTTTATCTTTTCAATAAACCAACTTTTTGTTTCATTGATCTTCTGTATCATTTTTAGGGTTTCTATTTCATTTAGTTCTACTCTGATCCTAATTATTTCTTTCCATCTATTACCTTTGGGTTTGGATTGTTCTTGTTTTTCTACCTCTTTAAGGTGAAATGTTAGGTTGTTTACTTGCCATTTTTCCATACTTCTGAAGTAAGCATTTAATGCAGTAAATTTCCCCCTAAGTACTGCTTTTGCAGTATCCCACAAGTTCTGGTATGATGTGTCATTATTTTCATTAGTTTCAAGAAATTTTTTGATTTCCTGTTTAATTTCTTCTTGGACCCATATGTCATTAGGTAGAATGTTGTTTTATTTCCATGTGTTTGTATAGTTTCCAGAATTTCATTTGTTACTGATTTCTAATTTTAATCCATTGTGACCTGAAAAATTACATGGAATAATTCCAATTTCTCTGAATTTGTTGAGATTTGATTTGTGACCTAACATGTGATCTATCCTGGAGAATGATCCATGTGCTGATGAAAAGAATGAATATCCTGAGGTTGTTGGATGGAATGTTCTGTAGATATCTGCCAAGTCAAATTGGTCTAAAGTGTCGTTTAGATCTTGTGTTTCTCTGTTGATTTTTTTGCCTAGATGTTCTGTCCAATATTGAGAGTGGGGTGTTTAGGTCCCCTGCTATTATGGTGTTAGTGTCTATCACATTCTTTGGGTCTAATAGTGTTTGCTTTATAAATCTGACTGCTCCAATGTTGGGTGTGTATATATTTATGATTGTTTTGTGTTCTTGATGGACAGATCCTTTTATCATTATATAGTGGCCTTCTTTATCTCTTTTTATGGTTTTTGGTTTTAAGTCCATTTTATCTGATATAAGAATAGCTACTCCAGCTCATTTTTCATCTCTATTTGCATGGCATGTCTTTTCTCACCCTTTCACTCTTATTCTATGTGTTTCTTTACAGGTGAGGTGGGTCTCTTGAATGCAGCATATTGTTGGGTCCAACTTTTTAATGCAGTCAGTCAGTCTGTGTCTTTTGAGTGGGGAATTTAATCCTCTTACATTGAGTTGTTATTGACAATTCCTTGAACTTGTTAAGACAAGTGAAGAGATATTATGTAGTGGAGGGGGGAAGGCGAAAGAAGGAAGGGGAAAAGAGGAACATGTACAGAGACATGAAAATCCACTACAACATATATTGAGAAGTTAAAATAAAAAAAATTTTAAAAGAAGGATAAAAAAAAGAGTTCTTATTGAAAGGTGTTGATTTACTCCTAGGATTTTATTGATTTTTGTTTGGATGTCTAAAGTATCTTTTGTTCCTTTTTCCTGATTTACTGTTTGTCTTCTGTGTTTGTTGGTTTCTTGGGCTGGTAGATAATTTTTTTTTCTCTTTATTGTTAGCATTTTTATTTTATGAGTGGGTTTCATTCTTTCTTGTGTATTTATGGCAGTGATGGTTCTTTTTCAGGTACCAAACTCAGTACTCCCTTGAAAATTTCTTGTAATGCTGGTGGTGTGGTAGTGAACTCCTGCAGTTTTTGTTTGACTGAGAAATATACTATTTGTCCTTCATTTTGGAAGGATAGCCTTGCCGGGTAAAGTATTCTTGGCTGGCAATTTTTGTCTTTTAGTATTTTAAATATATCATACCATTCTCTTCTGGCTTCTAGGGTTTCCAATGAAAAGTCTGATGTTCCTCTGATTGGGGCTCCACTATAAGTAACTTGATGCTTCCCTCTTGCAGCTTTTAAGGTTCTTACTTTGTCTTTGAGTTTTGCCAATTTGTCTATAACACGTCTTGGAGAGGATCTTTTTTGTTTGAATATGTTTGGGGATTTTTGAGCCTCCTGAATCTGAAGATCTGTGTCTTTCCCTATACCTGGGAAGGTTTCTGCTATTATTTCATTTAATATGTTTTCAAAGTCATTTCCTTTTTCCTCCCCTTCTGAAATACCCATGATTTGGATATTTGAGCATTTAAGGTTGTCTGTTATCTCTCTTAGATTTTCTTCAATTTTTTAAACTCTCTCTTTTTTTTTTTTGGTCCACCTGTGTTATTTCAAACAGCCTATCATCAAGGTCAGAAATTCTCTCTTCTGCTTGTTCTAGCCTGCTGGTTAGACTCTCTGTTGTGTTTTGTATTTCGTTGAATGAATCCTTCAGCTCCGCAAGCTCTGCTATATTCTGTTTCAGGGCATTGATTTCTTTGTACATTTCTTTTTTCAGTTCCTGTATACTTTTTCTCGTGTCATTGTGTTGTCTGAGTTTTCTTGTATCTCATTTAGTTTCCTTAGAATTGTTGCTCTAAATTCCTTGTCAGTCATTTCAAGGACTTCCTGTTCTATAGGATCTAGAGCTTGAGATTTATTATTTTCCTTTGGTGATGTTGTACTTCTTGATTATTTGTATTTCTGGTATATTTCCTTTGGTGTTTAGTCATTGTGGCAGAGGATCTTGTGGTCCACTCGTTTGACCCTAGTGTCTGTCTTGGATCCTGCTGGGACTCTCAATTCAGTATGGCTTCCTTGGGGCCTGTGGACCGGCAGCTTGGGCCTCTCTGGGCCATGGGGACTGGCCTCAGGTGGGAGTCCTGGGATATTGTGCCTGCCTTTCCAGTGCGGGTCGCTTGGGGCCCTGTTGGCCCGGCAGCTCTCAGGCCTCTCTGGGTGGAATGGTCTTGCTCTTGATGTCCTTAAACTCAGTAAAATATCTACTGGGATCACCTTATTTATATTCTGTGCTTGATTAGTAAACACCTTTTTTTTTTTTACCTTCTTCCTAAACAAGTAAATACTAAAAGAGTAAAATTTGTGTGCAATGATTGAGCTTCTAAGTTCTCCCCCACAAGATGTACCAAAAAACTTCTGCAACTATTCAGCCAAAGTACATTACAATAGAGGGTACCTTATACTATACCCAAATGCTCTGCCTTTTTAAACACTGAGACCAAAAGAAATGAATGTAAACAGACATTTGCCCAAGTGGGGAGTTACCTACTAATGCTGTGGAAGAAGTCAGATCAAGCAAGTATCATGATTCCACTGCCGTTTCAACATTCACCAAGTCATCCATTCATTCAGTGTGATCATCCTCACAGGCACATACACACTGTAAAATTCCACTGGGTCTCCATCCATCCTCACCTTCTGCTTCAATGGAGGAAACGTGCACGCACACAAATTGACACGCACGCACACATGCACACACACATGCAGACACTGTTTTTCTTATTCTTTAATAACTTAAACATTAGTTTTTCTTCCAAATCCCATCATTCTTCCTTTGATTATAAAGCAGTATTTCACAACCACATATAATTATTTTTCTTCACCTTTGAATAAGGATATGAGATAGATCCACCCACAGTGTTTTCATCTAGTGGAATTTCATAGAGGTAGGATGAAATCTTACCCTTTACACTAAATCTTCACAACCTGAATCTATGACACTCTGGATACATACAGAATTGTTTCTCAAATTTAATATAACCTAAATATCCCCTGGGAACTTGCTGAAATGCAGATTTTGATTCAATTGATATAGAATAATTCTGCATTCCTGATAAGCTCCCAGGTGATGCCGATGCTGCTTCTCCAAGCCACACTGTGAGTAGCCCTAGAATGCAGCACTCTTGCTAACTCTGTTTCCAAATATATACGGTACCTGTGGAGGCTGTCCTGTACAGAACAATATGTGCAAAATCAACACCCTGCTCATCACTTAAAAATGTATTCTCACTTTCTCAAAAAGCAGTGTCTGAACAGCACAAGACTAAATGCTAAGCTATCTGATTGGTTCTGTCCTGAATCTCTAGACACATGAACAATTGAGGAAATATCTTTCTGCCTTTTATTGGGCAGTTGGATGAACTATTGTATTTTATGAAAGAAAGTTTGGGTTTGGTCACTCAAACATACAATTACTTTTCAGTACCATTGTGATAGTTCATCTTGTTTTTCTAAGGCTGACAGCAAAAGGATTGATTTGGAATGTGTTAAGCAATTTTATTACACACAAACAGATATTTTTTGAACCACCCTATAAAGAGGGGTAGAACCAAGAAATGCAAAATCAATGCTATGTTTTTAACCTTTTATTAACAAACAATACTGGAACAGAAAAGTGCAAAAATCTTACTTGCACTGCTCAGTGAATTATTACAAAAGAAACACATCCATGTAACCATACTTACATCAGAAAACAGAGCATCACTGCCACCCACATTTTGTTTGTAAAATTTATCCATTGTTGAATAAATCCATAGTTCATATATTTTTATTGCTGTTATTATTCCATTATCTGGTTATTCCACAAATGATTTATTATTTCATTCTCAGACATTTTAGTTGTTTCCAGTTTGTAACCTTTATAAATTTTTTCCCCAATGAACATTCTTATCCATGTCTTTTAGTAAATGTAAGCATAAATTTCTCTTGGGAATATACCAGGAAGTCAAATTGCTTGGTTGAACTGTCAAACTAAAATTGCAATAGACAGAGTTAAATAAGCAAGGAAAACTTTATTCAAGAATATTTCAGTAAGGGGCGTGAGGTCAAACTCAACATCACTAAAACAAAAGGCAGAACAGTTTTTAAACACTGGGGTGAGTTAGTAAGAAAGCACTGGAGTCTATTGTAAATAGAGCTGCAATAGGCATGGGAGTGCAGGTATCCCTTTGACATGATAATTTCCATTCCTTTGTGTATATACCTAGCAGTGGGATTGCTGGAGCATATGGTACTTCCATCTGCAGCTGACGAACCTCCATACTGTTTTCCATAATGGCTGTACTATTTTACAGTCCCACCAACAGTGTACAAGAATTCCCTTTTCTGCACAGCCTCACCAGTATTTGTTATTTTCAGTCTTTTCGATAATAGCCAGCCTGGCTGGGGTGAGATGATATCTCAGTGTGGTTTTGATTTGCATTTCCCTCATGATTAGTGATGTTGAGCATTTTTTCACATACCTGTTGGTCATTCGTATGTCTTCCTTTGAAAAATGTCTGTTAGCTCCTCTGCCCATTTTTTAAATTGGATTCTTTGTTTTTCTTACTGTGGAGTTGTTTGAGTTCCTCGTATATTCTGGATATTAGTCCTTGTCAGATGAATAGTTTGCAAATATTTTCTCCCATTCTGTAGGTTGTCTTTTCACTTTGTTGATTGTTTCCTTTGCTGTGCAGAAGTTTTAGTTTTATGTAATCCCATTTGTTTATTTTTTCTTTTGTTGCTTGTGCTTTGGGGATCTTATTCATAAAATCTTTGTCCAGACCTACATTCTGAAGTGTTTCCCCTATATTTTCTTCTAAGAGTTTATAGTTTCAGGTCTTATACTTAAGTCTTTAATCCATTTTGAGTTGATTTTGGTATATGGTGAGAGGTATGTGTCTAGTTTCACTCTTCTGCACATGGATATCCAGTTTTCCCAGCACCATTTTTGAAGAGCCAGTCTTTTCCCCAGTGTATGTACTTGGTGCCTTTGTCAAAGATCAGTTGGTTCTAAGTACCCAGATTGATTTCTGGGTTCTCTGTTCTATTCTATTGGTCCATGTGTCTGTTTTTATGCCAGTATCATGCTCTTTTGGTTACTATAGCTTTGTAGTATAGTTTGAAGTTAAGTAATGTAATGCCTCTGGTTTTATTTTATTTTTTCCCCATTGTTGCTTTGGCGATTTGGCATCTTTTGTTCAATATGAATTTTAGGATTGTTTTTTCTATTTATGTTTTTTTTTTTTTCTATTTCATTGGTGTTTTGATGGGGATTGAATTGACTCTGTAGATTGCTTTGGGTAGCATGGACATTTTCACAAGGTTAATTCTTCTAATTCATGAACAAAGAATGTCTTTCCATCTTTTGGTGTCCTCTTTAATTTCTTTCAGCAGAGTTTTGTAGTTCTCATTGTAGATATGTTTTAACTCTTTGGTTAAATTTATTCCCAGGTATTTCATTCTTTTGGTAGCTATTACAAAAAGCCAAGATATGGAACCAACTTTATATCCATTGATCGATGACTGGATAAGGAAAATGTGGTACATATACACAATGGATTCCGTGGGTGGATCCAGAGCTTTCTCCAGCTAATAGCAGAAGTAGTCAGAGAGGCTTGAAGTATGAGGACTGGATGTGTTATTGCTGGTCTGAGGATAGAGGACCACATGAGAAGGACTGTGTCATCCTTAAAGAGCAGAGAGAGGTCCCTGGCTGACAGTCAGTGAAGGATAGGCACCTCTGTCCTGTAACTGCAAGGAACTAAATTTTGTCAACCACCCAAATAAGCTTTGAAACAGATTCTTCTGCACTGTGTCCAGAAAGGAATGTAGATTTTCCATCATGTTAATTTCAGTCTTGAGAGACGCTGAACCAAGAATCTAGCCATGAGGGGCCTGAACCTCCTGATGACAGAAACTGTGAGGTAGTAGATTTATGTTTTCTCAAGCTGCTAAATGTGTGATAATTTGTTATGCAGCAATGACCACACTTGGTATATTAATCTTTTAAATGGAAACATTAGTGTTTCATTTGTGGGATTATTGTAGATATCAGAGATAAGTCTGTAAAGCCCATAGCATGTAAACTGTTACATTGTGGAAGTTCAATCGATCATAATTATTAACAGGATTATTCAACAAATGGAATTGGGTTAACTTATTATCAAAATGCAGTAATTTAAGTATGACTTTGATCTTAGGAGATCTATTTTTATCTCCTAACATATGCTAAATAATAAATTCTAAGTTTAGATTCTATTGAAGAAATTGTTACACATAATAAAAGTGAGTATTAAATTAATTCTTTTGCAGGCAAAGAAAAATTGGACAATATATCAGAGTTCTTCAGTTGCAAGCAACAGAAATAGAAAATCTATTGCGAGTATACTGGGTAGCTCACAGCATCAATGCGAAGACGAGAGAAACAGACTGAAGACACCATGTGAACCAGGACAGTTCTGGGTATCCCTCTGGCACAGACTGTCTGTCTAATCAGGAGATTTTGACTGAAATGAACAAGCCCCAACAATTTTTCTGCTGTGTCACTCTGCTTACAACTCAAGTCCAGGGATAAATTGTTTAAGCTTAGCTCTGTGCCTGTACCATGCTGTAGGAAGGCAAGGACTTCAGTCACAGTCCTTCCAAGACTGTATTCTGTAGGTGAGAAATAATACTCCAATAGTTAGGGTGTTATTATAAATATAAATAAAGTAAAGGTATGTCTGTAAGCAAGAAACAAGTACATATTACAGGAAATATTGAAAAATATGATGCCTTATCAAAAATAAAGATCATATCACTGGAACTGCCATATAGAGACAAATAAAACAAAATCATAAAGAAAAAGTCAATTCACTCTTCAGAAGTCACCATTTTTTGATTATGTATTACATGCCAAACTCCATGTTCAGTCATACATATATTTTAAGTGTGTATGTATGGATATTTGTTCAACCTGATGAATTTTTTCTTTTTGTCATTAAGCCACTCATCCAAGTAAACTTGGGCAGGGCTCTTATTTTTAACAATATTTGTCAAACTTTAACACCAATGAAATAAATAATTTAGTATTGATCATCCCTAATTTTTTAATCAAATATGAACCGAATATTTTCAAACAAATATGTATTGAGCACCTATCATGTGCCAGACTGTGGAGTATGGAGACAAAGCAGTGGACCTAAAACGTTCTTACTCTCACGAACCTTATCTTCTACTGGGGAGAGACAGACAATACGAGAACAAGTAATTACATAATATTTTAATGTTTAAATACCTCAAAAAACAGAAAAGTGGAAAAAAAGGAAATGGTTGGGACATGACAGGAGCAAAGAGCTGTTTTGGGCAAAGAGGTCCAGGGTCCAGGGGTCTCTTTGATGGCATGACATTTGAGCAAAGACTTAGATGAGATAAGCAGTGTGCTGGATCACTGCTCTAGGTGGAGGAAACAGAAAATATAAAGGCCCTATAAGACCTTTAGTCTAAACTGAAGAAATCCCACAGTGGAATTCCCCTAATGGTATATACACCATTGTAGAGGAATGTGCTGTAAAGAATGCTTTTCTTTTTTTCAAAGAAAGAAAGAAAGAAATTTGCACAGTTTCAGATTACAAAGACAATACATTTTTTGTTGTTTTGTTTTGTGTTTATGTCCCACGGGGCCTTGGA
This sequence comes from Cynocephalus volans, assembly GCF_027409185.1. Lineage (NCBI taxonomy): Eukaryota > Metazoa > Chordata > Mammalia > Dermoptera > Cynocephalidae > Cynocephalus > Cynocephalus volans. The sequence continues at coordinate 158,660,382 of NC_084463.1, forward strand.
GTGACTTGGGAATAGTCCACAATTAATCTAGCAAAAAGTGTGCGTCTTGAAAGATACTAACTTGGGCAGAAAAGAGTCTCCTGTTCAAAAGGTGGCAAGTATTTTAAACTATTCTTATAAATGATATATATATTTCTTTGCATTCACACAGGGATTTCTTAGGAAATCCCTTCTGCCTACAAAGAATTATATAATCGCCTCCTACTTTCAACTCTCTCCATTCCCAAAACACCTACATCATATAATGGAATGAAGAAAAATATTCTGAGGATCAGAATAAACTAGCTTGCAAACTTTGCCCTCTGTCTTAGAAAATCCAGAGGTCTCTGTTACTATTTTGTGGCAGGTCCTTTTCTCCTTTTCCAATCCAAATAGTGATATCCAGACACCATGGAAAATCACACAATAAAACAGTCGTTCTTTATCTTTTTTCAATCCCTAAACTACTTAAAGAGGCTTCTCCTTACCACGCTTTCTAAAACACACCCTTTTATTCCCTATCTTGTTTCCTTGATTTTGTCACAGACATTACCATAGATATTATGTAATCAATTTTTAATTTTTGTAAGTGTTTTTGTTTGCTTGCTTGGCTTTTATTACATTAGCCTGTAACTTCCATGAGGACTTTCACTCCCAATATGCATACTACCCCATGATGTGCACCACAGTGAATACCCATAAAAATTTGTTAAATTAATTAACAATTGCAGCATTCTTTGAATCCTTTCCCTCTATTTAAATAGCATCTTACTGAACCTTGCCCCAAATCATTACCCAACACAGACAGCATCACTGGCAGAAAGCATGGTGAAGAAACAAGAAAAAAAAAAAAAACCTAAACACTAAGGCATTAGAGATTACTTACATCTTTCAATGTCCATGGACGAAAATTAAATGCCTCTTAAAGAAGGCCTTCAAAGATTAGGCAGAGTGTGGATCTGAAAGAGTCTTGCATCTGTACAAAACACATGTTCCATGCCCTTATTTATTGAATTTGTTGCTATGTTCCAGGAAAAAAAAAAACACAGAAAAATGGTTGAAAAAATATATCATAATGGGAAAAAATGGATAAACCCAATTATGAGGTTATGAGCAATACATTGATTCTTCATGGCTGTTCAGTTCACCATCTGTAAGATGGGAATTTATGTCCTCCCTACCACTTAAAAAAATGATAAATAACAATAGTAATAAATACCACTCTTTTAAAACACTGCAATGCATTCTGTTCTTTACATGCATAAATCATAAGCTTATAGTATCAAAAATCCTAACAAGTTGTTGCTATCACCAGAGTGCATAGCAAAGTAAAAGCATTTTGCAAAGTGTCTACTCCAAACATGAAGATACTTTGGGAAAGTGCCATGGTTACATCCTACCAGAATAATACCCTTTATAACAGTTTATGTTTCAAAAGACTCAAAGCCGGGCTTGCAGAAAGTTGAGGGAAATCACTCCATAAATTAAAACTGAGGTACTATTAACTTCACTTGTTATGATTTTTCCATTTATTTGGGATTTAACAAAGAACCTCTCATTTTGTAATCACAAACCTTGAAAATATTTTCTAAATTTTAAAGGTTCTTTAATCCACCTATGTCAGTTTAATGTTCTAAATCTCATTCTCATTGAATGAGAAATGAGGAAATCAAAATGATAAGATTGCTAACCTAAAGATATTTTGTGACTTATCAATAACACATGGTAATAAAGAACAAATCTCAACTTGAATGCAGGTCTCTCCTCACCCTGTCCAGTGTTGTTGCCTCTTTGCAGTATTACCTCTCAATCTGTAGCACAGTTGGTATCCTCATTTACTTATTTATAAGAAACTTCTTCCTTTCTAACTTCCTTCTAAGTGAATCTTTGACCTCCTTGTTTCTCAAGCTATAGATAAGTGGGTTCAACATGGGGATCACTGCAGTGTAAAACAGGGACACCACTTTATTGATGTCCAGAGAGAAACTAGAGCTTGGACGCACACAGATAAAGAAGAGAGTCCCACACGGGATGGAGATGGCTGTCAGGTGTGAAGAGCAGGTGGAGAAGGCTTTGCACCTCCCATCAGCAGATGGCAATGACAATACGAATGTAGGAGACCAAGATGATCACACCACTGAGTACTCCCAGGGCTCCCGCCATGATGAAAAGTAAAAATTTGTTGACCTGGGTGTCTGTACATGCCAAGGAGAGAACCGGAAGAAGGTCACAGAAGAAGTGATTGATTATATTTGGGCCACAGTAGGGCAGGTGAAAGGTGAGGGTTGTATGGGTCAAAGTGCTTATGAGGCCCATGGCATAAGGCCATACCACCAGCTGCACACAGACCTGCTGGGACATAATGAGTGTATACAGCAAGGGTTTACAAGTGGCCGTATACCAGTCATATGCCATGGCAGCCAGAATGAAGCATTCAGTGACTACAAAATGACCAAAAACCCATAACTGGGCAGCACAACCAAAAAAAGAGATTACTTTTTTCTCCACATAGATGTCGGTCAGCATCTCGGGACCAATAACAGAAGAGGAGCAGACATCCGCAAAGGACAAGTGGCTGAGAAAAAAGTACATGGGAGTGTGGAGTCTGGAATCCATCCAAATGAGAATGATCATCCCCACGTTTCCCAGAAGAGTGACAAGATAAACAAAGAGAAATATCAGAAAGAGAACAATCTGGTACGGGTGGCGGTGATTTGTTAATCCCACAAAAAAAAAAAAAAAAAAAAAAAAAAAAAACTTGGTCACCAAAGTTTGATTTCTGTGATCCATTTCTCTTATTCAATCTGTTGTGAGAACGAGAAAGATTTTTCTATGCAATAAATTCATAATTGAAGGCTTCTTAGTTTCACATCTGAATTCCACTTTTATTTTCATAAGTTCCAGAGCATAGGCTGACAGCCAGTGGTCCGGAGTCCTTCTGCTGGTGGTCCTACTAACTCGCTGCTGACCATCTGGGTAATCCTGAGTTACTCACTGAACCTCACTGAGCACTTCAGTTTTCACCTTCATCAAAAGAGGATTTTGGTACAGAATCAGAATTTTAGACCTAGAAGTGAACTTTGGAGATTATCTAAGGCAAGTCCTCTAACTGTGCCAGGTTTATAAAAAAAAAATGCTTAAGAACGGCTTTGGAGGGGGTGGGGACGATGTTGGGAGGAGGTTGGGTGGGGAACATGCGGAATATTGTAATCTGAGGTGGTGGGCATGCTGACAGTATTGATCTGATCATCACTTCTTGGGAACAGGTGCTGGCGGTCAGCTCTGTGCTCCATGAATATGTATAACCAATCAATCAATCAATCAATAAAAATGAAGTGAAAAGCTGCTGGTCTTTTGTGGTGAAAGGAACCTGGGAAAGAAAAAGCTTGGAGGGACATAATTTAAGATTAGTAAGAAAAAATTGTACTTTAGTAGTAAAATGTTTCAGTAATTTAATATTTTCTAAACATAGATAGGCGTCTCATTTATTTGTGCTTTATTTATGTTATATTATTAATATTTTTATTATTTGTTACACAAAGAAATTGAAAGCAGCATTTTACGTATCAAAATAAATTTAAGTCATGAAAAAAAATTAGAAGCCTGAAATTGCAATATACACATCTACAATTTCAAATGATTGCCTCTGCAGGAAAAGGTAATGAAGTCCCTATGCCACTGATCATTGCTATGTTTTTTGAACTTTGCATTAAACTTGAAATCCTGTGTTAAATAATAGCTGCTGTGGAAAAGCCTATTAAGCTGTATTTTTACAGCCTTACCAAAGCCAAATATTCTGACTGAGCAAAACAATACTACTACGTATGCATGTGACTTCAGCCATGAGCAGAATAAGAATTCAAGTCGGCTGATTCAGAGGTTTGTTTTCTACTTATAACACAAAATCTAGGTAAAGTGAAGTAATTAAGTAGCAGAAAAGCCAAGTCGTCTTAATTCTAGCATTCTATGAGCCCGTAAATCTTCCAGCACTTTTCACTTCCTGTATGCCAAACACAAAATTTAACCAAAATGTATATGTGAGTTAGGTCATTGAAACCAAAAGACACAGACTAAATATTCTATTTGCACCAAATTATTCTTCATGGTGACCTCAGAGATGATGTTTTCCCGGGCTTCTAAGCTCATTTTTACATTTTGGCCTCCTGAATACAATTTAGGTAATCATTTAACTCACCTGTATGAAGAAACAAGCCCTAGACTCTTTGCCTGTCTATGTCAAAGTGGATTACAAAACCCACAGTTTCCGATGTGAAAATAAGTTACACCACGAATGTAAATTTGTCTTTTTTCTTGGCTTCTTCAGGTGTCCAGGAGGAATGTAAATAATATACTGATGCCATCTTGAAAACTGAGACTTCCAATGGTACTTTAAAAAAGAGTTCATTAGCTCAATTCTGAACAGCACATGCAGAGGTTTTTCTAAAGACTTGTGAGTAAATTGTAGCCGACTCCCTCGAGGAACCAGAAGCTCAGGAGATCAAGTTCATGGGGAAGACATTAAAATTGTTTTTTGAGAAAATAATTTTGGGGATTTTGAGTCTACCCTAATTGCACCAGTAAAACATTCTCTGTCTCTTCGGGATTGTTCCAAAAAGAAATTCTAATTTTGAACCTTCAACTATTACATGGTGAGCACCAGCCCTGAGAATTGTGAAAAAGAGCCTGCTTCAGAGAGATTATAGTCAGCAAGATAGTCCACAAGGGAGTCTGGGTGCACAGCAGCACTAGAAACTCCGTGACTGGTGCAATAGAAACTAGATAGGTGAGATCACAGTAACAAGAAGTGTTTGTAAGTAGTGTCATGGAAGTGTTAAATCTCAAAGGGAAGCTAAGATATAGGTAAATAAAGTGGATTGGGGCTTCTATGCATCAATGGGCAGCTACAAATCTGGACAGCATCTTTGAGAGACAAAGAGAGCTGACATTGGCTGTATAAAAATTTCAAATGTAAAATTTGAAAACATATTTGGGACTAAACTTTATATACATTTTAGCAACAGGCAAAAAAGTTTTTTGGTTTTTTTTTTTGTAAATAATGAAGCATCTTTCAAGGTATTTCAGAAAATAAATGATATTTATTTGCATAAAGTTGCAAGAGGAAATTAATCTTGTCACGGGTGGTGTTTACTACACACACATTATTCTAAGTGCTTTGAGAGAATTATCTTATTCAAAGGGCATAAGAACACAATGCCATGGATTAAAAGAAAGGTCTAGAATCTCCTACCTCTTCTCCCTCACTTTGTCAATTTTCTTTTCTTGAAACTAGCAAAACAGGAATCTTCACTCTCTTTCTTCCTTTTGCTTAAAACACTTTTCTCTCCAGATATCTGCACAATTTATTTCCTTCAACCAGGTTCCTGCTACAATATCCCCTCATCAGAGTGCTCCTCTCTAATCATCCTTCATAAGTACAGCTGACTCCACCCCAACCGCCATCCACTTTCTGTCTCTTTGCCCAATTTTATTTTTCTTCAAAGCAATTGCCAGTTCTTAGCATTGAATTTTGATTGCATCCACCCACCCCATAAGAATAAGCATGGGTTTTGTAAGATTTTCCACAGTGTATCCCACCTTCCAAATAGTTGCTTAAAATGTAAATGCTTAATACATATTTTAAACAAATGAGGAAATGAATAAATGGAAGATAACTCTAAGAGTATGGCTGCAGGAAGAAGAGTTAGGAGAATAACCTGACTTCTTTTAGGAGTTGGGTAATGAGAACTTTCTCTGAGAATGGAAAGGAATTAAGGATATTTCTTTGTGAGACAGTTTTAGAATAGCCAAACCTAAATGGATAGGATTTTGTTCTCGGGAAAGGAAAGGAAAGTAAGATGCCTCCCAGACACCACTCAAGGAAGAACTTGCAAACCAAATATGGAGAGTGCAGTCAGCAGACAGTCTTCGGTTATCTGCTATTTCAGGGTCTGCCTCAGCAGCAGAAAGCCACCTTGCCCAAGATCAGACCCTTCCAGACACAAACCTCATCAGGTGACTTGGTAGGCATGGATATTAATGCTTGGCCATTATGTCGTAGCCTGGGAGCGTTGTGACAGACAAGATGTGCTCCAGGGTTCTGCCCCTTTGGTATAAGCACTGTCAGGCCTGCTTCACAGTTTAACTTCCTCCTGTGCTCAATCCTGCATCCTCCGCCTTGCATTCACTGATGTGGATTCCTGGTAAACATCGTGAAACTCAAATCCTGTCTGAGTGTCTGCTTCTGGAATAGCAAGCCTGCAACAGTTGGTACCATAGGGGCCTGAGCAATCAGGTGAAAAGATAGAGCTGGAGTTGGATTAGTCACCATCAAGGTGACAGTGAAGACCCCATTACTGTTGGTAGGTAGAGTTCAGGCAGCCCTTAGCAGAAAGTCTCATACTTTATACGTATGAAGTCGCATTGATCTTACACAGCAGAAACAATATATATAACATTATGAAGAGTGAGGGAAGGTATTCTCTGCCATAAAAATAAAGTTCTTATCACTACACCTTCTTAGTGAAACACCAGATAAACTTGGAAGTTTGAATCCGAATAAACTTTCTCTTTTTCTTCCCTTGTTGTCGCCTAAGTGAAGAGGACAGAAATGGAAGGAAATTGCATATTGTCTTAAGAAGAATACGGTAGATAATGTTCTGACTCCAATCAGCACAGTTTTGACCCAGGTAAACCTACAATTAATCTCTGCTTTGCTTCTTCCTAAGTATTAGACATTGGATTATTAATAAATGTTAAAAAGGAAATAAGAACACTTAGCTCACAGAGTTATTTTTAAAAGTGAATTAAATAAAATATGTAAAAATATTTGATACAAGTGTTCTCTGAAAATTAATTTCCTGTTCCTTTTCTTCTCTCTTCTACTAAGGTTTTCCACAGTCTCCAGCCAGCATTTTTTGTTCCTTCATCATGATTCCATAGTCCCATAACATCCCTTTAAAACAGCATTGATCAAATATGCTACATTATTTCCCAATGTAAAACAACTTGAGCAAAGCAAATCTGCTTTCTAATATCTGTGTCCCTAGTCCTTATCAGAGTGCCTGGTAATTTCATCCCTATTTTTTGCAACCACACATCACACCTAGACAGTATAATTGTACAACTATGAAGACAACACACATCAGTTTTTTTCTCATCAAAGACACATGAAGAGAGCAAGCATCCTAACAAACTAGTAGCAAAAGGAAAGTCAGTAGTACAACCTCAGGTGATGCTGTCATCTGATTTGGAAATATGGGCTTTCGGCCAGCGATAAGACCAGAGAACATGCAAACTTGTCTTCAAATACCTCTATGTATGTAGGTATAAATACCTTCGAATACTAATATGGAAAAGGGCATTATGCACAATGGTGGTTTCACTTTTTTATCTGAATAGCCCAGAAGACAGATGGTGTTTGGGGGAATATAAGGTATAAGATGGTAAATTTAGGCTCAAGAGCATAAGGGAATTTTTAACAATTGGAAAATTCCAAGAGTAACTAGCTGCTTTTGGAGGTAACAAGATCCATGTCACTTTAGGGGACACACAGACACTGAGTGACTGACAGCAATTTCTCAAGAATATTGCAGAACAAAATAAGAAGGTGAAAATTCACCTGGAGAGTATTTGTATGCCTGAGTGTTTGTAATCTCATTATGTATGCTGTTGTCATTCAGAGTAATGAGTAATTTTCAAATTTTCTCATAATCCATATGAACACAATTCAAGACATATGATAAAAAAATAGATAATATTGACAAATTGCTGCCAGTATTTCTAACTCATAATAATCGGAAAAGGGAAGCAGACTAATTCAAATGACCAACACAAACTCAAGGCGATGGACATTATGAACAGTCATATGAATACGCTACAGTCTCGCTATTCAACCTGTGGTCCATGAACCAGCAGCTCCAAAATCAGCTGGTAGCTCATTAAAAAGGTAGAATCTGAAGACCCACTCCAGTTCAATTGAATGTAAATCTGCATTTTACGGGATCCCTCAATGATGTATATACACATTAAGTTTTCTAAGCACTGATGTAGAGTCACTTTCATTTCTCCACATGTGAACTTCGCAGTGAATTACCTGTGCAACAAAGGCAGTAAGAGGGACATGAAAAGTTTGTGGAAAAATGGAATTAAAAGACAAAAATATAAAATAAAGCCAATATAATCTCCATCAAGTTAAAACACTTTTATAAGTGATGGTACGAGCCATTTAGTCCATCCCTAATGAACTGAGGTTCCTGGGAATTTAACCATGCTGGTTTTTTTTACATTATTAACTGAAGAAAAATGGGTGCCTAGTAAAGATCCCTTAAATTAAGAAGCAAAAAGAAGTTGGAAGCATCTGAATCAGGACTATAAGGTGAATGCCTAATGATTTCTCACTGAAACTCTCACAAAATTGCCCTTGTTGATGAGAGGAATGAGCAGGAGCACTGTCCTGGTGGAGAAGGACGCTGTGGTGAAACTTCCAGGACATTTTTTTGCTAAAGCTTTGGCTAACTTTCTCCAAACACTCTCATAATAATAAGATGTTATTGTTCTTTGGCTCTCCAGAAAGTCAACAAGTAAAATGCCTTGAGCATCCTAAAAAACTCTTGTCATGACCTTTGCTTTTGACCTGTTCACTTTTGCTTTGACTGGAGCACTTCCTTGGTAGCCATGGCTTTGATTGTGTTTTGTCTTCTGGATCATACAGGTAAAGCCATGTTTTATCTCTTGGTCCAATTCTTCAAGGAAATGCTTCAAGATCTTGATTCTACTTGTTTAAAATATCTGTTGAAAGCTCTGCTCTTGTTTGCAACTGATCTGGGTACAACAGTTTTGGCACCCATTGAACAAAAAGTTTCCTCAACTATAATTTTTTAGCCAGAATTGAGTAAGCTGAACCAATTGAGACATCTATCATGTTGGTTATTGTTTCTGCTGTTAATCATTTGCCTTCTACAGTTACAGTATGATCAGGATTAATTTTTTCCTTGCAAATTGATGTGGATGGTCTGCTGCTGTGGGCTTCATCTTCAACATTGTCTCATCCCTTCTTAAAATATGTTATCCATTTGTAAACTACTGATTTCTTTGGGGCATTGTTCCCACTAATATTTTGTAAAGCATCAATGATTTTACCATTTTTCAACCCGAGCTTCACCATAAATTTGATGTTTGTTCTTGCTTCAATTTTAGCAGAATTCATGTTGCTCTGATAGAGGCTTTTTTCAAACAGATGTCTTATGCTTCTTAGTACCTCAAACAAGAACCTGTTCAGACATGTTATAACGAGTTAGTATGAGCTTATTTTAGTGCAAAAGAATTTGGTATATGCACAGTTTTGCATTATATGCATTTTCCATGAATATAAAATTTAACTGCCATATTGGCATAATTATAGTTGGCAAAAGTAGGTAAGTATTTTAACCCTCCTATAAATCATTTATGGAAGATTTCTAGGGATTATGCTTGCATTTGTCAAGTGGACAAATATCATTTGTTATTTGTTACACAAATCTAAGCTTCTAGCAGAAGCATAATTCATTACAGTTAGTACTTTTATTTGTTCATAAATGGGCTCATATAAAGGGGAAAAATAATAAAAACTTTAAAGAATTTAGTTTTGTAAAAGTATATGCCGAAAAAATACCAGCTATGGATACTGGTCGCGTTACAGCACCACATTCTTAAAATTGAGAGATTGATGAACATTTTGGTAAATCAAAAAGACCAACTTAACCTGCTCTTCAGGTTTAAGAAACATGCAAGTTTTCTGTTTAGTGTGAAGCATGCACAAGAATATTTGAGCCACGATATTCTATCTGCAGAGTTAAAAATATATATATATTTTGGTAATATACTCATATTTATGTTATTTTATGAAATTTGTCTTATCCATAATTCAGCAAATGTACCACTTTGAGAAAATTCTTTATTAATACTCTTTTAATTACTTCAAGATTATACCAAAATTTGGAGGCTTCTGACCTCAGACAAGAAGAATTGTCTCCAATGTGGTATTCTTGATGTATTATAAATTCTAATATTCTGTTTAAGAATATGGCTTATCTTTGTATTGATTAACCTAGAGTCTCCTAATACATTTAAAATATCTTTTGCCCTTGCCATCTGGGCCAATTGCCGAGCTAGGGCTGGGTCTGTAGCTCACAGACCCCTCAAGTCCATTGTCCAGACTGGGTCATAAACCCTTCACACATCAGGCTGAATCCCAGAACCCCTCATACATAGGACTATGAGCTAGGTAAGCAGCAAATAGGTCCTTGGAAGCCATAGGTTGGAGAGTGTGGCCACGCAGGCGGACACCCGAGGCAGATGCCAACCAAGTGGCAGTGCTGCCCATGTGTGCTAACTACACTCACAAACAACTTATTTACAAAGAATGTGTTGCACCACCCCCAACCATCCCTAAGGTGAGGGGGCCTGATTAAACTATTCTACCTTCCCAACAATCCACCACTTCAGGGCCCCTGACCATACAATCTACACATTCAGAATCTTCTGCTAAGTTCCCTTAGTGAGGATAAATGACCCTAATAGTTACATAACCTATTGTCCATTCAATATACCTTAAGGCTTGTAGTTCTGTCCTTTTAACTATAAGCTGCATATGTCTGGTTAGTAGTCACCATTGGTGTGATCCTCCATGGGAATCCTGATGGGTTGTTCAACGCATATTCAGTAGGTGATCTGCAGCCAGAACACTATGGGCAAAAAGACAAAAGGGTTATTGGTAGCAATAGGGGAAGTTCTCACCCCTCTGGTAAGATACATGCCAGTGTGCCACGCTGAGAAAGGATGGTTGCAGGAATAGGTACCTTACCTGGCTTACAATACCATACTTTATCTACTAACACTGTTGGATCTGTGGGTTCTACATGTAACAGTATAGGGGAACTCATAATTGACCATAATGATAATACAAATGTTTCCTTTGGAATAGAGTGCTTATCTGTTCCAGGTCATGTTACCTTTACTCAAGGAGGCCAGGTACTTGTCACCCAAGGTGAAACTTGCAAGCCTTCCTCTAATCCTTTTCCCCAAGGCCCTATTAAACCTACCCAACACATATGGGGGACTTTTATATTCTCCAAGGCCATTCCCATTGTACTGTCTTTACCTGTTGCAAACAGGTTGGGCTGGTAACAAAACTTATCTTTAGTAGTGATTTGCAGCTGTACAGGTGCTGCAGCCCTGTGCAACAGAGCTTCCACTGGGGAGAGTCCACCCTTGCGGAGTCTCCCATTTAGAATTCTGACTGTCAGCCATAATCACCATAGCCATCCCTTCAGAGATGGGGGTTGGGCAGGTAGCCTCAATCCCCTTTTTAAAAGACCATTGCACCATTAAATCATTCCTGCTGCCTGGGGATGATATGGCACATGCAACTTCCACTAAATAGACAACTGGGAGGCCCACCTCTGAACCCCATGTCCAGTAAAGTGGGTTCCATTATCACTGTCTATGACTACAGGCTGACCATACATAGCTGTAAGGCTATTCAGTGCCTTTGCAGTGTTTACCTGGTCTCGGGCCTTGCAAGGCTATACAAACAGAAGACCAATTGCCATATCAACAGCTGTGAAGATGTATCTAAAATTCTCCCACCTTGGCAGTGGTCCAGCAAAGTTCACTTGCCATCGAGTCAGGGGCACCCTTCCTCAAGTTATTTGCCCATCTGTATGGGGCACCCATCAGGAGTGTGGACTCCCTTAGGCACATATTGGACAAGCATGACAGGCATTCTCTACATCTTTCCATTTCATAGGCAGGGCCCATCTTTGAGCTGCCATCCACATGGTTTTGCTGCCAGCATGCTGCATTCATCGATGTAACCACTGGGCTACATCAGCAGCTGGGGCTCTCTCCAGCCATCGTATTTTAGCCAAGGCATTGGCTTCATCATTTCCTGGACTGGCTAAGGGGAAGTGTCCTGTGACATGGAAAAGAGTTATTTCTTTCCCATGTCCCAATTCCCATAACTCTTGCCACATGGCTTGTCCCCACAGGAGTCAGTTGCCTGCCATCCACCATTGATATTTCCAAGTAGAGATCCAAAGTGTTAAACTCTTGAACACAGCCCAGCTGTCAGTACAGATGGTTCATGGCCCAGGCTCATTTTTTATCACCATCCATACTGCTCTCAATTCAGCCCATTGACTGCTTTGCCCTGTGCCATTTTCATACCACATGGTATCTGTTAAGGGCTGGACAGCAACAGCTGTCCATGATGCTGAGGGTCCCCTGCTAGAGCCATCTTTATACCAAGGTTGCTCTGTGATAGGTCCCTGTCTCTCGTGGAAAGGTGTAGCCTCCACCCGTGGGTAAGGGTTGTGCCAAAGTTTGCTCCACAACCTCTATTGGGCCTAGCACAGTTTGCAACTCTTTGGACAAGGACTCATTGACACCGTGCTCCTTTGTTCTATGTATGCTCCCCATTTAGACAGAGTGGGAGTCTGAGCTACACCTGTTTTAGGGTTGGTTGCCCACGCGTGCAGCCAACCTATTATGGGGTATGTTGTCCTTACTAGGACTTGGTAGCTTCAGTGGTATCAGGGCAGAATACACAGTTGCTAACTGCTTTTCTATTAGGGTGTAGTGCACTTCAGCGCCCTTCCAGAGCTGAGACCAGAATCCTACAGGTGTGCAGAATCGGTCGTGTCTCTGCCACAAACCCCATCCTAACCCCTCTTGGGTTATATGTACGTCTAACTCAAATGGCTTAGTGGGGTCAGCCACTTGAAAAGCCTGTATTGCCCTTTTCGTAGCCCAGTAAGCCTGTTCTACTTCCTCAGTCCAATCCCAGGGTGCTCCTTTCTTTGTTAGTGCATACAGTGGGTGTGCCATTTGGGCCATATGGGGTACGAAAGCTCTTCAGTACCCCAGAAGTCCCAAATATGTCTGCAGCTGAGCTACAGTTGTGGGTCAAGGGTATGCCTGTACCTTATCTTTAATAGCTTCTGGGATGACCCTCGTCTTACCCGACAAGACCACTCCCAGTAATTTGACTGACAGCCCGGGTCCTTGTACTTTGGCTGTGTTCACAGCCCACCCATATTGTTCCAAATGACTTAGCAGCGTTGGAGCTGCCTGGGTTAAATCTGCAAGAGAATCAGAGGTTAGTAACACATCATCAATGTAGTGAAACATTGTAACTGTGCTGGGCCTTGTCCACTTGGCTAGGTCCCCAGCCACTAAACCATGACAGATGGTTTGGCTATGCAGATAACCTAGGGGCAATACTTGAAAGATCCACTGTCTTTCTTCCCACGTGAAGGCAAACTGATCTTGGCTATCAGCTGAGATTGGAATACTGAAAAAAGCACTTGCAAGGTCCAGTACATAATGATAAGTTCCCAGCTGAGTCATCAGCTGACCCATGGAGTCATGAACTGAAGGCACAGCTTCATGCAAAGGAGGCACTACTTTGTTCAGTTCTCGATAATCTAGTCCTTCTTCAGGTACCATCAGGCTTTTTCACTGGCCATACCGGAGTATTAAGTGGGCCATGAGCTGGACAAATAATGCCAACTTTCTCTAATTCCAATATAATGGCACTTATGTCTGCATGTCCTCCCAGTAGGTTATACTGCTTTATATTAACTATACATCTTGGCTTGGGTAACACCTGTGGGTCATGTTTAGCATATCCTCATAACACAGGCTTTACTGTCTGTATTCACAGCCAAAACTCTCCAACTGTTCTTTGCAGGTGCAAACCATAAAGTACACCCATATCCAAGGTATATTCAGCTTCGGGGGATATATATACCGTAGATACATGAGGAGGTGATCTTCCTATGCAATGACACAGCTTTGACTTCAATAGTATGTCCTCCATAGCCATCTATACGAACTGTGGCCCCTGGAAATTTACCTGGATTGCCATATATCAGGCTACATTCTGCACCTCTAACCACCAATGCCAAAACGCGCTGCACATCTGTCCTTGACCAATATTTTGCCAATTCAACATGAGGCCTCCGGTCCTCACCTGCCCCCGAAAGATGAGTACCTTGGCCTGCTCCCTAATCAAAATGGAACAGTTCAACCACCTCCTTGGGAGCAACCAAATAGTCCTTTAAATCCACTGAGTGTACCTGACTTCCTGTTTCTGAACATTTGGTAAAATGCTGTTCAGGGTTTTAAACAGAACTGCATTTGGCTGCCAGTCAATTTTCTTTTTATCAAGCCCTGCCACAAGCAAGTCAAGCCACATCTGCTTACAGCTAGCCTTGCTTGGTCCCTTCAGGATAAAACCCCGAGCATTTCTTGGGGGTTTGGTCTTGGCCACCTTTTGGACCTCTTTTGCTTGTCTCCTATCCTCTACTTCACCCACTCTGGCTATCATGGTCCTTATCTCATTTATAGGATGATGAATGTATGAGACCATTATGGCCATCAGTGACCCAAAGGATGCTGATGGGGCATTCTGCAGCACTGTGTCTCTCATGCTGCCTGTAAAATTTTCATCGTCCGGGCCACAAGTGTTCACATTAAACATGGACTGCCACATCCCCAGCTCCCGAATGATTTGGACCAGCTCAGTATACGTTTGTCATTTACTAACAATCTTGGGCTGTTCTCCAGCATTTGCACACATGGTTCAGGCAGCCGCATTCACTCAGCGCATCAAGGAGTGATTACCTCATCCTTGTGCATATCTGTGGCTATTCTGCAGCCGCTGCCTCAGGGACGGGTGCATGGTAATGGAGGCCAATTTCTCCATCTCCTCACCAGAGCACATCACTCTATACACCCCTAGGTCCCATAACCACAGCAGCCAAGCAGCCAGGGTCTCCCCCTATTTCTGCCTTAACTGTCTCCCCAAGTCAACCAGTTCAGCCTGGGTATATGGGACACAGATGGTGAACCGAGTCACCTGTGGATCGCCCACCAGTTGTCCATCTGCTCCCACAGGATGCTCGTGCTTCATTTTCTGATGCACAGCAGGTCATGCCTGGAGATGCACAGTTTGCCCCAGCTCACCACTGGGTTGGTCATGTTCCCTGGTGTGAGAGCAGGAGTGGCCAGTCTCTGCATATTGCCCTCCAGGACATTCATCTGTGCTTCCAACAACCTGCTTTCTGCCACAAATCTCAATCAGATTGCAGCATAGTTAATAGCAGCCAGGCTCTGCTCAGCAGAAAAGTGGCCACCAGCACCACAAGGTCAAGGACAGCCACATTCCCTCCCCTTCCTAAGGGGTTTTGCATTGTAGTACCTGGTCTATGCTGCCTTGCAGTACAGTGTGCAGCAACCAGATCCCAGTCAACAAGAAGATGGCCGTAGAGCAGAGCATATTCGAAGTAGTCACATTTCCTTCTCCTTCCAAGGGCTTTTGGCTCCTGTACCTGCTCAGAATCCTGTCGCAGACTACACCAATTGCCAAGTTCTTTTACCTGCCCATAATCCTACTGACTGGACCAATTGTCAAGCTAGGGCCATGTCTGGAGCTCACAGACCCCTCAAGCCCATTCACAGACTGGGTCCCAAACCCTTCATATGCCAGGCTGGGTCCCCAGACCTCTCACACACCAGGCTGGGTCCCCAGACCCCTCATATACCAGGCTGGGTCCCCAGACCCCTCACATGCCAATCTGGGTCACCAGACCCCTCACATGCCAGACTGGGCCTCTAGACCCCTCACACACCAGGTTAGGTCACCAGACGCCTCACATGCATGTCTATGAGCTATGTAACCAGCAAACAGATCCTTGGAAGCCATAGGTTGGAGAGCATAGCCATGCAGGAGGACACCCGAGGCAGATGCCAGCCAAGTGGTGGAACTGCCCATGCGTACTAACTCTACCCACACAACTTTTTTACAAAGAATATACTGCACCACCCCCAACCATCCCTAAGGTGAGGGAGCCTGATTAAACTATTCCATTTTCCCAAAAACTCCCATTCTGGAACTATCTTTTAAAAAGGGGGCAGAGTTCTATTGAACAAGAAGCACAGATAAGAGATGAGAACTCACAACTCAAAGACTACCCCTGAAAAGTTTATATGGGTTGCTATCAGAGACTGGGCATAGATATTAAAAAATCAAACTTCAACACATAACTAACTAGACACAGATATTGGTATTTTATGATAACCAACTTATCTGGTTTTTTTTTTATTTGTTATGAATATTTATCAGGTACAAAGCTAATTGTCACCACCCGTGCCCAGAATGTGATGGCCAGATCCATACTGGCACTATGCCCATTACCACAAATTGTGATTATACCCTGTGTCCCCCACCCAATGGTCCCTGACCTCCCTCCCCATCCCCATTTCTCCATTCCACTTTGTATCCCTAGGTATGTTCTCTCCCTCTGCAAGTCCAATGCATCGCTGTGGTCTTTCCTTCCTTCTTTCTCTCTTATCTCCCACTTAGGAATGAGTACATGTGGTATTTATCCCTCTGTGTCTGGCTTATTTCACTCAACATAAGTTTCTCCAAGTA
Source organism: Cynocephalus volans (assembly GCF_027409185.1). Taxonomy (NCBI): domain Eukaryota; kingdom Metazoa; phylum Chordata; class Mammalia; order Dermoptera; family Cynocephalidae; genus Cynocephalus; species Cynocephalus volans. Next base: position 158,676,835 of record NC_084463.1, read on the forward strand.
CATCCATGTTGTTGCAAATGAGAGAATTTCATTCTTTTTTATGGCAGAGTAATATTCCATCATGCACCCTCCAGGAATTATCAAATCCCCATCAAGTTCTACTCTATAATGTCCTAGGACTCCAAATCCTTTCCTTTCTTTCTTAAACCCACTCCAAACAGACTTTTATCCCCATCACTCTAAAAAGCAGCTCTTGCCATGGTTCCCAACTGTATTAATCAGGGTTCTCCAGCGAAATGAAACCAATAGGATATATAGAGATATGCAGAAAGAGATTTATCATGAGAGTGCACATGATTATGGAGACTGAGAAGTCCCATGACCTGTCATCTGCAAGCTGGTGACCCAGAAAAGCAGGTGGTATATTTCTATTCCAAACCCAAAGATCCAAGAACCAGGAAAGCCAGTGTTGTAAGTAATAGTGTCCATAGGCCTGAGAACCAGGAGCTCTGATGTCTGAGGGCAGGAGAAGATGGATATTCCAGCTCAAGCAAAGAGCAGTTTTCCCTTCCTCCACATTTTTATTCTATTCAAGCCCTCAATGGATTAAATGACACCCACCAAAACTGGTGAGGGCAATTTTCTTTATTCAGTCTACCCATTAAAATGTTAATCTCTTCTGGAAACACCCTCACAGACATACCCAGAGATAATGTTTTAGCAACTATCTGGGCATTGCTTATCACAACCAAGTTGACACTAAAATTAACAATCACACTGATACTCATATTGTCAAATGCAAGGCAAATTATCAGTTCTCATCCAACTTAATGCAGTTCCTGGTGTTGTTGATTACTTGCTCTTTCTTAAATTTCCCTGTGTGGCTTCTAGATACAGAACTGTCTGGATTCCCATATTCCCCAGTGTAATTTACTCAATTGTCCTCATATTTCAAATTTCTAAATGTTGAAGAATGATTGTTCAGTCCCTGGGTCTCTTTTACATACATATATATATTTTTTTTTTCTAGAAAATCTCATTCAGTCCCACACTTTAAATATCTTGTCAATGATAATATTCCCAAATTTTATTTCCATTTCCAACCTCTTTCAAATCCAAGAATTAAATATTCAACTGTCTAATCAACATCTCCCTTGGTTTCCAATGGAGAATTTTAAAAGATCATGAGCAGAATTAAACTATTTACTTCTTCTTCTAACCAGGATAGCATAATAGGGGTTATATTGACACACCAAGTTGAAACAACCTAAGAAATAAAAAGAAGAAATACATGAAACAACAGTTTCAGGACAATGAGCATCAAAGAAAGATAAAGGTAAGAAAATATCAAAGTGAACCCTATGACTGCGCAGCTTACTGCCTCAACAGAGTTTCTAGGCTGGAGCCAGGGGATGAAAACAGGCAGAGTTCATCAGTCTCCCTGAGTTGAGGAGATGGAACTGAGAGACTGAGGAGACTAAGGAAAGTATAGTTTATATTACAGAGTTCTGTACAGAAGAGAGATGCATGGAGAGAAAGAACACAGACATTTGTCAACATTCTTCTTTGAATATACAGCAGAGTACTTTTTAACATACACATATAAGGAAAATCCAAAACTGAGGGAAAGGTACACCTAAAAATATTGAATCTAACAGTGTCTGGCTCTCATGCCAGGTCAAGAAAAAAGTACTTTTCCCCACCAGCCATATAAAAAAGTCAGAGTATCAAGTAGAAACTCATAAGGTCTTGACTCAGTATTGAAAAACAATTAGCGATGTTGAGCATTTTTTCATGTGTCAGTTGGCCATTTGTATATCTTCCTTGGAGAAATGCCTATTCAGCTCCTTTGTCCATTTTTTAATTGGGTTACTTGTTTTTTTGCTGTAAAGTTGTTTGAGTTCCTTGTATATTCTGGATATTAATCCTTTGTCAGATGTATATTTTGCAAATATTTTCTTCCACTCTGTTGGTTGTTTCTTCACTCTGCTAATGTGTCTTTTGCTATGCAGTCTGCTATAAAAAAGAAATACTGCCATTTAAACCAACATGGATGGACTTAGAAAAAATTATATTAAGTGAAATAAGTCAGGCACAGAAAGAGAAATAAAGAAAGTAAGCCCATTAACAATTGTCACAAAAAATATAAGATACCTAGGGATCAATTTAACCAAGGAGGTGAAAGACCTCTACAAGGAGAACTACAAACCACTTCTGAAAGAAATTAAAGAAGACACAAAAAGATGGAAAGATATTCCATGCTCATGGATTGGAAGAGTTAACATTGTGAAAATGTCTATAGTACCCAAGGTGATCTACAGATTCAAAGCAATCCCCATCAAAATACCAATGACAATCTTCACAGAAATGGAAAAAACAATCTTACCTTTCATATGGAAAAACAAAAGACCCTGAATACCCAAATCAATCCTGAGCAAAAAAACAAAGCCAGAGGCATAACTCTGCCTGACATCAAGTTATACTACAAAGCTGTTATAACCAAAACAGCATGGTACTGGTATAAAAATAGACATTCAGACCAGTGGAGCAGAATTGAGAACCCAGACAGAAATCACTCCTCAGGCTTATAGCCATCTGATATTAGACAAAGGCAACAAAAATCTACATTGAGGAAAAGACTGCCTCTTCAACAAGTGGTGCTGGGAAAACTGGATATCCATGCACAGAAGAATGAAACTAGATATGCATCTCTCACCATACACTAAAGTCAACTCAAAATGGATTAAAGACCTAGGTAGAAGACCTGAAATTGTAAAATTACTAAGGGAAAATATAGGTGAAACACTTCAGCAGTTAGGTCAGGGCACAGACATTATGAACATGAGGCCAAACACACAAGCAGCGAAAGAAAAAATAAACAAATGGGACTATATCAAACTAAAAAGTTTCTGCACTGCAAAGGAAATAATCAACAGAGTGAAAAGACAACATACAGAGTGGGAGAACATTTTTGCTAACTACACATCTGGCAAGGGATTAATATCCAGAATATACATAGAACTCAAACAATTATACAGTAAAAAAATAAATGACCCAATTAAAAAACAGACAAAGGAGCTGAATAGACATTTTTCAAAGGATGACATACAAATGGCCAACAGATACATGAAAAAATGTTCAACATCACTAGTCATCAGGGAAATGCAAATTAAAACCGCATTGAGACTAATGATCTAAATGTAAGAGCTAAAACCATAATTCAGACCAAAACACAGGGGTACATCTTCATAACCTTGGATTTGGCAATGAGTTTTTAGATGTGACACCAAAAGCACAAGCAACAAAATTAAAAATACGTAAACTGGACTTCATCAAAATTTAAAACTTCTGTGCATTATAGCACATTATCAAGAAAGTGAAAAGACAGCCTACAGAATGAAAGGAAATTTTTGCAAATCATGTATCTGATATGATTCTAGTATCCAGAATATATAAAGAATTCTTACACATCAACAATAAAAAGATGAATAACCCAATTTAAAAATGGGCAAAGGAAAAAAGAAAACCGCATTGAGATAACACCTCACTCCAGTTAGACTGGCTATAATCAAAAAGACAGTGAATAACAAATGCTGGCAAGGGTGTGGAGAGAAGGGAACACTACTGCACTGTTGGTGGGACTGTTAATTAGTACAACCACTATGGAAAACAATATGTAGGTTTCTCAAACAACTACGTTCCATATGATCCAGCAATCCCTCTTCTGGTTATATATTCAGAGGAATGGAAATCACCATGTCAAAGAGATACCTGCACTCCCATATTTATTGCAGCTGTTTACAATAGCCAATCTATGGAACCAATCTAAATGTCCATCAATAGATGACTGGATAAGGAAACTGTGGTATTTATACTATGGAATACTATTCTGCCATATAAAAAAATGAAATACTACCATTTGCAACAACATGGATGAACTTGGAGAAACTTATGTTGAGTGAAATAAGCAAAGCACAGAGGAATAAATAGCACATGTGCTCACTCATATGCAGGAGCTAAGAGAGAAAGGAAGCAGGAAAAGAAAGACCACAGTAGTGCCGTGGACTAACAGAGGGCGGGAACATTCCTAGGGCTACAAATTGGAGCGAAGGGGAGAGGAGGAAAGGGAGGGAGGCAGGGGGATAATTGGGTGGGACAAAGGGTACAAAAGTAATTTCTGGTAATGGGTATGCCCCCAGTGTGAATCTGGCCCTCACATCATAGGCAAGAGAGGTGACAATCAACTTTGTATCTCATGAATATTCTTAATAAATAAATAATTACAAAAAAAAGCAAACCTGAAAAAATAAAACTGATTTTAAAAAATGTAACTGTGTCCCAGAAAAAAATTTAAGAATATTTATATGAATACTTAAATGTCTAGCACAAAGAAAGTCAAATTCACAATGTTTGGCATTCAGTAAAAAAGTACAGAGAATGCAAAGAAGAAGGAAAACATGACTCATAAAGAAGAGAACAATCAATCAATGTAATCTGACCCAGAATTTATACAGATGTTAGAATTAGCAGATAAGGGGAGAGCATTGGTGGGAGAGAGTGGGAAGGCAGGGGGAGCCTGGTGAAGACCCTGTGAAGCATGAAAATCGAGGGTGGAGTAGAGGAGAAAGAAGCACATAGCTTCAGCTGCTGCCACATCTCCAGTGCCAGGATTAGCCAGGAGAAATTCTCCTTTGCAATGGAAATATCTGCCTGGTTGTGAGCATTTCCCAGCAGCAACCCTCCTTCTACTCCTGCCCCAGCCTGCCCCCACCACAGCCATGGTTGCCTGTGCCATTGTCTAGTCCCAGTGCCACAGATATTCTCTTTGCACAGGAGTTCATCCTGTGCATTGCACCTCACGATGTGGCCCATGGGGCTCTGCCCAGCCACCCACATGGCTCTGGCCACCTATGAGGCTCCAGCCTTGCAGCCACTGATGTGGCCTCAGCCGCCCACATGACCCCAGCTGTCTGGCTGCCCACACAGCCCCATCTGCTGCCTGGAGACAGTGATCCAGCCATTCACATGGCCCCAACTGCATGGCCACCTGCATGGCCCCACCAGCACATGTGGGCCCACCTGTCTAGCCACCCAACAGGCCCAAGTATCTCCATCTGCCCACGTGAGCCCAGCTATCTAAAAACCCAATCAGCCCCTTCTGCCTGGCCATTTACATGGCCCCACCCATCCACATGGGCCCAGCCTCCTGGCCCCATCCACCTGTGTGGGGCCAACCATCCAGCTGCCCACAAGGCCCCAGCCACCCTGGAAGTCCTCACAGCCTTAGACATCCAGCTGCTCACTAGGCCCCAGCCTGCACAGCCATCCACATGGCCCTACACACATGTGTAGTCCCAGCCATCCAGCTACCCATGTAGCCTCAACTATATTGACCATGCATGCATTCCCACACACCCACACAGGCCTGATTACATGCATGAGCCCAGCCAAAGATGTACCTGCTGGTGCACCCAGAACTACTGAGACTACTTGGAAAAACTGAGTGTACCTGGAACTACTGAGACTACTGAGTCTACTCAAAACAAAAACAAAAACATGCCACTTAATGAGCAATATATAACAAACCTGTTAGTGGGAGTCTCTGTCTGCAAAAGCCACCCCAGAGTAATAGAAGAAGCAACTACTTGACCAGATGACTAGACACCAATGTAGGGATACTAGGAACATGAAAAACTAAAAAAAATTTTTTTTTTTTTTGTCTTTTTCATGACCGGCACTCAGCCAGTGAGTGCACCAGCCATTATTATATAGGATCCGAACCCGTGGCGGGAGTGTCGCCGCGCTCTCAGTGCCGCACTCTCCTGAGTGCGCCACGGGCTTGGCCCAAAAACTAAAAAATTTGACACCACCAAACGAACACTATGATTCTCAAATACCAGACCACAAACAACATGAAACCACTGAAATATCTGAACAGGAATTCCAAGTAAAAGTCCTGAAGAAACTCAGTGAGATACAGGAAAAATCAGTTAGACCACACAACAAAGTGAGAAAAGCAATCCAGGACATGACAGAGAATGTTTACAAAGAGATAAATAACATAAAAAAAGAATGCAGCAGTATTCCAGGAACTGAAAAATCCATTCAACTAAGTAAAAACTACATGTGAGAGTGTAAGCAGCATGTTAAAGCAAGCAGAAGAAAGAATTTCTGATTTCAGAGACAGTCTTTTTGAAATAACCCAAGCAGACAAAAAACTAAAAAGAAAAAAGAGGGGGCGTTTCAAGATGGCGGCGGCTGCGGCGGCTGGCGCGGAGTAGCTGAGGTGGAAAAGGCAGCCACTGGGCCTCAGGCAGCCGGGAAACTTGTGGACCTTCCTCTGGCCATCTCTTAAGGGAGGACCGCAGCTGCTGGCCGGTCGTGGGGGCTGAACGCCACTTTGCCCCCGGCAGGAGAGGCTGCCTCATTTACAGGCAACAGCTTTGAAGTGTGGAGCAGGAAAAGAACTGTTTCTTAGCTGCAAAAGCCAGTCTTGAAACAGGGAACACGGCGCCAGGGCTGCTGTGGATGCAGCCAGGATCCCGGAGGCTGGGGCCGCGCTGAAGGCGGCCAGCTGCCCTATTCAGGATTCGAGGTTTCAGGCCGGCATTAAAGAAGATTCCCGGGAGCGCCCGAGTGGCGCCGCGACTGAACAGCCCGAGGTGGCAGCGCCGAGAACACGGAAAGCAACAAACCAGAGACAGAGCGAGCGCCCGACCTGGCACAGCACTGTGAGTGATCCCTGGCACAGCTCTGTTCGGGGGGTGGATGCCCACCTGGCTCCCACCTGCATCACCGGTTCACTCACCGCCCTGGGGCTGCCTCCATTTTCCCAGGTGCTGGCAGCTCCGCCTGGCTCGGCCGTCACTGAGCCTTCCCACTTGCTTGGCCCGGAGCGGGACTTTCCGGAGCCTGCGGGCCGGCCTCTCCTCCCACTCCCTCCGTGGTTCTCTGGTGGGGCTGGTGGCGTGGGGCGTCCCCGGCCAGTGTCGGGAGGGCAAGGAAGTACGGGCGGGCCGACTGTCACTCCACCACACCCTGGACTCCGGCTCCAGTAAACTTCCTGTTACTGGGAGCCAGATACCATCTCTGCGGCCACCAGTTCAGAAAAAAGCCTAACCAATTTCTGGTTGGGAATAGTGTGGTAGGAGAGTTCCCAGGTCCGCTTGAACCTGCCGGAGAGCTGGCTGCAGGTGGGCGCTAGATTCGGTCTATGCTGGGGGGATACAAAGGTGAACAAGTCCCGAGAAAGATCTACACAGTGCTACAAAGGCACCCAGAGCGACCGGTCATCTGTGTCTACCAGAAACCTGGCAGACTTCCTGGGTGAGGCGGTGCCGAACAGGGTCTTGAAGGCCCAGCTGATAGACGAGGGTTGCAGAAGACACGCCCCAGCCCAGCACAGTGTGCACAGAGTGGGAAGACGTGTGGCCAGGGAGGCAGAGACTCGACAGAAACCACACACCCTGTGGGGTCGCCACTGCACAATCCAACAGCCTGGGCCAGAGCACACGGAACAGGGAGAAGTCCTGCACAGGAAGTGAAAGCTCAACAGAGATCACACACCCTGGGGTACGTGATCCACCAGCCCAGCAGAGTCCAAGCTGACCAGAAAGGTGGCTCCCCGGAGAAACCCAAGACCCAAGGCAACCACACACAAGGCACTAGAGGCCAACTGAGCAGTCACGGAAGGAGCCATATGAAATTGGCAACCACAGCAACATCCCAGTTAGTCATTAGTCTCAAACCGGTGAACTGTGAAACCCCCTTCCACAATGAATAAACACCAAAAAAAAGATACCAGAAATACAAAGAATCAAGAAAGTACACCACCAAAAGTTAATAAATCTCAAACTCTAGATCCTATAGAACAAGAAGCCCTTGAAATGACTGACAAGGAATTTCGAGTGATAATTCTAAGGAAACTGAATGAGATACAAGAAAACTCAGCTAGACATCATGATGAAATGAGGAAAAGTATACAGGATCTGAAAGAGCAAATGTACAAGGAAATCAATGTCCTGAAAATAAATGTAGCAGAACTTGCTGAACTGAAGAAGTTATTCAGCGAAATAAAAAACACAACGGAGAATTTAACCAGCAGGCTTGTCGAAGTTGAAGAGTGAACCTCTGAACTTGAAGATGGGCTGTTTGAAATAACACAAGCAGACAAAAAGAAAGAAAAAAGAATCAAGGACATTGAAGAAAATCTGAGAGAGATATCAGACAACCTTAAGCGCTCAAATATCCGAGTCATGGGTATTCCAGAAGGGGAGGAAAATGGAGATTCCATTGAAAACAAATTCAACAAAATAGTGGCAGAAAACTTCCCAGGTATAGGAAAAATCACAGATCTTCAGATCCAGGAAGCTCAATGATCTCCAAACGGATTCAACCCAGAAAGGCCTTCTCCAAGACATGTCATAGTCAAATTGGCAAAACTCAGAGACAAACAGAGAATCTTAAAAGCTGCAAGAGAGAAGCATCAAATCACCCATAAGGGAGCCCCAATCAGGCTAACATCAGACTTTTCATCACAAACCCTAAAAGCTAGAAAGGAATGGGATGATATTTTCAAAATACTAAAAGACAAAGATTGCCAGTCAAGAATACTCTACCCTGCAAGGCTATCCTTCCGAAATGAAGGGCAAATAGTATATTTCTCAGACAAACAAAAACTGCAGGAGTTCACTACCACACGACCACCCTTACAAGAAATCCTCAAGGGAGTACTGGGTTTGGTTCCTGAAAAATAACTACCACTGCTATAAAAACAAAAGAAAAATCAATACCCACTAGTATAATAAAAATGGCATTCATGAAGAGAAAACAAGCAAACAAAAACGCTATCTACAACCTAAGAAACCAACAAACACAGAAACCAAACAGTAAATCAGAAAGAAAGGAACAAAAGACACCTAAGACAACCAAACAACCAATAAAATGCTAGGAATAAATCAACACCTTTCAATAACAACTCTTAATGTAAAAGGCTTAAATTCCCCAATCAAAAGACACAGACTGGCTGACTGGATCAAAAAGGAGGACCCAACTATATGCTGCCTACAAGAGACCCACCTCACCCATAAAGATTCACACAGAGTAAGAGTGAAAGGATGGAAAAAGATTTACCATGCCAACAGAAAAGAAAAACGAGCTGGAGTAGCTATTCTTATATCTGACAAAATAGACTTTGAACTAAAAACCATAAAAAGAGACAATGAGGGACACTACTTAATGATAAAAGGACTGATCCATCAAGAAGACATAACAATCATAAACATGTATGTACCCAATGTTGGAGCAGCCAGATTTATAAAACAAACTCTATTAGACCTAAAGAAGGAAATAGACACTAATACCATAATAGCAGGGGACCTGAACACCCCACTGTCAATATTAGACAGATCATCTAGGCAAAGAATCAGTAGAGAAACACAAGATCTAAACAAGACTCTAGACCAATTGGAATTGGCAGATATCTACAGAACATTCCACCCAACAACCTCAGAATATTCATTCTTCTCATCAGCACATGGATCATTCTCCAGGATAGATCACATATTAGGTCACCAATCAAGTCTCAATAAATTCAAAAAAATTGCAATTATCCCATGTATCTTCTCAGACCACAATGGATTAAAACTACAAATTAATAACAAACGAAACTCTGGAAACTATACAAACACATGGAAATTAAACAGCATTCTACTTATTGGCATATGGGTCCAAGAAGAAATCAAGCAGGAAATCAAAAAATTTATTGAAACTAATGAAAACAATGATACATCATACCAAAACATGTGGGATACTGCAAAAGCAGTATTGAGGGGGAAATTTATTGCATTAATTGCTCCCTTCTGAAGAATGGAAAGATGGCAAGTGAACAACCTAACACTTCACCTTAAAGAACTAGAAAAACAAGAACAATCCAAACCTAAAGTTAGCAGACGGAAAGAAATCATTAAGATCAGAGCAGAACTGAATGAAATTGAAACCCAAAAAACAATTCAAATGATCAACGAATCAAAAAGTTGGTTTATTGAAAAGATAGATAAAATTGACAAACCATTAGCATGGCTAACAAAAAAAAGAAGAGAGAAGACTCAAATAACAAAAATTAGAAAGGAAAAAGGCGATATTACAACTGATTCATCTGAAATACAAGGAATCATTCGAGACTACTATAAACAACTATACGCCAACAAATTTGAAAATCTGGAGGAAATGGATAAATTTCTGGACACACACAAGCTCCCAAAACTGAACCATGAAGACGTAGAAAATTTGAACAGACCAATAACAATAAAGGAGATTGAAGCTGTTATCAGGAGGCTCCCAACAAAGAAAAGCCCAGGACCAGATGGATTCACAGCAGAATTTTACCAAACATTCAAAGAGGAATTGACTCCAATTCTTTACAAACTATTCCAAAAGATTGAAACGGACGCAAATCTCCCAAACTCATTCTATGAAGCAAACATCATCCTGATACCAAAACCAGGTAAAGATATAACCAAAAAAGAAAACTACAGGCTGATATCCTTGATGAATATAGATGCAAAAATCCTCACTAAAATACTAACAAGCAGAATACAGCAACACATACGAAAAATTATTCACCACGATCAAGTGGGATTCATCCCAGGGATGCAAGGTTGGTTCAACATATGCAAATCAATAAATGTGATACACCATATTAATAAACTCAAACACAAGGACCATATGATCATCTCTATAGATGCTGGAAAAGCATTTGATAAAGTACAGCACTCATTCATGACAAAGACCCTCTATAAGTTAGGTATAGAGGGAAAGTATCTCAACATATTTAAAGCCATATATGCCAAACCCACTGCCAATATCATCCTGAATGTGCAAAAGCTGAAAGCTTTTCCTTTAAGAACAGGAACTAGACAAGGATGCCCACTCTCACCACTCCTATTTAACATAGTGTTGGAAGTACTAGCCAGAGCAATCAGAGAAGAGAAGGAAATAAAGGGCATCCAGATTGGAAAAGAGGAAGTCAAACTGTCCCTGTTTGCAGATGACATGATCCTATATATCGAACAGCCTAAAACCTCTACAAAAAAACTCTTGGAATTGATAAATGATTTCAGCACAGTAGCAGGATACAAAATCAACACACAAAAATCAGTAGCATTTCTTTTCTCCAATAGTGAACATGCAGAATGAGAAATCTAGAAAGCCTGCCCATTTACAATAGCCACCAAAAAAATAAAATACTTAGGAATTGAGTTAACCAAGGAGGTAAAAAATCTCTATAATGAGAACTACAAACCACTGCTGAGAGAAATTAGAGAGGATACAAGAAGATGGAAAGATATCCCATGCTCTTGGATTGGAAGAATCAACATAGTGAAAATGTCCATACTACCCAAAGTGATATACAAATTCAACGCAATCCCCATCAAAATTCCAAAGACATTTTTCTCAGAAATGGAAAAAACTATCCAGACATTTATATGGAACAATAAAAGACCACACATAGCCAAAGCAATGCTGAGCAAAAAAAATAAAGCTGGAGGCATAACACTACCTGACTTTAAGCTATACTACAAAGCTATAATAACCAAAACAGTATGGTACTGGCATAAAAACAGACACACTGACCAATGGAATAGAATAGAGAATCCAGAAATCAACCCACACACTTACTTCCATCTGATCTTTGACAAAGGCACCAAGCCTATTCACTGGGGAAGGGACTGCCTCTTCAGCAAATGGTGCTGGGATAACTGGATATCCATATGCAGGAGAATGAATCTAGATCCATACCTGTCGCCGTATACTAAAATCAACTCAAAATGGATTAAGGATTTAAATATACACCCTGAAACAATAAAACTTCTTAAAGAAAACATAGGAGAAACACTTCAGGAAATAGGACTGGGCACAGACTTCATGAACACGACCCCAAAAGCACGGGCAACCAAAGGAAAAATAAACAAATGGGATTATATCAAACTAAAAAGCTTCTGCACAGCAAAAGAAACAATTAAAAGAGTTAAAAGACAACCAACAGAGTGGGAGAAAATATTTGCAAAATATATATCTGACAAAGGATTAATATCCAGAATATATAAGGAACTCAAACAACTTTACAAGAAGAAAACAAGCAACCCAATTAAAAAATGGGCAAAAGAGCTAAGTAGGCATTTCTCTAAGGAAGATATCCAAATGGCCAACAGACATATGAAAAAATGCTCAACATCACTCAGCATCCGGGAAATGCAAATCAAAACCACATTGAGATACCATCTAACCCCAGTTAGGATGGCTAAAATCCAAAAGACTATGAACGATAAATGCTGGCGAGGCTGCGGAGAAAAAGGAACTCTCATACATTGTTGGTGGGACTGCAAAATGGTGCAGCCTCTATGGAAAATGGTATGGAGGTTCCTTAAACAATTGCAAATAGATCTACCATACGACCCAGCCATCCCACTGTTGGGAATATACCCAGAGGAATGGAAATCATCAAGTCGAAGGTATACCTGTTCCCCAATGTTCATTGCAGCACTCTTTACAATAGCCAAGAGTTGGAACCAGCCCAAATGCCCATCATCAGATGAGTGGATACGGAAAATGTGGTACATCTACACAATGGAATACTACTCAGCTATAAAAACGAATGAAATACTGCCATTTGCAACAACATGGATGGACCTCGAGAGAATTATATTAAGTGAAACAAGTCAGGCACAGAAAGAGAAATACCACATGTTCTCACTTATTGGTGGGAGCTAAAAATTAATATATAAATTCACACACACACATACACACATACACACACAAACCGGGGCGGGGGGGGGGAAGAAGATATAACAACCACAATTATTTGAAGTTGATACAACAAACAAACAGAAAGGACATGGTTGGGGGGGAGGGGGGGAGGGAGAAGGGAGGGAGGTTTTGGTGATGGGGAGCATTAATCAGCTACAATGTATATCGACAAAATAAAATTTAAAAAAAAAAATAATAATAATAATAATAATAAAAAGTCTTCTTAAATATAAAAAAAAAAAAAAAAAAAAAAAAAAAAAATGGGCAAAAGAGCTAAGTAGGCATTTCTCTAAGGAAGATATCCAAATGGCCAACAGACATATGAAAAAATGCTCAACATCACTCAGCATCCGGGAAATGCAAATCAAAACCACATTGAGATACCATCTAACCCCAGTTAGGATGGCTAAAATCCAAAAGACTCTGAACGATAAATGCTGGCGAGGTTGCGGGGAAAAAGGAACTCTCATACACTGTTGGTGGGACTGCAAAATGGTGCAGCCTCTATGGAAAATGGTATGGAGGTTCCTCAAACAATTGCAGATAGATCTACCATACGACCCAGCTATCCCACTGTTGGGAATATACCCAGAGGAATGGAAATCATCAAGTCGAAGGTATACCTGTTCCCCAATGTTCATCGCAGCACTCTTTACAATAGCCAAGAGTTGGAACCAGCCCAAATGCCCATCATCGGATGAGTGGATACGGAAAATGTGGTACATCTACACAATGGAATACTACTCAGCTATAAAAACGAAGGAAATACTGCCATTTGCAACAACATGGATGGACCTTGAGAGAATTATATTAAGTGAAGCAAGTCAGGCACAGAAAGAGAAATACCACATGTTCTCACTTATTGGTGGGAGCTAAAAATTAATGTATAAATTCACACACACACACACACACACACACACACAACCGGGGGGGGGGGAGAAGAAATAACAACCACAATTACTTGAAGTTGATACGACAAGCAAACAGAAAGGACATTGTTGGGGGGAGGGGGGAGGGAGAAGGGAGCGAGGTTTTGGTGATGGGGAGCAATAATCAGCCACAATGTATATCGACAAAATAAAATTTAAAAAAAAAAAAAAAAAAAAAAACGAATGAAATACTGCCATTTGCAACAACATGGATGGACCTTGAGAGAATTATATTAAGTGAAACAAGTCAGGCACAGAAAGAGAAATACCACATGTTCTCACTTATTGGTGGGAGCTAAAAATTAATATATAAATTCACACACACACACACACACACACACACACACACACACACACAAAACCGGGGGGAGGGGAAGATATAACAACCACAATTAGTTGAAATTGATACGACAAGCAAACAGAAAGGACATTGTTGGGGGGGGAGCGGGAAGGGAGCGAGGTTTTGGTGATGGGGAGCAATAATCAGCCACAATGTATATTGACAAAATAAAATTTAAAAAATTAAAAATAAATAAATAAATAAATAAATAAATAAATAAATAAATAAAACAAATGGCCAACAGACACATGAAAAAATAATCAACATTAGTAAGCACCAGGAAAATGCAAATCAAAACTTCACTCAGATATCATCTCACCCCAATTATATTGGCTATTAGCAAAAAGACAGAGAATAACAATTGGTGGTGAGGATGCGGAGAGAGGCTAACCCTCCCACACTGTGGTTGAGACTACAAATTAGTGCAGCTATTGTGGAAAACAGTATGGAGTTTCCTCAAACAAGTACAGATAGAACTGCCATACAATCCAGCAATGCCACTGCTGGGAATATACCCAAAGGAATGGAAATCATCATGTCAGAGGGATACCTGCACCCCCATATTTATCACTGCTGTTTACAACAGCCAAGAGTTGGAACCACCCTAAATGTCCATCAGTGGATGAGTGGATAGGGGGAAAGTGGTATATATACATAGTGGAATAGTAATCTTCCATAAAAAAGAATGTAATTCTGCTATTCACATCAGCATGGATGAACCTGGGAAAAGTTATGTTAAGTGAAATAAGCCAGGCACAAAAAGAGAAATACTGCATGTCCTCACTCATAAGTGGGAGCTAAAAAAATTAATTAATTTAAAAAAAAGAAAAGATAAATCAATCACAATAATACTTTAAACTTTGAAAAAGAGAGAACAACACAGATTACTAGAGGTGGGAAAGGGGAAGAGAGGGGGCCTTAGTGAGAAATCAGTAAAGGGCCACAAAAAGTGATTACATTGTGTAATGTTGAATATACTAATTTTCCTGATTTGAGCATCACATATTGTACACAGGTATTGTTAGTCAACCCTGTACCCCACAGATATGTACAATCAATTATGTTTCAATAATAAATAAAAAATAAGAACTAGCATACAAGTACATTTAAAACAGCCATAAAAACTGCATTCTGTATGTTTAAGCTATTATTTAGCAACACGGAAGAGATATAAAGACCCCCCAAAAAATCTAATGGTGAATATTAAAATATCTGAGATAAAAAATACATGTGATGTCCCAGCGAAGAGGAGCCTTAAGGACATATAGCAACTAAATCTAATATGGTATCCCAAATGGGATCCTGGAACAGAAAGAGGACATTAAGTAAAAACTGAGGAAATCTGAGTAAACTATGGGCTTAAGTTAATAAATATGTTTCTATAGTAGTTTGTAAGGAGGTGAGATGTTTGCCCGGTATAGATCTGAGGATGAGTGATCTCAGAAGAGGAAACATTATTGCAAAATGAGAAGATTTGTGGCTGAAGTGGAATGAGTGAGAAACAGAACCGCAGCAGATGAGATTAAAGAGGTAACTGAGGTCTTTGGGGGTGGGGAGGGAGAGAGATCCTTTGAAGCTCTACAGATTATAATAAGGCTTTGTTTTTTACTCTCAGTGAAATAATGAAGCACCACCACAGGGCTTGAAAAAAAGTAGTAACATAATCTATGCTATGTTTTAAAGGATCAATTCATCTACCCTCTTGCACACAGTTGTAAAGAAACAAAACTAACTCTGTTCGTCCTGTTATCCTCTCACAACACAGAACACTTCTGTGACCCCATATATGTATGGGGTTTCTCCCACCAACAACCAATTCTGCAAATGATCTTCCTGTGAACACCAGCTAGGTGCCCTCTAACAACACGGTGTTTGATATACGTAGTAAAGTGATTACCACATTCAAGCAAATTAACATATCCACATTCAATTCAATTCTGACACTATCTGTCAGGAGATAGCATCAGATCCACAGGTTGAGGGTTCAGTCCCACAAGACTGCCCCTCACTTCAGGTGCCTGTGCTTCTGACAAAATGGCTATAAATCGGGATTCTCACCACCTCTTTCTGGAGTTTGATTAATTTGCTAGAGCAAGTCACAGAACTCAGAGAAACACTTTGCTTGTATGTACCCATTTGTTACGACTGATATTACGAAGGATACAGATGAACAGCCAGATGGAAGAGATGCATAAGGTGACGTACGAAGGAAGCGGTGCAGAGCTTCCATGCCCTCTCTGGGCACAACATTCTCCAGGTACCACCATGATGGTGGAAAATTTCAGAAGAATGATGTTCTGTTAATTGTGGTTTTATATGAATATTTTTATGGCAATACTTGGTATCCATTTCAAATGTCATTGCATATTGGAATAGTATTTTTTCTTTTTAGAATTTTGTTATTATTTCAAAGTATTTAATAGGGAGATAACATACAATTGAGTTTAAAAATTATAGACTATGGGAAGAAATGCAGATCTTTAGAGGGAAAAAGTGACTTTAGTCACTTATACTTTACTATGGAGTCACTGGAAGCCTCTCCAGTTTACTTAGAATTTGACAAAGATTACATTTCCTAATGTTTGGAACTGTTCTGTGACATCAGGGAATGTAAGAGTGTAGAAGTAGGCTTAGGAAAAGGCATTGAGCCCATTCTCCTCAATTTATTTATTTACTGATATATCTATTCATTCACTCACTCATTCATTCATTCAGTTTGGACATAGACTTTAGCTTTTGAAAAGTGAATTTTAATTACGAAATTAAAAACTTTTGCATAACAATTCCAATAACTTTGGTAAGTATGAAACACCCCCCCACACACCTTCCCACTTCCAATATCTCTCCATTGCAGTAGCCCATGTTAATAGTTTGGCCTATAGACTCCCACACTTCCCTCCATGATCAGATGCATATGCATATAGCAAGATATATTGCACATACAGTAGGTTTTACCCCAACACTATTACCTTGCAGAGTGTGATCAGTGGTGCATATTAAATTTGACTTGATTTTTTTCCACCATAGGTGAGAAAAATTAACACTTTTTCTTCACCTATCAAAAGGATCATGGCTGACAGTCTTATAACAAAAGATAGATTAACAAGAGAAAAGCATAACAATTTTATTTAACCAAAGTTTAAGTGATATGGTACCTTCAGAAATGAAGACCCAAAAACCCAAGGAAAACTGTGCAGGTGTATGCTTAAATTTGATATAGATAATCGTGTAGAAATGTGACTGAACAAAAAAGGAGTGTGACGTAATAGTAACAAACTGAGAAGTCAGCGAGGCCTGTTTGTTAACATTCCTCTTGGCCTATGTGTAGAATCCCTTTCCCCTGGATACGGGGTGGGACATCAGTCAAATGAAGATCTTCCGGGGAAAGGAGAGAAGGTCACAGAGTAGCCTCCAAGGTGCCATATTTTGGGTAGTGTATTCTGAGCCCTGACACCACCTATCAATGACTCTATCAGGGGGTTCTTTCCGAACCAAAACATGAACAAATAACTCATTATTTCTAAAATAGTTACACAGCATTTCACTGAAAGGATGTATATTTCTCTTACTAATACAAATTCAGGTTGTTTCCTTTTATTCCCTCTACAAATGATGTTGCAAAATATGTACCTTGTTTTCACATTTCTCTATGAAAAAATATGTATCTTGTTTTCACATTTCTATAGCATAGATTTCCAAAAGTAAAATTACTATGTCAAAGGTTATATGCAAATTTTAATAGAAATTGTCAAATTACTTTCTGAAAATGTAGCTATTTGCACACACACACACACATATACACTTTCATATTAGGACATTAACACATTGTGAGCTACTTTTTTACAGTTGTTCTCTTACATTTCACTGTTTAACTTTTTATTCTTCTTTTTTAATTTATTTTTTTTTCAGTTTAACCTTTGACAAGGTAATTGACACCATTTTTAAAGAACTCTATTGACCTTTCCCTTATAACATTTGTTTTTCCTGTCTGATATGATATATCTTCTCACATTCAAGAGTATATAAATGTTCTCCTGAGAACTGAAGACTGAAGAAAAAATAATATAAAGGAGTATTTCTAGTATATAAGTGACCTGAAAACTGGCAGGCCCAGGAATTAAAGAGAGCTTCTAAATCTGAGTCCAGTATTCTTTTTGCTGCATTCTTGAATCAAAATTGGTGGTAGAGCACAACTAAAATTCTATTTTATCTACCATTTTAAAAGTTTTTCCTTTCAAACTTGCTCTTGAATGCACTTTTTACCTCCTTGTTCCTCAAGCTGTATATGAGGGGGTTCAACATGGGGATTACAACAGTGTAAAATAGAGAAATCACTTTATTGATATCCAGGGAGGAGCCTGAGCTAGGTTGAACATAGATAAAGAAAAGAGTCCCGAACAAGATGCAGATGGCTGTCAGGTGAGAGGAGCAGGTGGAGAAGGCTTTCCACCTCCCATCGGCAGTCTGGATCTTTAAGATGGCCACCAGGATGCAGACATAGGAGACCATGATGATCAGGACACTGAGTACTACTACAGCTCCAGCCAAGGCAAATAGCACCAACTTATTGATCCAGGTGTCTGCACATGCTAAGGAAAGCAGTGGGGAAATATCACAGAAAAAGTGATTGATGGCATTTGGACCACAGAAGGGTAGGCGAAAGGTGAGAACTGTATGAGTCATGGTGCTTATAAGAGCCATGGCATAAGGCCCTATAACCAGCTGGACACAGACTTGATGGGACATAATGAGTGTATACAGCAGGGGCTTACAGATGGCCATATACCGATCATATGCCATGGAAGCCAGGAGGAAACACTCAGTTGCCACAAAGAAACCAGAGAACCACGTCTGTACAGCACATCCCAGGAATGAGATGGCTTTTTTCTCTGCGAACATATCACACAGCATCTTAGGAGCGACGGAAGAGGAGGAGCAAATGTCTACAAAGGACAAGTGGCTAAGGAAAAAGTACATAGGAGTGCGGAGTCTGGGATCAATCCATATGAGAGTGATCATCCCCACGTTACCCCCCAGTGTGACGAGATAAACAAAGAGAAGCATGACAAAAAGGACAATCTTCTGATGAAGATGATCTGTGAGGCCCAAGAAAAGAAATTCGGCCACTGCTGTCTGATTCTTATCTTCCATTAGACATTTTGTAACCTGTTATAGCAAATAAAATATATATTTATTTTTTTAATTTATTTTAAAATTTTATTTTAAAATATTAAAAATGTTTTATTGTAAGACATCATTGGCAGATACAAATAGATTTTTAAACTAATTACAATAAAACATTACGGGATAATTGCTTATTAATGTGAACTATTAACACCCCTTACACTTATTTTTACATGTATTTTTACCACTTATTTTTACATGTAGAAAAGCCAACTATGCTGTCAAAGTTTTCTTCATGAAAAAATAATTCTTTCTAAGTTTATCATAAAAAAGAAGGCAATTATGGAAATAATGTTGGATTAATTGACAGCATTTCTGGGTAGTCATTCCTGTCAGTGGTACATAGATCTTGTGTCAACTTGAGCAACTCATACGTGATCTTTTCGGATTCAGTACCCTCTGTCATCAAAAGAGGAATCCAACCGTGTGATCTAAACTTCCTTGGGTTATAAAATTGTATCTGAAATAAGACTCACTCTCTGTTTGTTATCTTCAATGCATAGATAGTAACACCCACATAGGAATACAATTACTGGTAATATTGTAGGAAATTATTATAAATTCAGATCGCAATAATAGACATTTGGGATAAGCTATAGCAGAAATAAAGCCCTTTCAAGTTCCCGTCCGAATGGGATGGATAGTACCCTTCAGAATGTCATTAAGACAACATTCAGACCTGGGTATATTAATCTATTTCCCTTATAAAAGGATTAGAAAGGAAAATATGTACTAATATTAGAGTAGTTATTTAGCATGGAGGAGATTATATAGTAACACATGACACTCATATTTATACTTATATAGGACTGACCTTCAAACGAGAGATGACATTTATATACTCTTGACCATCCTGAAGACAGACGGGACACAAAGAAAAACAAATAGGGAATTCCAGATTTGGGTTGAATGGGGCTGTTAGCTCAGCTGATTTTATCTCCAAATAATTTCCATTAATATTTTTGATGAATGTATGAATACATTTTGTTCATCAGAACAACAGAATTATTGCTCCCAATTTTCTTTAATACTGTAAACCTATTTAAGGCATACATTTTGACAGGTAATACCTGTTTTATTAATAAAATATCTAAAATGTCAAATGTTTAATATTTTTGCTTAGACAAAATTTTCAGGTAAATACTATTTTTGTGACTCATTAGTCAAGAAGGAAGATAGCAAACTGTTTAAAATTACAGTGAGAAGGGCAAGGTTCTAGTTTCAGATGTTTATAATCAACTCAAATAATTTCTTCTACATGCAAAAGTGAAACATGCCACAGTCACATGATATAATAAGTAAGATGTAAAATTTGAAATGCAAGAGTGACAAAACAATACTTAAATAATGTTTAGGTCTCTTAAATTGTTATTGGAGAATAGATCTATGCAATGCATCTTCTACAGGATAATTGCTTATTAATGTGAACTATTAACACCACTTACTATTTTTAGAAATCTACAGCCTAGATGGGGAGACAGGACCTAGAAATTTAAAAAATCCTACAGCTCAAAGCAGTATTTGTTGGGTTCAAGGCAAAATATGCCACAGGATAAGGACGAATAAGGAAGGATCACTGTGAGCTAAGTGACTGGGAAAAATATTACTTTAATTTTATGTCTGAAACAGTTGTAAGTTTATACTGGAACCCACAAGCAATGGTTCTGGGTATTTATGGATGTACCAGGTAACTGTGTGTGTTGCAGTGAGAAAGCTCCTGCTTTCAGTCCTGCTGCTATTTAGTATGTGAACGTGGATAACACGCTTTGCCTCTTCTGTAAATAAGGGTGATGGTCTTTATGCCTTTTTAATCTCTAGCATTCTATGACCATAAGATTTTTTCTGAACATTGTAGGAGCTGCATATTTTTAAAGAATAAAAACCATGCCCAGGTTAAAAGGGTAAAAAAATCACATGTTTAGTCGTATGAAGAGCTCGACTAAACACCAAAGACCGCTCTCATCGGTATACCTGGGGTAGCAAGTTTACGTTCCTAAAAGTCAAATTCATTCTGAAGATTTTCCACTATATTTCAAAATTTATTTTCATCCAGAAACTGTGTGATACTCACCTATTTAAGGGAATTCTTTAGGTTTCCCCATCAACTGTATCAAGGGGAATGGAAAATCCCAGGGTTTTCTGGTCAGAAAGTCAGGTTAGAAGATTTAATTTCCTTCTTTGTAGTGACCTTCTGCAACAGGCACAGCATGCCAGGCTCCTGGTGAACAAGGTTAATCTCCATGCTGATAAGCCCAGAAGTAAAGAGATGCTCCGTGATCTTCACACTGACTCCTGTTCAGCACAATATAAGGGACACATGTTCTTGATAGTTTTAAATATTTTAAAGCCAAGTCTCTGAAGAACTAAAACCTCCAGAGCTTACACCTGAGGGACAAAATTAAAGTGATCTTATTAGCATATGTGCCAGGTTTATTTCCAAAATAATGTATTGTCTCAGGCAGAAGATTCCTGAGAAAACAATGTTTTTTTTTCCCTTTAGGATCCTCATTTAAGAAAAACAGACCCTCTTTTTTTCCACCTTTAGGGAGTGAGCTGTTAAGCAGCTAGCACCAGCTAGGGTAAAGTATTTTGCTGCCTGGATCCTGAACATGAACAATGTAGATTCAAATCTCAGATTCGCAGTTGTCACTTTGGGCAAGTGGTGTGTGGGGGGGCGGGGGGGGGGGTGCGTGCGTGCGTGCGTGTGTGTGTGTGTGTGCGTGCGTGCGTGTGTGTGTGTGTGTGTGTTTGTCTGGTTGGTTGTTTTAACTCCCTGTTCCTCAATATCCTCATTTTCAAAAATGAGGATAATCATATTACCTGGTTCACAGAGGGAGAATTAAATGATTAATGCAACATGCTCACAACATGAACAGGTATACACAAGATAACTACTTATTAACATCAGTTGCTACATTTAGAAACCTACAGCCCAGTTGTACAGGAAGGACTTAGGAATAAAAAGAAAATCTTCATTTTCATACCCTTAGTGTCCCACAGATCTATAAAAACAGACACACAGACCAACAGAAGGGAATAGAGAGCTCCGAAATAAACCTACACATACATGGTCAGCTAATCTTTAACAGGGGTGCCAAGGATACACAGTGGGAAAAGGAAAGTCTCTTCAATGAATGGTGCTGAGAAAAATGGATATCCACATGCAAAAGAATGAAGTTGGACCCTTGTCTTTTACCATATAAAAAATTAACTTGAAATGAATTAAAGACTTAAGTGTGTCATTTAAAACTGTAAAACTGGAAGAAAACATAGGGGAACATCTCCCTCACAGTGATCTTAACAATGATTTTTTTTTTACATATGACACTAAAAGTTTAGGCAACAAAAGCAAAAATTAAAAAGGGGGCAATATCAAACTAAAAAGCTTCTGCACAGCAAGAGAAACAATGAACAGAATAAAAAGGCAACCTACAAAATGGGAGAAAATATTTGCAAACCATACACGTTAGTTAATATTCAAAACATATAAGGAACTTGTACAATTCCATAGCAAAAAAACAAATAACCTGATTTTAAAAATGAGCAAAGAATGTGAATAGACATTTTTCCAGAGAAGACATACAAATGGCCAACAGATATATGAAAAAAAAAATGCTCAAAATCACTAACTATGTGAGAAATGCAAATCAAAACCACAATGATAGGTTACCTCATACTTCTTAGGATAGCTGTTATGAAAAAGACAGGATAAGATGGGTTGGTGAGGATGTGGAGAAAAGGGAATCAACACTTGTACACTGTTGGTGGGAATGTAAATTGCTATAGCCATTATGGAAAACAGTATATGGAGGTTCCTTAAGAAATTAAAAATAGAACTACCATACAATCCAGCAAGCCCACTTCTGGATACATGTTTAAAGGGTATGACATGAGTATCTCAAAGAGATATCTGCACCCTCATGTTTGTGGCAGCATTATTAATAATAGCCAAGATATGGAAACAACTTAAGTATCCATGGACAGATGAATGGATCAAGAAAATGTGACATACATACGTATATATTACACATGTGTGTATATATACATATATACATTTATTTGCATATATACATGCAATGTGATGATACACTTTGCATATAAAAATCTTTATTTGTCAATTAAATATTTTCAAATTAAAAAGAATTATCCAGACATAATAAAGTTCACCCACTTGTTTAAAAAAAGAAAAGGAAACTTTTTCAAGGTATCATTCGCTTGGAGATGAACAGAGGCAGGGAGTAAGGAACACTCAAGAAGATGGGAATGAAGGTTCAGGTGGGAGAGAACAAAGCATAGCATCTGACAAGGTAGTGTGATAGGCAGAGTAAGGTTCTCAAATATGTCAATATCCTAATACCAGGAACCTGTGAATATGTTACTTT
Organism: Cynocephalus volans; assembly: GCF_027409185.1. Classification (NCBI taxonomy): domain Eukaryota; kingdom Metazoa; phylum Chordata; class Mammalia; order Dermoptera; family Cynocephalidae; genus Cynocephalus; species Cynocephalus volans. The sequence continues at coordinate 158,700,417 of NC_084463.1, forward strand.
CTATGGGCAAAAAGATTTTGCATATGTGATTAAATTAAAGACCTTGAGATGAAGTGATTATCTTGTGGGTCCAATCTAATCACATAGGTTTTTAAAAGCAGATAACCTTTCCAGGTTGTGGTCAGAGATGTAGGGAGAAATAAATGGTTGGAGATATGTAACTTTGCTGGCTTTGAGTATGCAGGAAGGGAGCCATGAGCCAAGGAATGTGGGGAGCTTCTAGAATCTGAAAAGGCAACACAATAGACTTTCCCCTAGGGCCTCCAGGAAGGACAGTAATCTTGCCAACACCACCTTGATATTAGCCCCGTTAGGCCTGTGTCCATCTTTTGACCTCCAAAATAACAAATTCATGGAAGACTGGCATCAGAAACACGGTAGAATAGGAGGGTCCTGACGATCCCTCCTTGCGTAGATGCAGGGACTCTGCACTAAAGAGTTTCCTTGAAGCACAAAGAACAAAAAAGTGGGTTTTTGAAGTTTTTTTTAACTTAGTCAACATTCCCGGTGGCTGTTGACCCCAGAATCAGTCTTCTAGCTTCTCCCTGGAAGAAGGGTATGAGACCTCTGTGAGCCTGAACAGGAAGGTGGGCACTCCCAATGTCTTCTTGTCCAGCTTACTTCAGTGACTAATCCAGGTCTGCAAATCCTCCCTGGAAGGACCTTATTAGACCTCTGTGATCTTGAATCAGAAGGTGGGCACTCCATGGGTCTTCTTCCCTGGTTCACACCAACCATAAATCCAGGTCTGCAAATTCTCCCTGGAATGAGTTTGTACACACATTGTGCACTCCAACCTTTACATCTCCCCCCTGAGTGTCTGGCTCCTAAACCAGGCAGCCTAGAAAGTGGCAGGGACTTGACATTCATGACTTTCTCTGGAACACAAAGAGCAAAGTAGTTGTGAACAAATGAACTAATGCTCCCAGAAGCTGTAGTCCCCAGGATTAGTCCAGCTTCCCACTTTTCCCTGGAAGGAATTTGTCTACATTCCTTTGCAACTGCTGCTTGAAGGTCTAGTTTCTTATTAGCCTGAATCCAAGAACCAATGGGGCAGATAAATAATTTTCCTGAGCCTGGATTGGAAGGTAGGTACTCCCTTAGCCTTCTCTTTCAGCCTGCTGCAGTGACAAACCCAGGTCTGCAGGTTCTTCCTGGATGAAGGTCATGAGACTCCCATGCCTGGATGGGAGGGTGGGCACTCCCCATGCCTTCTTCCGTGGCTTTCTCCATCAATAAATGCAGATCTGCAAACTCCTCCTGGATGGAGTGCCCTAACTTACACAGTCCCCACCCAGATGTGAGAAAGGGAGAGGGAGAGAGGGGTCTAGTGAGAAATTGGTAAAGGGCCACAAAAAATGTTTATATTGTGTAATGTTGAACACACTAACTATCCTGACTTGAGCATCACATATTGCACACAGGTATTGATATTCAACTATGTACCTCACAGATATGTATAATCAACTATGTTACAATAAACATTTTTTAAAAAGGAAAATTGTAAAGCCCAGACTGGATGGCTTCACAGCTGAATTCTACCAAACATTTGAAGAACTTATGTCAATCATTCTCAAATTCTTCCAAAAAATCAAAGAAGGTTGAATACTTCTAAATTCATTTAACAAAACCAGCATTACCTTGATGTCAAAGAGAGACAAGGACACTATGAGAAAATATATATATCTATAGATATATAGATATATATATAGGCCAATAACTTGATTAACATAGATGCAAAAATCCTAAGCAAAATATTAGCCTAACCAAATTTAACACATATTAATGGATCATTCACCCTAATGAAGAGGAATTTATCTTTGGAATTCAAGAATGGTTCAACATGTGCCAATCAATTAACTGATACACCACATTAACAGAAGGAGGGGGGAAATAATCATATAATCACCTCAATAAATGTAGAAAAGGTATTTGGTAAAATCCAATGTCTTTTTATGATTAAAAACTCACAACAAAGTGGTATAGAAGGAATGTATCTCAAAACAATAAAGGTCATGTATGCCAAATCTACAGCTAACCATATACTCAATGACTAAAAGTTCAAAGCTTTTTCTCTAAGATCTAGAACAGAACAAGGATGCCCCCTTTTACCATTTTTATTCTCAAAGTACTGGAAGTCCTACCCAGACCAAATAGGCAAGAGAAAGAGATTTTTAAAATACTAATAGGAAATAAAAAAGTAAAATTGTCTCTGTTTGCTGATGACATGATCCTATATCTAGAAAACTCTAAAGACTCCACACACACACACACACACACACACACACACACACACACACACACACACAAAAAAAAAAAAAAAAAAACCCTCTTAGAACCGGTAAATGAGTTCTGTAAAATTACAGGGTACAAAACCAACACACAAAAATCAGTAGCATTTCTATACATTAACAACAAGCCATTCAAAAAAGAAATTAAGAAAACAATCCCACTTAAAATAGCATAAAAAATAAAATACTTAGAAGTAAATCGAATCAGGAAGGTGAAAGATCTGTACACTGAAAACTATAAAACATTGCAGAAAGAAATGGAAGAAGACACAGATAAACAGAGAGATTTGAAGGATTAAAATGAGGGTACTTCAAAAAGTTCATGGAAAATAGAATTAAAAGATAATGTGAATCTTTCTGTGAACTTTTTGAAGCATCCTCAAATTTTTATTTTGGTGTTGTTAAAATGTCCATACTACTCAAAGTTATATACAGATTCATTGCAATCCCTTTCAAACTTTCAGTGTCATTTTTCACAAAAGTAGGAAAAAAATTCTAAAATCACATGGAATCATATAGAACCTTAATAGCCAAGTATTCCTGAGCAAAAGAACAAAGCTAGAGGGCTCATACTCCCTGATTTCAAAATATATTACAAAGCTATTGTAAAGAAAACAGCATTGCATTAGCATAAATAGACATACTGACCAATGGAACAAGTTAGAAAGCCCAGAAATAGATCCGAGCATTTATGGTCAATTGATTTTAGACAAAGGTGCCAAGAACACACAATGGGGAAAGGAAAGACTCTCCAATAAATGGTGTTGGAAATACTGGATATTCATATGCAGAAGAAAGAAGATGGACAGTTATCTCACTCCATATACAAAATGGATTAAATATTTATACATAAAACCTGAACTGTGAAATTAATAGAATAAAAATATAGGGAAAATCTTCATGACATTGATGTGAGCAATGATTTTTTGTATATGTCTCCAAAAGCACAGGCAACAAAAGCAAAACTAGACAAATTGTATTTCATCAAACTAAAAAACTTCTGCACAGCAAAGGAATAATTATCAGTGAAAAGACAACCTACATAGTGGGAGAAAATATTTAAAACCATACATTTGGTAAAGGGCTAATATCTAAAACACAAGCAACTCACACAACTCAACAGCAAGAAACAAAACCCAATTAAAAATGGACAAATGACATGAACAGATATTTCTCAGAAGAAGACATACAAATGGTCAATGGGTATATGAAAAAAATGTTTAACATCATTAATCACCAGGAAATGTAAATTAAAACCACAAGAAGACATCACCTCACATCTGTGAGAATGGCTCTTATCAAAAAGACATAAAGAAAGATTGGCAATGATGTGGAGAAAAGGGAATCCTTGTACGCTGTTGTGGGAATGTAAATTAGTAAAGCTATGGTGGAAAACAGTGTGACGGTTCCTCAAAAAGTGAAAATTAAATTACCATATGATCCAGCAACCTACTTCTGGGTATGTATCTAAAGGTAATGAAATCAGTATGTCAAAGAGATATCTGCACTCCCATGTTTGCAGCATTATTTACAATAGCCAAGGTATGGATGCAACCTAAGTGTCCATCAGCAGATACATAAGCAAAGAAAATGTGGTAAATATATACAATGTAATATTATTGTCATAAAAAAATGAAAATTGTCATTTGCAACAACATGGATGAACATGGAGGACATCATGCTAAATTATATAAGCCAGACACAAAAAGACAAATACCACATGATCTCACTTATATGTGGAATCTAAAATATTGTACTCAGAAGCAGAGAGTAGAATAGTGGTCACCAGAGTCTGGGGGGAAAAGGAGAGATTAAGAAGAGACGTTGGTCAAAGGGTACAATTGTTTAGACTACATTACAGTAAATACATTTATATGAAGAGCCAAAGCTAAAAGAATATGGAAATTATAGAATGGAAAAATAAATATCACAAGCAATGATAATATGGCAATGATAATAATGACTATCAAAAGTAAGATGTGGACAAAGAAACAGGTTGGTAGTTAGAGAAAGTAAACTCATCTTCTCATCTCACAGAAGGTTTTTATCAGAAATTGTTTAAAGCAGACAGCATTGCATGTAGAAGTACATTCCAAAAAGAAAGAAAAATTAACCACTAGAACTAAGAAAAATACTAACATAACCTAAAAGATTAGGGAATGAAAGTAAGAGGACATATATGTATAATGTTTGAACAGTTTTTCTTAGCTTGGAATTAACTGATAGAGCTTTAAAGTAATAATGCATGATTAGACGTTTATTATCTGCCATTCTGAAGGCACCAGAAAAGATAAAAATATATCTTATAATATTTTCAAGTTATTAAAGAAATATATGCTTTTACATACTTGGCAAAACATAGGAAGTGGAGGCACAGTCAGTTCTTCCCTGGGCAGGCCTTGGCGTGATGCCCCTCCAGTTACTGGCTGGCAAGAAGGAAGATTTAAGATCGGCTCTTAGCTGGAGGTCAGGCACTAGGTAAAATGCGGACTATGAGCTGTTTCCATCTGTTGTGTTGATTAAAACTCTTACAGCACATTCTGTTTGTGCTTCATTCTTACCATGCAGTGCCTATCAGCTCAACCTTCAATCTCCAGTTTATTCACTTCTTTGCTTAAGGATTTATTTTCCTGCTGCTTTTCTACCTGCCCCAAAAGCCAGAAGTACCAGAAAATCAATACTTCCCAGGAGCAGCTCTCAACCAGACTGACTTATGTGCACATTCTGAGACTCCCGGTCCCACAGGTGGGATTACTCTGACCCATGTTTTCTATACTGGCACCCAGAACCTCTAGCAGAATTAGTGCTCAGCTGACCACTGCAGGAACCTTTTTTTAAAAAAAATTTTTATTGACTCAAAATTGATTATACATATTTTGGGGTTTTAACATTGAGATATGTTGATCAAATCAATATTACTAGCATATATATTGTTACAAATCATAATTATTCTTTATGCCCCTTGTCCAATCTCTCCTCATCCCCCCACCCTCCCCCCTTCCCCCTCTAACTAACCTAGATTTCTTCTCTCCTTCTGAAAGAATAATGGTTACTTTGTTGATTTGTTGCCTAGATGATCTGTCCAATGCTGGGAGGTGTGTTCAGGTCCCCCAACATTATCATAGAGCAGAAGCTTTCCTTGTCACTCTGAAACGGGCTTTGTGGAGAAAGACATCCTCCTCCTTTCTTTGTCTCTGCTGGTGACCCTCCTTGTGTCAATGCTCTCCAGTGCCAGGCAGACCATCTGTGTGGTGGTTGTGGTGTCCAGCTGCTTTCATGGCAGTGATGGTTATTGTGGTGGCTGCGGTGGGCTGCCCACATTGAGGTGATATTTTTGGCATGCTCCTTGGTGCTGGCAGTGTGCCTGGTTGTGGGGAGTGTCTGGTCCCCAGCTCCATACCTCAGAACCCCAGGCAGGCCCAAGGCGCTGACACAGTGTGCCTGGTTGTGGCACGGGGGTCGAGTCCCCAACTCCAAGCCTCAGTTCTCAGGCAGAGGAGGCACTGGCAGTGCGAGTGGATGGGGGCAGAAGTCCTGTCCCCGGTTCCATACCTCATGTCCCCTGGTGGGCCCCAAGGCATTGGTGGTGTGCCTGGGCCAGAACTAACTTTTTGTCCTTTGCTTACTTCTAAAACTGGAGAAATTACTGTGGGAACCAGTACTTGAGCTGTGTGGTTAAGCTAAATTGCTGTTTGGCTGCTGTTTCCCTAGGGAAGGCTTTTTGTGCAGCTCAGGGTTTAATGGTTAGCCTTATAGGTACTTCTGGCTCTCCAGAGACTCGGTGCACCTACGTTGTGCAGAAACTCTGATCTGGGCCTGAGTTTTTTCATCAAACTGCACCACATACAATTCTGCATTCCCGACGAGTCTCCTCTGAGTGGTCCTGTGCTGATCGGAAGGCAGATCAGCTGTCCTTGCTGTGCCCCAGTGTACTCCGGGTGGGCCTGTCTCCCCCACCACCAGTGCTCCAAACACTTCCCATGGGGTGGGCCCTGCACTGGTCCCTTGTGATGACTCACCGGCCTCTGAATGGCTCCTGTTTGTCAGCTGTTATGGCTCCTCACTCCTGCGTGGGTCCACGGGAACCCTATTAGTGGTCTTGCTGTCCTGGGGGCCAGCAAATCTCTCTTCTCCCCTGCTGCCTCCAATTAACTCCATCTGAAGGGCACAGCTGTGGCTTCTGCCAGCTCCTGCTCTATGCACTCAGCAGCTCCAGCCTTAACACAGCAGTGGCCCAAAACTCTCAGAGCAGTTTTTTCTTTCTCTCATAATGGTTTCTCCCAACTTTATGAACTCCTTAGGTCTCTCTTCCTCTTCCCCTGAGCTCCAGTATCCCAGCTTGGCTGATGTTACATTTTTATAGTTGTAAATTGGTTGATTTGTGGGAGAGAGTCATGCTGGGGAACGTCTATTCTGCCATCTTGACTGGACTCCCTACAATAATCTTTTTATTAGCACATTAAAGAATTCAAGAAATAGCTGTTTACTACATATAATACTAAACATAACCACTAGAAGAGATAAAAACAGATTACAATATTTTCAAATTGTCAGAAGGAATACACACCCTTATAACACAATTTCCAAAATAAAAATAGGAAAGTCATATAAGAGAGTCATGGTTTATTACCACTCACTGCCTCACTTTCAAAATTCTCTATTGGTGCTTCCTTTGCCTCCCAAATAAACTACTTGCACTTGAACCCTTAAATCAGGGTTTGCGTCTATAAAAACTTAAACTAAGACAGCTGGTACCAGAAGTGGTTCTTAGGATGCAGATTGTTGAGATGAGATTCTGGAATCAGATAATTCACTGGATAGATAGCAACAAAAGCCCATTGCTAGTGGAATGAGGTGGTTATATCCATTGGTATGCCCTAGCATCACAAGTGCTAAGACTCACCTGCAGTGAATTGGGATGGGGTACAGGATAAAGATGTGCACCGGCATGTGCAATTATCTCTACCATGTGAGAGATATGGTGAGCAATGGTAACTACTGGACTATGAAATCATTGTTGTTAAATGTCATCAGTATACTAAAGGGTGAAAATAAACTCAGGTCATCCAATTTACAAGTCAGGGCATGGTGTCAAAGGCAGCATTATAAAAAGACCTTCATCTACAATTAGAGGCCAGACTGCATGAAAATTCAACCGAAGAACCAGTTTGTGAGAAGTATCAGTGAAGATGCTGAATTCACAGCCTCAGCAAGTCTCATGTAGAAAAGTCAAGACTCCAATAGGAAAAGTTGGATACTGAAAATTGGGATTAAGACATCCGTGTGGATATGCTTAAGATATTTCAGTTCTCGTGAAGCCTTGAACCTGCAGAAGTGGCCCTCTCTCCCTTGCTGGAAGATAGCAGCCTCCCTTTACCAGGAAACATAAAGAGGCCTCACCTGAGTCAGATGCTTCAGAGAAAATAATTGTTTTTCTCAAGATCTAGTGCTACCTCACTCATGGCTTTTAGATGTAATAACTAGAGGCAAGGCTCAGACTGGTGTGATCTGATGACAAGGGAGAATTAATTGGTTCTGCTTTCAGAGGAAAATGATTACTCACCAGAAGAGTTATTGGATTTGGCTAATATATATTAGCCAGAGCTGGAAAAAGATATGGGGATATATATACATCTTGAGGGTAATGTACTTAGGTTAGGACAAAACATAAAGCTACATAAAGATGACTTTACCAACATGGAAAATCTCTGGTGACTCAGAAATGAGCTTGCAGGCAAGGCACAAGGAGCTGATCCTAATACACTACTAGGATGTTTCCTTGAATCTTAGAGGCAATGTCGGCATACTTATAAGTGACACAGAGATACTTTTACTGCCACGGCAAAGTGTTGAGGAAGGAGCCCAAAGTCTCAGAGGTGTATGGATGCTTGAAAAGGATTTATTATATAAGACCAAAGAAGGTATCAGATTACCATATTCCCTGAGAAGAAACGAAGAACACTTCTTTCACTAAAGCAATAAAGAAAACATTACTATACCTCCAGTAAGGGATTAATATCCAGAATGTGCAAGGAACTCAAACAACTTCACAGTAAAAAAACAAATAATCCAATTTTAAAATGGTCAAAGGAGATGTGTAGAAATTTTTCCAAGGAAGACATACAAAAGGCCAACAGTTACATGAAAAAATGCTCAACCTCACTAACCTTCAGGGAAATGAAAATCAAAACCACATTGACATACCATCTCATTCCAGTTAGACTTGCTATTATCAAAAAGATGGAGAATAACAAATGCTGGCAAGGATGTGGAGAAAAGGGAACTCTTCTACACTTTTGGTGGAATTGTAAATTAGTGCAGCCATTATGGAAAACAGTATGAAGGTTTTTCAAACAACTACAGATAGAACTACCACATGATCCAGCAATCACACTTCCCAGTATATACCTGAAGGAGCGGAAATCATTATTTCAAAGGAATACCTGCAATCCCATGTTTACTGCAGCTCTGTTTACAATAGCCACGAGTTGGAACCAACCTAAATGTCCATTACTGAGAACTGAATAAGGAAAATGTGGTATATTTATACAGCGGAATACTACTGTGCACTAAAAAAGAATGAAATTCTGCCATTCACAGTAACATGGATGAACTTAGAGAAAATTATGTAAAGTGAGATAAGCCAGGCACAGAGAGAAATACCTAATGTTCTCTCTCATAAGTGAGAGCTAAGAATGAAAGAAGGAAGAAAATAAAGACCACAATAAAACATTGAACTTTCAGAGGGAGATAACAGACCTATAGCTACTAGAAGTGGGGAGGGGACAGGGATAGGAAATAACTGGGTCGGGAACACAAAGAATAGTTATGAGTTATATTTACAAATTATATATATATTTATATATATATAGTTATGATTTAATATAATGATGAACATGCTAATAATATTAATTTGATCATCACATACTGTATACAAATATTGATAGTCAACTCTGTACCCCATATATATGCATAATCAATTATATTTCAATTCAAAAAGGAAAAAGAAAAAGAAAAACATTACGAGAGGGATTCCAGCTTGATGAGAAGCTCAGTGATATGAAATGCTTCTATGGACCTACACTTCCTAGACTCAGTTGAGTACAACAGGATTCTAGAACACTTGAATCTAGAAATTAATGCCACCCCTAATGACATAAAGGATACAGCACAGGTTGTCATTATTATTTTTCTATTTAATTCAGCAGTCTGGCTTCTGCAGAAACTGGATGGCTCCTGGAGAATAACTGTAGACTGCCTCAAGTTCAACCAATAGTAGACCCAAAAGCAGTGCTATACCATGCATAGGATCATTTATAAGGTCTCCAGTACATGGTGTACAGTCAGTGATTTGGGGAATGTATTCTTTTCTATTCTGCTAGAAAAGAAGATAAGAGACAGTTTAAATTCATGTGAGATAAACAAAAATATTCATTCACTATTTTTTCTCAAAGCTACGTTAAGTCTCTTACCCTCCTTCATAAAATAGTCTGAAGATCTCTGACCACCTAAGCATCCTCAAAACATCATATGGATCCATTACAATGATAACATCATGCTGATATAGCAGTTGCTAGAGTTTTAGAGGCCTTGTTAAAATACCTGTGCTCCTATGGGCATGAAATAAACCCTATTAAAATTCAGGAACTTGACACTTTGTAAAATTTTTTACAGGTACAATGCTCGGGGGCATACTAGAACACACCCTCCAGAGTGAAATTTACAAAGAAAGAGGCACAGTGTCTTGGTAGGCCTCTCTAAGTTTTGGAGGCAACATATTCTATGGCTGGGAATATTGCTTCAGCTTGTATACCAGTGGCACAGAAGTCTGCCAGAATTAAGTGGGATGCATGACAGGAAAGGGCTCTGCAGCAGCTCCTATTTGCAGCACAAGCAGCCCTGTTGCTTGCGACACATAATAGAACAGATATCACGATGTTGAAAGTTGTCATGGCGAGAAAGGAAGCAGTATGGAGCGATTACAAGCCTCTGTGGGAGATGAACACAGGTCCTGGATTCATGAGCAAGTCCATGCCATTCGTTGCAAAAAAAATCCTTACATCTTTGGAGTAACTGCTCCTGGTCTGTTTCTGGGCCCTGATTGAGGAATGCTTGCACAAAGGGCATCATGTGGCCATGAATCATGTAGCCATGCATCCATGAGCTGGATCCTATCAGATTCTCTAATAAATGAAGTTAGACAGGCATAACAGCAATCTATCATATGATGAAATCGGTACACTTGGATTGAACCCAAGCAGAACCAAAAGACATGGGTAAACTATAATTCAAATATATATGAATAGAAGTTCTCCTTTTGTACCTCCAATGCCACTCCCATTGAAGTAATCAATGTCGACAGGTTGGTGTGTATCCATCATAGTTCTCCCTGTGTTCATAAGCACATGCATATACATGCACATTTTATTTATTATATAGGTTTCACCTTTTAAAAAATGTGATCAGTGCTGCACATTGATCTACAACCTGATTCGTTTTCATCTAACAGTGACCGTATACAATAATTCTCTCCGGGTCAGTCCATGAATACCTAATTAATTATTTTTATTTTCTGCACAACATTTCACAGAAAGAATATATTTTCCTTTTCTTCTAATGATAGATATTCAAGTTATTTAATTTTCTTTGCCACTACACATAATGCTGCAATATATGTAATTTTATGCACTGACTTTTATATTTCTGTGGCCTAGATTTTTAAAGGAGGGGTTTCTGAATTAAAAGCCACATAAATACATCATTTTAAATGAAAACTCTCAAATTATTTTTTGAAAATGGAGGCATTCACACTATCAGCAGTAAATAATGAGTGTACATAGCAACATAGCCAAATGACATCACCATCATTAAAAACTATGTTTCATCTTCATTGAAAGATACTGCATTAGCACTTTAATTTTTTCTTCTTTACTTAACCAAAAATGATGTTGAACAATTTTTTATATATTTCTGGCAATTTGCATTCCCATTTTTGTGAATTATCTGTCCATCATTGGCCCATTTACTTATTTTATTAGTAGCATTATGAATTTGAGTGTGTGCTTTGAATATTAGGGACACTACCTCATTGTTTGGCACATGTAAAGTGGTATTTTCTCTCATTTTATTATTTCCCTTCTAATACTGTCTATGGGTTTTTGATCATTCCTTCATAACTTCTAGCTTGCATTTCTGGATTAGAAAGTATTCACACACTGAAAATTGCACAAACATTCACTTAAGTTTTCTTCTACTATATTTTTACATTTAAATTCTCAATCAATTTCTATATTATTTTAACATCCCCATCATGTCACAGAGAACAAGACTGAGGCAAAAAATACTTGAGAACTTCTTCATGTTTAAAATAATCTGTGAACCGGCAGAACCAGGACTCACATGCAGCGTCTGATTCCCAGTCCAGTGTTCTCTCCATTATATTTTTTCATCAACATCTGGGGTACAACACAAATAAAGTCCTATTTTACCTACTTATTAGAAAGTTTTTCTTTCCAAACTTTCTCCTGGATGCATCTTTCACCTCCTTGTTCCTCAAGCTGTAAATGAGGGGGTTCAACATGGGGATTACAACAGTGTAAAATAGAGAAATCACTTTATTGATATCCAGGGAGGAGCCTGAGCAAGGTTGAACATAGATAAAGAAAAGAGTCCCGAACAAGATGCAGATGGCTGTCAGGTGAGAAGAGCAGGTGGAGAAGGCTTTCCACCTCCCGTCGGCAGTCTGGATCTTTAAGATGGCCACCAGGATGCAGACATAGGAGACCATGATGATCAGGCCAGTGAGTACTCCTATGGCTCCAGCCCAGACAAAAAGCACCAACTTATTGATCCAGGTGTCTGCACATGCTAAGGAAAGCAGCGGGGAAATATGACAGAAAATGTGATTGATGGCATTTGGACCACAGAAGGGTAGGCGAAAGGTGAGAAGTGTATGAGTCATGGTGCTTATAAGAGCCATGGCATAAGGCCCTATAACCAGCTGGACACAGACTCGATGGGACATAGTGAGTGTATACAGCAGGGGCTTACAGATAGCCGTATACCAATCATATGCCACGGAAGCCAGGAGGAAACACTCAGTTGCCACAAAGAAACCAGAGAACCACATCTGAACAGCACATCCCATGAATGAGATGGCTTTTTTCTCTGCAAACACGTCACACAGCATCTTAGGAGCGATGGAAGAGCAGGAGCAAATGTCTACAAAGGACAAGTGGCTAAGGAAAAAGTACATAGGCGTGTGGAGTCTGGGATCAGTCCATATGAGAGTGATCATCCCCACGTTACCCCCCAGTGTGACGAGATGAACAAAGAGAAGCATGACGAAAAGGACAATCTTCTGATGAAGATGATCTGTGAGGCCCTAGAAAAGAAATTCGGCCACTGCTGTCTGATTCTTATCCGCCATCAGTCAATTGTAATCTATCCTAAGAAAGAAAAGAATAAATTTTATTACAAGAAATCAATTATAAACAGCTACAAATAATATTTTAAGCCAATGAAAAATTATTTTAAACAAGTCTATAACAGACAATTGTGAAATATTGTTGAACTGGGAGATATTATTCCTAAAAACGGTGTTTGGGCGGTTGTGCAAAAATTCTGTGTAAACTAGGGCAGTTTTCCCTTGATCTCTTTGGATTCTGTACCCTCTCCTTTCAAGAGTCCAATACATGATCTTAAACTCCCTGACATTATAAAATTCTATTTGAAATGAGAATCACTGTTCACATTTTATCTTGCTGGATAATGTGATTATAAAACCCACTTGGGAATACCCATAGAGGGAATACAGAAAAAACCAATGAGATGCCCAGATCCTAAAATTAGGCACTAGGGAAAGGCTAAGCAGGGAAGCACCTGTTTTTAACCCTAACCCTAGCCCTAACCCTAGCCCTAGCCCTAACCCTAGCCCTAGCCCTTGCCCTAGCACTAGAAATAACCCTAGTCCAAACCCTAGCACGAAACCTATCCCTAGCCCTAGCCCTAACTCTAGCACTAAACCTATCCCTACCCCTAGCCCAAACCCTAAAACTAGCCCTAGCCAGAACCCTAGCCCTAACCCTAGCCCTACCACTAACCATAACCTTAACCGTAACCCTAGCTCTAAACCTAGCCCTAGCCCAAACCCTAAACCTAGCCCTAACCCTAGCACTAACCCAAAACCTAAGACTAACCCTAACCCTAGCCGTAATCCTAGCCCTAGCCATAACACTAGCTCTAACCATAACCTGAACCCTAAAACTAACCCTAAACCTAACCCTAGCCGTAACCCTAGCCCTAGCCCTAACCCTAACCCTAGCCCTAAGACTAGTCCTAGCCCTAACCCTAGCACTAACCCCAGACCTAGGCCTAATCCTAACCCTAACCCTAGCCCTAACAAGCCCTAGCCTGAACCCTAACCCTAACCCTAAACCTAGCACTAACCCTAGCCCTAGCCCTAAACGTAACCCTGACCCTAACCCTACACGTAAACCTAACCCTAGCCCTAGACCTAGCCCTCAACCTAGCCCTAACCCTAGCCCAAGCCATAGCACTAACCCTAACCCTAGCCCTAGCCCTAACCCTAACCCTAGCCCTAGCCCTAACCCTAGCCATAGATCTAGTTCTAACCCTAACCCTAACCCTAACACTAACACTAAACCTAGCTCTAACCCTAAACCTAAACCTAACTCTAACGCTAAACCTAACCATAAACCTAGCCCTAGCCCTGGCCCCACCCCTAGCCCTAACCCTAGACCTAGCCCTAGACCTAAAGCAGCACTAACCCTAGCATAGCCCTAAGCCTAACCCTAACACGCACCCTAGCCCTAGCCCTAGCCCTAACCCTAAACCTAACCCTAACCCTAGCCCGAGTCACAGCCCTAACCATAATCCTAGCCCTAGCACTAACCCTAACCCTAGCCCTAGACCTAACCCTAGGCCTACCCCTACATCTAACCCTCACCCTAACCCTAACCCTAACCCTAGCCCTAACCCTAGACTGAGCCCTAACCCTAACCCTAACCCTAACCCAAACCCTAACTCTAGCCCTAGGCCTAGGCATAACCCTAAACCTAATTCTAGCCCTAACCCTAGCCCTAGCCTGAACCCTAAACCTAACCATACACCTAGCCCTAAGCCTAGCCCTAGCCCTAACCCTACCCCTAGCCCTAGCTCTAACGCTAACCCTAACCCTAACACTAAGACTAACCCTAGCCCTAACACTAGCCCTAGACATAAACCTATCCCTAGCCCTACCCGTAGCCCTAGCCCTAATCCTAGCCCTAACCCTAGCCCTAAAACTAGCCCTAGCCATAGCCCAAGCCCTAGCCCTAACACTAGCCCTAACCCTAGCAATAAACCTAACCCTAGCCCTAAACCTAGCCCTAACCCTAACCCTAGCCATAGCCCTAACCCTAGCCCAGCCCTAGCCGTAGCATTACACCTAACCCTAACCCTAGCTCTAGCCGTAATCATAAACCTAACCCTAGTGCTAGCCCTAACCCTAACCCAAACCCTAGTCCTAACCCTAGCCCTAGCTCTAACCCTAAACCTAACCCTAGCCCTAACCCTAGTACTAGCCCTAGCCCTAACCCTAACCCTAAAATTAACCTAACCCTATCCCTAGCCCTAACCGTAGCCCTAGCCATAACCCTAGCACTAACTCTAGACATAGCCCTAACCCTAACCCTAACCCTAACCCTAACCCTAACCCTAACCATAGCCCTAACCTTAGCCCTAGCCCTAACCCTAAACCTAACCCTAGCCCTGACCCTAGCACTAGCCCTAGCCCTAACCCTAACACAAACCTTAACCAAACCCTATCCCTAGCCCTAGCCCTAGCCCTAACCCTAGCACTAACCCTCGACATAGCCCTAATCCTAACCCCAAACCTAGCCCTAACACTAGCCCTAGCCCTAATCCGGACCCTAACCCTAACCCTAGTGCTAATCCTAGCCCTAGCCCTAACCCTAACCATTACCCTTGCCCTAACCCTAGCACTAGCCCTAGCTCTAACCCTAACCCTAACCCTAAACCTAACACTAGCCCTAGACTTAGCACAAGCCCTAAACCGAGCCCTAACCATAGCCCTAGCCCTAGCACTAACCCTAACTCTAGCACTAAACCTAGCCCTAGTCCTAGCCCTAACCCAAGCCGTAAACCTAGCCCAAACCTTGCCCTAACCCTGTCCCTAGCCCTAACCCTAGACCTAACCCTAACCCTAACCCTACCCCTGATGCTAGCGCTAATGCTAGCCCTTGCCCTAACCCTAGCCCTAGCACTAACAGTACCCTAGCTCTAAACCTAGCCCTAGCCCTAAACCTAGGCGTGACACTAGACTGAGCCCGAACCCAAACCCTAAACCTAGCCCTAACCCGAGCCCTAACCCTAGCTCTAGCCCTAGCCCTGGTCCTAGCCCTAACCCTGACCCTAACACTAGCCCTAAACCTAGCACTAGCCCTAGCCTTTACCCTAACCCTAAACCTAAACCTATCCCTAGCCCTAGATCTAGCCCTCACCCTAGCCCTAACCCTAGCCATAGCCATAGCACTAACCCTAACCCTACCCAACCCCTAACCCTAACCCTAACCCTAACCCTAGCCCTAACCCTAGCCCTAAACCTGGCCCTAACCCTAGCCCTAATCCTAGCCCTAACCCTAACCCTAGCCCTAATGCTAGCCCTAACCCTAGCCCTAACCCTAACCCTAACAGTAACCCTAAACCTAGCCCTCGCCCTAGCCGTAACCTTAGCCCTAACCCTAGCCCCAGCCCTAGCCCTAACACAAAACCGAACACTAACACTAGCCCTAGCCCTAGCCCTCACCCTAAACCTAAACCTAAACCTAACCCTAACACTAGCCCTAAACCTAACCCTAGCCCAAGCTCTAACCCTAACCATAATCCTAGGCCTAACCCTAGCCCTAAATCTAGCCCTAAACCTAGCCCTAGCCCTAGCCCTAACCCTAACCCTTTTCCCTAACCCTAGCACTAACCATAACCCTAACCGTAACCCTAACCCTAGCCCTAGCCTTAACCCAAACCCTAACCGTAGCCCTAACCCTAGCCCTAGCCCTAGCCCTAAACCTAGCCCTAGCCCTAGCCCTAACCCTAGCCCTAAACCTAGCCCTAGCCCTAGCCCTAACCCTAGCCCTAACCCTAACCCTAACCCTAACCTTAACCCTAGCCCTAGCCCTAACCCTAACCCTAACCCTCACCCTAAACCTAACCATAGCCCTAGCTCTAACCCTAAGCCGAACCTTTCTTCAGGGATGAGGTAGGACTCGGGAATGTCTGTTGCGCTCTCACTTGTTGGCGCTCAGGAAATGTCACATGATGTCGTCTATTTTTCTCCGACCTGCGGATCAAGCCCTTCATCTGCCTTACTCTCCCCCCGCCCCCAGAGGCTGCTGCTGTCCACAGAGTCCTGCAGAGAGAAGCCTCAGTCCCGCCGCTGTCGCCTCGCGCTGCCACACGGGGTCGCTGTCGGGCCTGTCCGGCGCGGGTGCGGAGGGACCTGACGCTGCGACTCCGTGCAAGGCTCCAGTCCAGGGCCCCAGCCCGGCCGGGCTCTGCCTCCCCTGGGCCCCGAACCCGGACCTGCCCTCCCGGGACCATGCCGAGGGTCCACGGCAATAAGCCCTCAAAGGCGCCCCTTTCCCTGGGTGAGGGGCCCCTCTCAGGAGCGGCTGCCTCAGTGGATCCAGGACGTCTGACCCTTCCCAAGGAGGCCCCAGGGGTCTAAGGGGCCACCTGGCTGCCACCTGTCTCTGTGGACAAGATGACACACGCACGCACCAAAAGAAGAAGAAACATCTCTGAAGGGCGCCCACGACAGCGGCCTGGGAGATACAGAGTAAAGACAGGATTTCCTGCCAACCCAGAAAACCTCTCTGCAAAGGTGGAAGGGAGAAGGTTTAATAAGCATTAAACCAGAATCTGGTGCGCATCGCAGGTGATCCGCAAAGAGACTGCAAAGACGGAGAGAACTCTCACGCTTTACATAACCACGCAGAAAACTGCCCGTGACACACCTGTCCTCAAAACAAACCACAGCTAGTCCTCAAGCATGAGGACTTGACAGCACCACTGGGCACACACAGTTCACCCAAAGTTTCCCTGTGGGTCACGTGGGCACCTGTATTTGCCAATTGTCTTTACACAAAGGGGAAACGCCTTTCTCTGTCTCTATGACAGGAGGTAGGTTTGCAGCTTGCAGCCAGGCACCAGCTGAAGTGAGGCTCCTATACCTGCCCACAGCAACTGGGAGACAGGGACGCTAACTCCCTCGATGGTTAGTTACATTGAAAAGAACTGGCTTCCAGGATCTCGAGCGAACCCTCCTGGGATGTTGTATTAGTCCGTTTTGTGTTGCTATGACAGAAACACCTGAGACTGGGTAATTTATAAAGGAAAGAGGTTCGTTTATTTGGCTCACGATTCTGGGACAGCTGCATCTGGCACGGGCCTCAGGCTGCTTCTACTCATGGTGGAAAGGTGGCAGGGAGCTGGCGGGTACAAGGAGATCACATGGCGAGAGGAAGCAAGAGAGAGAGAGGGAGGTGCCAGGGTCCTATAAACAATCAGCTCTCACAGGAACTAACAGCGAGAACTCACTCACTAACCTCCCTCCCCCAGGGAGAGCATGAATCCATTCATAAGGGATCCGCCCCCATGACTTAGTCAGTTTCCAACACTGCCACATTGGAGATCAAATTTCCACGAGTTTTGGAGGGGACAACACATTCAAACTCCACCAGATGTAAAAGCTGGCAAGAGGCTTATCTAGCTTTTGAAAAGTTTTATATACATTTCAAAAAGGCAGAGAAAGAACTTACAGGTTTTCTAAAGAAAAGGGAGTGGAGAAAGTCGCTTTCCTTTTTTCAACAGGGAGAATCAAAAATTGTTTTCTTATTTTTAGTTTGTTTTTGCCTTTGCACACCCGTGGCAAACATTCATCCCGCAGATCCACAACCTCTGCTCGCCCTGCCCCACTCTCTGCTTAGCCTTTGCTTTCTGGACCATTTTCTTTTCCAGGTTAACCCTCTAGGTTGAGCTGACTCGACCCGGCAAAAGCTAAGACTGCATGTGGCTGGTCTGCAGGGGTGAAGCAGAGTGTGGCAGGTTGGGGCGGGACAGGGGAAGGCATCTGGCTTCCTTGCTGTGAACTCTTGATTCGTAGATCCAGCCCCTGCCCCACCTGAACTCTGGCATCTGTCTTCACCTTCAACTGACATACCATAATAACAGTTCCCTCATCTGTGCCAGCCTTCTGCAGAGAGCCCCGTAGGCCCTGTCTATCGTAATCCTCACAAGACTATCTACTCCACTCCACCAGCAAACACTGAGCCTCTCTCCTGCCCATCCCAGGACATGGTGGTGAAGGAAGCTGGCAGGTCTGCTCACCACACACACACACACACACACAAAAGGCCAACTGTAAACAAGTAAATATACAAGGAAGGGCATTGAATGACAACTTTCCTGCTCACAGGTCTCTCTGCTGGATCCCTAGAGCCAAGAGCCACAGCCGCCTCTGCTGGACTTACTATGAGATGAGAAAACCAAGTATTTCTCCTGAGCCCACTACCAGCACCTCAGTCTATGTGGAAGATACTGAGACATGTGAAGTATGCATAAAACAAATGTACTTCACAAGGCCTGGTTTTCCAAAGCCTTGCAGTTTCAAATATGGACCTTGCAAAGCACAGGATATTTTCTTCAGGCTACATAGTCTCTGTTGTAAGATAAAGAATTGTAACACAGCAAGGTTGCTGGCTCAAAGACAGACAGGTTACTGATTGATATGTAAAGATAGTGGGAAATTGCTGTAAGAAGAGAATGTTTGCTAAGATCAAGCTTTTGTTGGTGGATCAACTTCACTTCTTAAAAATTGCATTATGGAATGTCTATTGTTAAACTTGTTAAACTGTACTTAGCAAAAACGCCACCTCTGTTCTCTTCCTGTAACTTCCTGGTCTGGAGAATAAATGGGGGAACAGAACCCCAATTTGTGGTTAATTTCCCAAATGGAAGGAACACCTCACTCTTGAGGGTTCCGGGAGGTTAACCCCTTCTGGGGGCTTCTCACTGCTCAGAAGAGATGGGCTTTGAGTAATCTTTGGAAGCTCCGAAGGGTGACAAATCCGTGGGAGGCAAAGCCATAGAGAAATTCAAAGGCTTTGAATTTCTAAGTGAGGATATTCTCCTAGAGAGTTGTCAGCCCTGGAGGAAGAAGGCGGTGATGTTTACACACACACGCACACACACACACACACAAACACACACACACGCACGCACACGCACGCACACACACACTCTTCAAGCCTAGTAAGGGGACTCAAGAGACCACTTGTGGAGGGCATGGGGTTTCCAGAGGGGACCCTGGCACCACATCCCCACTCTCACCGCCCTGGGTGCTGGCTGAGACGCTGACACTCAGGGGCCTGCTCCTGCTCCTGCTGCTACTGGGCAGAGCAGGGTGAGTCATTGAGGCGGTGGGGACCATAAACCTGGGACAGGCTCCAGTCTGGCAGGATAAAGGAAGGGAGGGCTGCAGTGGGAGGGAGTGGCCTGCGTTCCACCTTTGGCAGGGCAGGAGATGCGTTTCCACGGCCAGAGTGGGCATCCAGGAGAGCTGGGCTAGAGCACTGTCCATGGGACCTCAGCCAGGACGGCTGCCTGTGGGCACAAGGCGACCCCAGCAGAAAGAGGCCTTGTCAGCAGCAGGGGAGGGCAGCCAGAGCGGGCATTACTCCCATCAGGGAGTGTGTGGGCACAATTTCCAGAGAAGGAAGCCCAGCAGGACACCCCACGTGACAACAACAGCATAATCGAGGCACCCCTCCCCTTTCCTTTACATCCTTCCTCCCCTCCCAGACCTTGAAGGAGCCGGAAGAAGCTGCTAGCAAGTGGGAGAGGAAGTGAGTCCAAGAGAGTGGAGACACCGACCCCGCGCCCACTGCCCCCGCTTCCCCACTGCAGAACAGCAGGCCTGGGTCAGCTCGCGAAGGAGCAGCTTTACGTTGGATGGGAGATAAGTATTTTTATTTTGGTAGGACTGGTCTTATTTTTTTAACTTGACAAAACAGTTTCTTTTTTTCCCAACTTTTTATAAGAGTTTTCAAACATACAGAAAAGTTGAAATAATAGTACAAGAAACACCCATATACTCACCACTTAGATTAAAAAATTAACATTGTATGTTGTGTGTGTGTGCATGGTGTTGCTGAACAACTTGAAAGCAAGCTTTAGACAACATGGCACTTCACTCCTGGATCCTTCTTTGTACGTCTCCTAAAAGAATTGGACTTTTGAATGCATGAAATTGAAATTGATCTAACACCTGAAAGAAATGGGTAAAACTATACTTAGCTGAAACATTTTCAGGGAGTGAGAAGAGAGAAGCAACAGAGCAAGTGCAAAGATACTGGTGGGAGAAAAATAAAACTATTTCCTGCTTTGCTCCCTGCAAAGCCCAGCCAGTTGAATTAACTAATTTTATAAAGAAGATAAGACAATTTCAGATAATAACAGGTGCTATGAAGAAAATAAACAGGACAGAGGTGGCAAGATTAAGACTGGGAGGTAAGGCAACTTTAGAGTACATGGTAAAGAGTGGAGTGCCCGGAAGAGAAGGTGACATTTGAGCTGAGACCTCGATAACCAGAGAACCCAGAGAATGGTGTTCAAGACAGAGACACTGGCAAGGCCTAAGGCCTGGAGGCAGAAGGAACCTGGAGGGGTAACGGATAGTACTGAGACGGGAGAGGTAGGCAGGGGCCAGATCTTCTCAGCCAAGGGGAGGAGTTTGGGAAGAATTTTAAGCAGGAAATTGACTTGATGTGACTTAGGTTTCTAAATATTCTGGCTGCTTAGTTGTAAAACATTTGCAGGGAGGGCCAAGAGTGAAGCTGGGAGACCATCAAGGAGGCTGTTTGCAATCCTCCAGGCTAGAGAGGATGGTGGCTTGCCCCAGGGTGACAGCAGTAAGAATGATTGCCCCCATTTTACAGATGAGGAAACTGAGGCCTGGAGAAGTTAAGTGACTTGACTAAGGTCATGCAACCTTTAAGTAGCAGGTAGCTTTTTTATTGTAGTAAAATATATATATAACAAAATTTATTATTTTAATCATTTTAAGTGTATGATTTAGTAACATTAAGTACATTTACGATATTGTGCGGCCACCACCACTATGCATTTACAGAACTTTTTCATCATCTCAAACAGAAACTCTGTACCCATTAAACGATAATTTCCCATTCCCCTGTCTCCAAGCCCCTGGTATACTCTATTCTACTTGTTTATTTATTTATTTATTTATTTATTTACATACTTACTTACTTATTTACTTTACATTCTATGACGTTGCGGAGAAGTTGGGAGGGAGGGGGAGAGGGGAAAGGGGAAGGAAACAGGATGGAAGGAGGAAGGATGAGGGGCAGGGTTGAGTCCTGTGGAAACCCCCTCATTCCCACAGTGGAGACCAGGGGGCTTCCAACAGTTGCTCAGTCATTGCCAGGCTGGGTGCTGATGTCAGGGGGCTCTGGCTAAAGCCCTAGTCCCCCATCTCTCCAGCTTGGGAGCTGAGGGCACTTTTTGTGGCAGCTTGGTGGTCATTGCTGGGCTGGTTGCAGGTGTCAGGGGGCATGGCCGAGGCCCTCAGCCCCCCACCACCCAGGCTCAGGAGAGTCTGGGGCACTTCCTGCAGCCGCTGTGTGGTCGTTGCTGAGCTGGTTGCACATATCGGGGGGTGGGGGGCATGGCTGAGTCCCCTACGCCTCCCCCATCTCTGCCTTGGTAGCCCAAGGGACTTCTGGTCCTTCTAGGTGTTATAGTTGTTCACTGGTGATGTGGGACCTTTACTAGTTAATATCAAACTTTGTCTCTAGTTGTGGGTATTTTGTTTTCTCTTTCAGTTGGGCTGGGTTTTTTGCTGTTCCCAGCACTGGAACTAATTTGTTGTCCTTTGCTTACTTCTAAAATGGGGGAACTTCCTGTGGGGACCAGCCCTTGAGCCCTGCGGTTGGGCTAAATTGCTGCTTTGCTGCTGATTCCCTGGGGAAGGCTTTTTATGCAGCTCAGGTTTTAATGGTTGATTTTGTGGGTACATCCAGCTCTTGTGAGATCCCATACACCTGGGTTGTGTGGAAACTCTGGTTTGGGCCCAAGTCTGTCAGCAAACTGCACCCCCTGCAGTTCTACATTCCTGACCAGTCTCCACTGATGTTCCTACGCTGATGGAGGGACAGATGAGCTGTCCTTGCTGTGCCCCAGTGTTTCCCTGGTGGGCCCGTCTCTGCCACCACCTGTGCTGCAAACACTTCCCATGGGATGGGCCGTGGGATGGTCACTTGCAATGACTCACCAGACTTTGAGTGGCCCTAAGCCTAGCCCTAGCCCTAACCCTAGCCCAACATCAAACGCTAACCCTAACCCTAACCCTAAACCTAGCCCTAACCCTAGCCCTAGCCCTAACCCTAATCTTAGCCCTAAGCCTAGAACTAACCCTAGACTTAACCCTAACCCTAACCCAAGCCCTAACCCTAGCCCTAGCCCTAACCCTAGCCCTAAACCTAACCCTAACCCTAAAACTAACCCTAGCCCTAGCCCTAGCCCTAACCCTAAACCTAACCCTAGACCAAGCCCTAGCCCTAACCCTAACCCTAGCCCTAACGCTAGCCCTAGCCCTAACCCTTACCCTAACCCTAGCCCTAGCCCTAGCCCTAACCCTAAGCCTAACCATTCTTTAGGGACGAGGTAGGACTCGGGAATGTCTGTTGCGCACTCACCTGTTGGCGCTCAGGAAATGTCACATGATGTCGTCTATTTTTCTCCGACCTGCGGATCAAGCCCTCATCTGCCTTACTCTCTCCCCCCGCCCCCAGAGGCTGCTCCTGTCCACAGAGTCGTGCAGAGAGAAGCCGCTGTCCCCTCGCGCTGCCACACGGGGTCGCTGTCGGGCCTGTTCGGCGCGGGGGCGGAGGGACGTGACGCTGCGACTCCGTGCATGGCTCCAGTCCAGGGCCCCAGCCCGGCCGGGCTCTGCCTACCCCTAGGCCCCGAATCCCGACATGCCCTCCCGGGACCATGCCGAGGGTCCACGGCAATAAGCCCTCAACGGCTCCCCTTTCCCTGGGCGAGGGGCCCCTCTCAGGAGGGGCTGCCTCAGTGGATCCAGGACGTCTGACAATATTGTGCGACCACCACCGCTATGCACTTACAGAACTTTTTCATCATCTCAAACAGAAACTCTGTACCCATTAAACGATAATTTCCCATTCCCCTGTCCCCAAGCCCCAGGTATAATCTATTCTACTTGTTTATTTATTGATTTATTTACTTACTTACTTACTTATTTACTTTACATTCTATGACGTTGTGGAACAGTTGGGAAGGAGGGGGAGAGGGGAAAGGGGAAGGAAACAGGATGGAAGGAGGTAGGATGAGGGGCAGGGTTGAGGCCTGTGGAAACCCCCTCATTCCCACAGTGGAGACCAGGGGGCTTCCAACAGTTGCTCAGTCATTGCCAGGCTGGGTGCTGATGTCAGGGGGCTCTGGCTAAGGCCCAAGCCCCCCATCTCTCCAGCTTGGGAGCTGGGGGCACTTTATGTGGCAGCTTGGTGGTCATTGCTGGGCTGGTTGCAGGTGTCAGGGGGCATGGCCGAGGCCCTCAGCCCCCCACCTCCCAGGCTCAGGAGAGCCTGGGGCACTTCCTGCAGCCGCTGTGTGGTCATTGCTGAGCTGGTTGCTCATATCGGGGGGCATGGCTGAGTCCCCTCCCCCTCCCCCATCTCTGCCATGGTAGCCCAGGGGACTTCTGGTCCTTCTAGGTGTTATAGTTGTTCACTGGTCCTTTACTAGTTAATATCAAACTTTGTCTCTAGTTGTGGGTATTTTGTTTTCTCTTTCAGTTGGGCTGGGTTTTTTGCTGTTCCCAGCACTTAAACTCAGCACTGGAACTAATTTGTTGTCCTTTGCTTACTTCTAAAATGGGGGAACTTCCTGTGGGGACCAGCCCTTGAGCCCTGCAGTTGGGCTAAATTGCTGCTTTGCTGCTGATTCCCTGGGGAAGGCTTTTTATGCAGCTCAGGTTTTAATGGTTGATTTTGTGGGTACATCCAGCTCTTGTGAGATCCCATACACCTGGGTTGTGTGGAAACTCTGGTCTGGGCCCGAGTCTGTCAGCAAACTGCACCTCCTGCAGTTCTACATTCCTGACCAGTCTCCACTGATGTTCCTACGCTGATCGGGGGGCAGATGAGCTGTCCTTGCTGTGCCCCAGTGTTTCCCTGGTGGGCCCGTCTCTCCCACCACCTTTGCTGCAAACACTTCCCATAGGATGGGCCATGGGACGGTCACTTGCAATGACTCACCAGACTTTGAGTGGCCCTAAGCCTAGCCCTAGCCCTAGCCCTAACACTAACCCTAGCCCTAACGCTAACCCTACCACTAGCCCTAACCCTAACCCCAACCTTAACCCTAGCCCTAGGCCTAAACCTAACCTGATCCCTACCCCTAACCCTAACACTAACCCTAACTCTAGACCTAGCCCTAGCCCTAGCCCTAGCCCTAACCCTAGCAATCGCACTAGCCCTAGATCTAGCCCTAACCCTAACCCTAACCCCAACCCTAGCCCTAGCCCTAACTCAAGCCCTAACCCTAATCCTAACCTAGCCCTAACCATATCAACTAGCCCTAGCCCTAAGCCTAACCCTAACCCTAACCCTGCACCTAACCCTAGCACTAGCACTAGCCCTAGCCCTAACCCTAAGCCTAACCTTTCTTTAGGGATGAGATAGGACTCGGGAATGTCTGTTGCGCTCTCACTTGTTGGCGCTCAGGAAATGTCACATGATGTCGTCTATTTTTCTCCGACCTGCGGATCAAGCCCTCATCTGCCTTATTCTCCCCCCGCCCCCGGAGGCTGCTGCTGTCCGCAGAGTCCTGCAGAGAGAAGCCGCAGTCCCGCCGCTGTCGCCTCGCGCTGCCACACGGGGTCGCTGTCGGGCCTGTCCGGCATATTCAGCATTACTACATACTGCCAAATGGGTTTCCAAAGTACTTACATAGATGTGTGTTCTTACCAGCAGGGCATGATAGTTATGACTGCTCAATATCCTTGTTGTGATAATA
This sequence comes from Cynocephalus volans, assembly GCF_027409185.1. NCBI lineage: Eukaryota > Metazoa > Chordata > Mammalia > Dermoptera > Cynocephalidae > Cynocephalus > Cynocephalus volans. The sequence continues at coordinate 158,725,847 of NC_084463.1, forward strand.
TGTTCTGCTGTTTTCTTTTTAGCCATTCTGGAAGACATTGGTGTCATGGTTATTTTAATGTTTATTATCTTAATGCAGAAAGAAATTGAGAACTTTAAAATTATTTAATAGCTATTGATATATTTTCAATTGGAAAGTGCTCATTTGTGTCTTCTGTCCATCTTTCTTTTGGGTTTTATGACAGTTATTTATTGTTTTGTAAGAATTGTTTTTATATTTTCATCATAATTCCTCTATCAAATATACATGTCTGATTATGGTGGTCTGATAAAAATATCCTCTCCCACTGTAAGTGTTGCCCTTTTGACACTGTTAATTTTGATAAACGAAACTTTCTGAAGTATTCCAACAAATCTGTAATCTTATCTGGTTAATTCTATGCATATTCTGTTTAAAATTGTGTGCATACATCAATATCACAAAGATATCCCTTACGTTTGTATTTCACGTTTAGGTCTCCAAACAATTGATTCTGAAAAGGGTGTAAGATAGGGGTCCAGGTTATTTTTTTCTTTTCCAAAGAGATATACAAATTACTCAATACAATTTATCAAAGAGATCACCTTTCCTTTTTTGGAAAACTGGGATGCCTTTCTATAAACCACATGATACTATGTACATGGATCTATTACTTTAATCACTACTCTGTTCCATCTATCAGTCTGTCATTAGGAATTTACCATGTTTTCTTTCTTACTAGAGCTTCATAACAGGTCATTCCATCTGAGAGTGTAACTCCTTCAACTCCTGTTTTCCTTCATAACTATCTTTGCTACTTTTTTGAATAAAATTTATAATCAACTTTCAAAGTTCCAAAAGGAAAAAGAGAGACTTAGACTGGGATTGTATCTATAGATCAATTTGGGAATAACTGACATCTTTACAATATTAAGTCTTTCCTATCCATGGAAATGGAATATTTCTCTATTTACTTAGTTAATTGTTTTCTTTCATAATAGTTTTGTGGCTTTCTTCACATAGATATTGTACAGATATTGTTATAATTGTACTAAAGCATTTCAGTTTTGTGGGGTGCTAACATAAATGTAAACACAATTACCTTTACTTTCAAATTCCACTTGTTCATTACTGATATATAGGAACAATACTGATGCTTGCATGTTAAACTTGTGTTCTGCAATCTTGCTATACTGCTTATTATTTCCAAAAGATATTTTTATCCGTTCTTTTGGATTTTCTACAGAGACCATCATGTTATCTCCTAAGATGGTTTTATTTCTTCGTTGCCCCCCAAAACAGACTTTTGAATGTTAGCCATTGTGATTAGTGTCTAGTGATATCACAGTGTGGTCTTAACTTGCATTTGTCTAACGATTAGTGGTTTTTACAAATTTATCTATCTTTTGACTGTACTTATACCTTTTGTGTTTGTGTGTGTGAAGGATTTGTTCAGGTCTTTTGCCTTTTTTTCACTTTTTTTTTATAGGTAGACTGTCTATATTGTAGAGTGTTACAAATCTTCATTGCTATTTGATTATTAGATAGGGCCTTTAGGTAATGCATGCATGAGACAAAAGTCCTTGGATAGGAGGAAAGAGCCTACAGGTAGCGGGGGCAAGAGCCCACTCAATCAATTTTAATCTCTGTTTAGGTTAGAGATTATATACACTGATTGCTAATATAATGGGTTCACTGGAAGATTTTGTGAAAAGGAAACCCACAAGTGTTTAAAGCCTCTAAAGTGAACAAGAGAACTGAAACAGAACAAGGATTGTTCTGAGGGCAATAACCCTTAACACAACAAAGCTTAAAGGATGGGAAAATATGTGCGTTAAGATTTGCAATGACATTTTGCTAGATTAGTTCGTACATGGGAGTTTTCCCACATTTTGCTTTAAGGTGTTTCTGTGAGTTTCTCAAAAAGTCAGGCACTTTCATTTTCATTGTTTTTTTTTTTTTTTTTTTTTTTTTTTGCATGTCACCTAGCTTAATTTTATGACTCTTTTGATGGTATATTGTTTAAACTATTTTTAACCATGCATGCTCAGATGGAGATTATTAAACAGCCAATTTCTGTATGTTCTTACTATTATTGATTAACGGTCTGTTTGTTTTGGTTTTTCTTTTTCCATAATTTCCGTGACTTTTCAATATGAATGGAAACAAAAACTGACTCAGTGCTGCTACCCAGTTTCTCCTTCTAACAGAGGAGTTGCTGAGGTGCAGTTCCTTCAGGCTTCTCATTGAATTTATGTTGTTTTGAGAAATCTTTTTTTTATCTCTGTTACACTGTGAGAGGTGTAACACTATGTTATAGTAATTTTATGTGATAGACTCTGTATTTTGTTTTGTGTTTCTCTTTAATTAATGATATCAGTGCTTTGTTGGTTCTATACATACTGATTGGCTTTTCACTCTCCTATAGTGTACATTGATACATTAGAGTTTAGTTTAGTTTTGTTTTGCTTTGTTTTTGAATAGAGTGCTATTTATCTATAAATTTGTGTATTAATTTTTGCATCCTGTTTAAGAAATCTTGGCTTAACCTAAATCATGAAGATAATATGTTACTTTCTAGAAACCTTGTGGTTTAGCACTTGTATTTATATTCATAATAAATCTGGATTAATTTTTGAATTTTAATTTTTTAAAATATTTATTTTTTTAACTGACAAAAAACTGTACATATTTATGGTATGCAACATGAGGTTTGGGCTCGGGTATACGTTGTGACATGGCTAAATAGGCTATTTGACATGCATTACATTACATACTTATCATGAATTAATTTTTGTATGCTGTGAAAGTAAATGGATAGGTTTCATTGTTTTACGTATTAAACCTAATCTAACTGGGTCAATTTTACTTTGAAATCCATTCTTTCCTCATTACATTGCTGTGAAATTTTCTTTTAAATCAATTGAAATTATACACGGGAGTCTTTCTGGACTTTGTTTTTGTTTATTTTATTTTTGTATCTGTGCATGAACTGATGTCACAATTTCTAAAGTAATGAAGATTTATTTATAGTATTCACAACTGTATGGGAGTTCTTCAGATTCTTCTTCTATGATATTGCCTTGGATATTCTAGATACTTAGCATTTCAAAATAAATTGTGTTATTGACTTGAATGTTTAAAAACGCTTGGGAATTTTGATTGTTACTAAATTAAATCTATGAGAAAATTTAGGGAGTACTAACTTCTTTACATTCGTTTCTTCCAACTCATGGATCTTCAACTCAATGCAATCCCCATCACATGGAACAAAAAAAGGCCATGAGTAGCCACAGCAATCCTGAGCAACAAAAACTAAGGCCAGAGGTGTAGCACTACCTGACTTCAAATTATACTATAAAGCTCTAGTGACCAACACAGCACGGTACTGGCATAAAAACAGACACTCAGACAAATGCAACAGAATAGAGAATCCAGAAACCAACCCACAGACAGTGTTATAATTTTCAGAAAGTTAGTATTTGTATACATATCAGTCAATGTCTGGGCTCTATGTATGATTCTGTTTATTTTATAGTCAGAAGCACCTATCACTAATAAGTTTTGATATCCAGTAGGGCAAATCCTGAAAATTTGTTATTGTTCTTACAGTGTAATTGGGATATTTTTGGGAATTCATCTCTCCAAACAAATTTTAGCATCATACCTGTTTGCGTTCATGCTAGGACTGCAGTGAATTTATAAATACATTTTAAAAGAAATGTCAAGTTTGTATCAACAAGTCTTCTAAATCATAAGTTTACTATATCTTTCTCTTTATTTAGATTCAGCTCAATTTGTATAATGAAAGTTTTATTGTATGCTCTTCTGTAAAGAGTTTTCACATATTGTATTAAATCAATGACTGAGTGCATCGTATTTTTAATTGTGTTTTCCATGCCCATTGGAAAACATGTGTTTTTAGATTAGTGCAGTATATTTTATATTTATTTTTCTTCTGACAGCTCTAACAAAATCTCTTATTAATTTAATAATTTATTTGTACATTATTTTGTATTTTCAACATGTATATCACATACTCTGATTAAATATGGTTAATTTTTTCTTTCCAATGTTATTCTTTCTAGTTATTTTTCTTGCTTTGTTTAAATAGCTAGGAACTTTAATATAATGTTGAATTTACCTAGTAAATTTGGGCATCCTTGGCTTTCTGATTTTAGAGGGAAATCATTCACATTTCATATTGAAAATATTTTCTATAGGTTTTGGGGGAATAGATTTCTTTTTTTTCAGATTACTAAAATCATCTGCATTGTTTTATTTTTACTTCTTTCACTACATCACTACATTTGTTTGTTGGTGAGCGGATGTTGAACTTTTTTAAGCTGCTTTACTACATTTTTAAAGATAATTATGTGATTTAGCCCCTTTAAGATTTTAACATATCAACTTATGTATATTTTAATTCCCTAGTATAAGACCAAATGTTTTTATTACAAAACAAATTTTAACGTGATATAATAAATTATCCTTTTTATTTGTTGATTAATTGAATATATAAATGTTTCAATTAGAATTTTGAATTCTGTGTTTATGAGCGAAATTTTTCTGTAAATTCTTTCACTCTGTTTTACTGTATTGCCCTTGTTTTTGACATCGACATTATTCTAGATTCTCAAAATGAACTCAGAAGTGTTTATTCTTATTTGATATAGAGAAAATATGCATAGTATTAAAATTCATGGAAAAGCAGGAAAGTTTTCCATTGCATAGGAACATTTTGAATTATGAATTCAGTCTCTAGTATTGTCAAGAAAATTGTAATCTCAATTTCTTTTTGAGTCAGTTTATTTGTTTTATTTTTCTTAAAATTCATCCATTAGACTTACACTTTCAAACTTGCTGGCACAATAATTTTCACAATTGTCTCCTTCTAAAATTGGCTGGGTCTGTAATGATTCTCACTTTTCAATGCTAATATTAGGTATTTTTGCCTTATCTCTGTATTTTTTTTCTTGACTAGATATGTGAGATTTTCATCAATTTTCTTAGTTTTCTTTCAGATCCAATTTTGTAATTGTTTATCTCATCTATTTTATATTTGCTATTTACATCATTAATTTATTCTGTGTTATTTTCTTATTTATTTTATTTTTTCAGATTTGTTTATTTATTTTTACTGAAGATATCCATGACTGCCAATCTGGAGACTCTTTTTCTCAGTACTAGGTGTGTGCCCAGTTCATGCACAGACCCACTTCAAAGTGCCAGGGTTATCTGCAGAAATGGGTCTCTATCAATGATAGGTTGTAGTGGGTGCATATATACCCCAACTTCCTGAACTCTTGTTGGGACAAGCTTCAGCTAGGTTTTACACAGTCTTTCCAAGGGACTTTCTAAAATGAATCTAAGCCCCAGTTGCTCACAAAAATGACCGGTTCATTCCTACCGTGTTTCCAACTTAACTATTGGTGCTTACTAAGTTCCTCTTCCCAACAAACTACTTCCATCCAAATTCTTGTCTTGTTGTCTGCTATTAAGGTAATCAACCTAGGAAAGACTGAAAAACATCTTTGGAACTCATATGGGACATGCATATAATAATTATTATCAGAAAGATCTCATACTAATTATAAAGAGTCAAAAGTAAAGAAATACTAGTAAACAATCTAATAAACAAACTTCAAAAGGAAGTTAAATTGATTAAACCAAAAGTTGTCAAATATGTGGATTAAACAAATTTTAAAGGTGTTGAATGTGTGTATGTAAATTTGATCAAATCCTTTGGAAAACTCTTTGGAAATATACGCCCATAATTCTATTCCTTGTTATACACTCAATAGAAACACATATTTGCATCAAAGATACAAACAAGAATGTTCCAAGAAATACTATTCTCAATTACCTCAAAATGAAAATAACTCATATGTGCATCAAATTATAAACATTTTGTTGTATTTATTCCATTCAATACTATATAGAAATGAAAAAAAAAGTTAACTAACAATATTCAGAACAACATTATGGAATTACACAACCATAATATTAAGCAAGAAAAGGCAAATATCAAAATGTATAAATCATTGTTTTATTAATATAAAGTTTATAAAGAGGCAAAATTATAGTAATGTGTGAATAGATGTCATCTTGGATGATCTACTGGGAAGGATGTACTGTATGCTCTTGGGTAATATTTTGGTAAATAATTGGTATTTTGATCTTGCTGGTATATGTACAACTTCATTCACTTCAATTCATAGAATTGAACTCAGTTGTTCACTTCATTGCATTCAAGCTATACTTCAATTACAATCATTAAAAATTGAAAAAAATTGACAAAATTTGTCTACATTTCTTTTTTTCAAAGTGGACACAGATCATGAGACATAGTTTGGCAGGTAAAGTGTTTCTTGAGGGTAAACAGCTATGGTAAGAAAAAGAAAGATCCAAAGTTGAAAACAGGGCTGATTCAAGCTGTAATAAATCAAGCAAAGCCTCCCCTGCACTGTGGGAAGATTTGTCACACCTAAGTCATGTCTGAAATGAGCCCCTTGGATCAGGTATTTGTACTCATGCCTAATCAGTCAAGTGGACACGGTGGCTGCATAGTGAGGAGGCCAATTCTGAAGGAGTTGATGGCTGGCGTGACAAGTTTTTTTTTAATGGGGTTCTGTGGTGTGAATCTTCAAGGACTCTCATACTTGCTGGTGAGAGGGCAAATTGTTAGAATCACTTTAGAGGGAAATTTAGCAATCACCATCCTAAGAAAATGTAGTTTATGGTGTAGTTTGTGACCCAGCAATAATACTTTTGAGAATTTATAACGATATTTTGAAAAGCAATTGTTTACACATAAATGTAGATATCATTGAAGTCTTACTTTTAATAGGAAAAGACTGGTGCCACTACAATACCCTTTGATATGTGTTTGGTAATAAATCATGGTATTTTGAAAATAATTATACCATATAGCCATTAAAAGTTTAGGGCATTATTTATATATACTTATATTTTTTTATACTTAGTATCTCCAAAATAGAAGGTTTCAGGAAAATTAAGCAAGAACCACACGGTAGTAATTTGGATACCATTTATAGAATAAAAACCTATGTATGTTGCTGTTATGGATGAGCATGTATGTGCACTTCTATTTCTTGAGGATTCAAATAAACAAAGAAAGAAAGAAAGAGGTGGCAGCATTTACCTGAGGTGGAAAAACTGATAGACTGTGGGAGGGTAGAATGTGGGAGACATTTTTTTTAACCTGTATTGTAAAACATATTAGGTAAATGTATTACCTAATCAAAGATCATTACACTTAATTAATCATAAATAATTTTAATATAGAAATTGATGACTAAAAACAGTTGGTATGATATCACTTTATGACCAACAAGGTATCTGAAATTGTATTATCACCAATTGTCTCTCTTTATATCTATCTTTCTCTCTTTGTAGGTAGGTTGATAGTTACACATATTTACATACATACATGCCCTTGTGTACAGATAATATGCAGATAAACTATGTATATTAATATATTTGTACTTTGCATATTTAGATATTAAAATGTTTAGTGTATATACTATGGACTACGTATATTATATTATAATACAAATACCTGTTGATTACTTCAAGAACCAGATTATATTGGATCTTTAGAAAATAGTCAGTATTTCTTATTTATAATTAACCTAGACTTCCAGAATGTTTTCATTGTGCTATATTATGTGCAACATTAAATGGGTTTAAAATATTTCAACCCATATAACTGACAGAGAGACATAGTTCATTAATGAAGGCAGTGTGTCAGGGAAGTGTTCTTGTGCATTTGGATATCTGTCCTTGTGATTCATGTAGCAAGTGTCAGTTTTAAAAGTCCTTGACAAAGCTCTTTCTTATAGGCATATGTGCATGAGAACCCTTTATCAAAGGCATGTGTGTGAGGGCCCTCCCTTCTTAACCTCTTGGCTTTATTTCTTTGTTACATTGTGACACATGTGACCACATCATGATTCTGACAGCTTACACATTTCCCCCTTTGATTAACATTTCTTCAAAAATATTGCTGATCAATCATCTTGTAGTTGGGTTGATATTGTCCTTCAGTGCCAGAAAGATCCTGTCCCAGTTGAAGGACCTGTCCCACACTGGACTGTGCCAGCAATTTTAAGTCAATGTCAAAACCTGTTTACCCATAAAAAATTGCTTTTTCATTTAATCAAGGTCACCAAATATGTTTGTCTCATAGAAAAGGGTGTTTAGTTGTTTTTGTTACCTTTTTTTAATACCTTTTTTGTTGTTATAGTTTTTACTCATTGCAAAATAATTGGTGGCTTATTTGTGTTTCATAGTAAAAAAATTCTTCTCCACCTGTGCCCTGCACCTGACTGCAATCACCATTTTCCATGGGATCATCCCCTTTCTCTACTGTGTGCCCAACTACAAAATCTCATGGCTCCTGATCAAACTGGCCCCTGTGTTGTTTAGAGTTGTGATCCGCATTCTGAATTTCCTTCTCTAAATCCTTAGTAACAAAGAGGTGAAAAGACACTCGTGAGGTTAATCAACTCTAACCTGCATTCTTACTCAATATAATTCATTCAATTAAATGTATCTACATTTCTGTTCAAGCTGTGTTCAGTTTTTCCTATATATTGTTGGTGGTAGTTTAGTTTTCTTTAAAAAAGAATACATATATATATATTTCGGTTAAATCAATTAAATATTGCGTATGCCATTATTTACCATGTTCAGAGTGTCTTACAATCATCTTTGGCTTTACATAGATATAATGAACTGTGATTCACCTCATCTTAGAAAGTTTCATAAGGAAATATATTTCAACATTTCTATTTTGGACTCTGTGGAAGTCAGGATGAAAAAGAAGTTGTCTGTATTTAGGAATTTATGAAAACTGAGACTTATGTTATGGATTAGCTTTAAGTTGTGCTCAATAAAAAAGCTGCAAACACAGTGGATGACTTTCTTGACATGATCCATTCTCGTTTCAAAACCAACACTAATGATTCGGTAAGTTGTATAAAACAGAACATTTTGTTTCAACTTAAACTTTATTTCAGATCAAATGAGGATTTGGAGTTTAATTATGAAAAAAACATTATGAGACTTTAAGCAAGCAGATGCTGAAAATATTACTATAAATTATATGTGTCACTCATTTTTTGAGTATCAAAGTAATATATTAGAAAGGTGTTGAAATAATTCTGAGTATCAAGAAAAAGTTCAATGTACTTCTAACCATGCATATTTCCATTACTGAGTGGTACAGAGACCAAGAATAATAAAATGTACTTTTCAATCACCCATTCTCACAATAAACTTGTCCCTCCTACCAGCCTTCATATCAATAAATGATATCCACATCTACTTAGTGGATTAAACAGTGGAAAAATGTCGTTTATTATTCGGTATTCTGCAGCCTCTCACAAACATCTGTCAATAAATTATATATTTCTATTTGCAAAATCAATTTCTTCAGTGTCTGCTCTCTGAGCCATCATTGTCATTAAGTTGGTCTTTAGCAGTTAATACAAAATGAATAAACTATCCTTGTTTGTTAATCTTGTATAAGCCACTGATCTTAGATTATCTGTTATAATTTTGAAAAATGTAAAATGAGTTTATTACATCCCCCAACGTAGACTTGTCCAATAGTTTTATATAACCTTTAAGATTAAAATCTAATTCATTGCAATATATGACTTTTACTTAATTCAATGACATCATCATTTTAAATTGGAAATATATTGAAAAATATACACGGGCATATATACAAATATACTGTACATAGTACTCATTAGAATGGAATTTATACTTAGAAGAATTGTACATTTTATTATTTCCTCTTTTTAAATTTAATTTCTTTTTCTTTATTTTTAATTTTAAATTTGTTTGATTTTTAAATATATTTGTACTATTTTGGGGTACAATGTGTTCTTACAACATACTGCACAGTGATCCACTTTTGGTAGATAGGAGAGTTTTCTACTCTTTAGCTCACTACTTCTTTTATTATCTCTCATTTTTTTAATGCCTATTGAAAACATATAACAATACTATCCTGGTAAAGATCAAATCATTGAAGACCTCAATTCATAAGTTTTTGAAGGTGACATCTGATACATAACCAAAATTGATAAAGCGCATTAAAAGACAGGGCAATAAAAGACATATGAGGTGAAACAAATTGCAATAATTAAAAATTAGGATTTTTGAATGCATACTGTAAATCAACTACATACCTTATGATTAAGAAGACAAAAAATAAATATAAAATAAAATAAACATTTACAGAGAACTGGGGATGATGAAACTGTACCAGGGTACATTTTCACCTGACCCTGCTTTGTAGGCCTAGTAATGTTCCCTCCCTCTGCTGGATCACAGCACTAATGTGGTCTTTCCTTCCTTCCTTCTTTCTCTCTTAGCTCTCACATATGAGGGAGCACATGCAGCATTTATCCCTCTGTTTTTGGCTTATTTCACTCAACATAAGTTTCTCCAGGCTCATCCATGTTGTTGCAAATGGGAGTATTTCATTCTTTTTAATGGCAGAGTAGTATTCCATAGTGTATACATACCACAGTTTCCTTATCCAATCATCAATTGATGGACATTTAGGTTGGTTCCATATCGTGGTTATTGTAAACAGAGCTGCGATGAACATGGGAGTACAGGTTTCCCTTTGACATGACAATTTCCATTCCTATTGGTGCACACACAGAAGAGGGACTGCCGGGTTGTATGGAAGATCTATATGCAGTTGTATGAGAAACCTCCATACTGTTTTCCATAGTGATTGCACTAATTTACAGTCATCAACAGTGTAGAGTGTTCCCTTCTCTCTACACCCTCGCCAGCATTTGTTATTAACCATCTTTTTGATTATAACCAGTCTCACTGGTGTGAGGTGGTATCTCAATGTGGCTTTAATTTGCATTTCCCTAAAGACTAGTGATGTTGAGCATTTTTTCATGTATCTGTTGGCCATTTGTATGTCTTCCATTGAAAACTGTCTATTCAGCTCCTTTGCCCATTTTTTAATCGGGTTATGTGTTTTTTTTACTGTATTATTGCTTTAGTTTTATGTATATTCTGGATATTAATCCCTTGTCGGATACATAGTTAGCAAAAATTTTCTCCCACTCTGTAGCTTGTCTTTTCACTCTGTTGTTTGTTTCCTTTGCTGTGCAGAAACTTTTTAGTTTGATATAGTCCCATTTGTTTATTTTTTATTTCACTACTTGTGCTTTTGAACTCATGTTCCTAAAGCCTGTGCCCAGACCTAATTACTGAAGTGTTTCTCCTACATTTTCCTATAGTAATTTTACATTTTCACGTCTAATACTTAAGTCTTTAATCCATTTTGAGTTGATTTTAGTGTATGGTGAGATATGCATATCTTGTTTCACCTTCTGTATGTGGATATCCAACTTTTCCCAGCACTACTTGTTGAAGAGGCACTCTTTTCCAAATTTAGATTTTTGCTGCCTTTGTCAAATATCAGATGGCTATAAGCCTGAGCAGTGATTTATGGGTTCTCAATTCTACTCCACTGGTCTGAATATCTATTTTTATACCAGCACCATGCTCTTTTGGTTGCAATAGCTTTTTATAATAATGTGAAGTCAGGTAGTGTTGTGCCTCCGGCTTTATTTATTTTTTTGCTCAGGATTGCTTTGTCTGTTGGGGGCTTTTGTTTTCCACATAAAAGGTAAGATTGTTTTTTCCATTTCTGTGAAGAATATCATTGGTATTTTGATGGGGATTGCACTGAATCTGTAGATTGCTTTGAGTAGTATAGACATTTTCACAATGTTAGTTCTTCCAATCCAAGAGCATGGGATATCTTTTCATCTTTTTTGTCTTCTTTAATTTCTTTCAGAAATCATTTGTAGTTCGCATTGTAGATGTCTTTCAGCTCCTTCGTTAAATTGATCCCTAGGTAACTTATTTTTTTGTGACAATTGTAAATGGGCTTACTTTCTTTCACTTTCTGTTAGTTCATTATGTGAGTATATAAATGCTCCTGAGTTTGGGGCATTCATTTTGTATCCTGCAACATTATTGAAGTTATTAATGAGCTCTAGGAGTTTTTTGATAGAGTCTTTATGTTTTTCTATATATAGTATCATGTCTTATGCAAATAGAGAAAATTTGACTTCATCTTTTCCCATCTGGATTCCCTTTATTTCTTTCTCTTACCTGATTACTCTGGCTAGTACCTCCAGTACAATGTTAAATAAAAGTGAGGAGAGTGGGCATCCTTGTCTTGTTCTTGTTCTTAAGGGAAAGGCCTTCAATTTTTCCCTATTCAGAATGATACTGTAGGTGGACTTGTCATAAATGGCTTTTATTGTGTTGAAATATTTTCCTTCTATACCTAATTTGTTGAGAGTCTTTATCATGAAGGGATGTTGAATTTCGTCAAGTGCTTTTTCAGCATCTATTGAGATAATCATATTATCTTTGTCCTTGAGTTTGTTGATGTGATGTATCATATTTATTTCCTTTCATATGTTAAATCATCCTTGCATTCCTGGGATGAATCCTACTTTATCATATTGTAAAACGTTTTAAATATATTGCTGTGTTTTGATTGCTAATATTTTGTTGAGGATTTTAGCATCTAGGTTCTTCAAGGATATTGGCCTATAATTTTCTTCTTTTGTTGTCTCTTTATCTGGTTTTGGTATCAGAGTTATATTGGCTTTATAGAATGAGTTTTGGAGAATAGCATCTGTTTCAATTGTTTGGAATAGTTTGAGGGGAACTGGTATTAACTCCTCTTTAGAAGTTTGATAGAATTCAGCTGTAAAACCATCCAGACCTGGACCTTTTTTTGTTGGAAGATTGTTAATTATCACCTCAAATTCCTTGCTTGTTATTGGTGTATTCAGGTTTTCTGTCTCTTCTTGGTTCACATTTGGTAGTTTTTATGTGTTTAGAAACTTAGCCATATCATCCTGATTTTCATATTTGTAGTCATTCAGTTGTTTGTAATAGTCTCTAGTGATTTTTTGTGTTTCTGTGGTATCAGTTGTAATGTCTACCTTGTCATTTCTGATTTTTGTTGTTTGGGTCTTCTCTCTTCTTTTTATTGTTTACTTAGATAATGGTTTGCCTATTTTATTTATCTTCTTGAAAAAACAACTTTTTTGTTTTATTAATCTATTCTATTGTTCTTGGGGGTCTCTATTTCCTTTAGTTCTGCTCTGATCTTAATGATCAATAGACAGAATGTTAAGAGCACCCTAAAATTACCAGACCTTTCCTCCCACTACCAACAATAGTCAAAAGGATGACTTTTATCATAATGAAGTACTCGCTTTTTTATATGGATTCACTATCTACCAATGCTTCTCAAAATCTACAAATTGACATTACCTCTTTACAAACTTTAAAAGAAAGATATAATGTGTTATGTGTTTCATTTATCTGACTTTTATAAGCAAGCATTATAACTTTACAGATTATGCATATTGATATGTATATTTATAGTTTCTTCTCATTTATTCCCATTTAATATTTTATGGTATAAATATCTCAACTTTCTATAATTAAATCTGCTATGATGAACATTTGACATATCTCAGTTTTAGGCATATAAAAATTTGTATGTCACACAAGTACTCATTACAATGGAATTGATACCTAAAAATATTATGCATTTAATTATCTCTCCATTTTTCAAATGGTTGTATCAATTGATACTTATAATAGCAATGTTTACTAGTTCTAAAGATATAATCCTCTTCTTGACCAACATGTAGTATTATCAGAATTTATGATCTTGCTCTATGTAAAATGCTTTATTGTAGCTATATTTTCAATATATCTGATTTTGAGGTAGGTCATATTTTAATAATTTACTGATTTTTTTCTTTTGTGAAGTGCCTTCATATGCCAATTTATCAACCTGACTTTAATTATTTGTCTTTATTCTTATTTACTTGAAAATTTTTTGTATATTATGAATATTATGCATTTTTCAGTTATAGATCTTGAAAATGTGACTTTGGCTATACTTTCTTCCTTCATGTCCTTTGATAAAGAGCAAGTCTGAATTTTAACTTAGTCAAATACATTCCTTTCCTAATTTTTCTTTTTTTTTGTAATTGTTTCAGATTTTATTTATCTACAATTGAGGTCAAAAGCCATTCTTCTATATTATATTCAATACTATATTTTGTTCTTTTTATATATTCCTCAAAGTGTTACTTGCAGTTCTTTTCTGTGAATGGTATTAGTTTTGGGTCTGTGACAGTTTCTTTTATTTGTTCAACATGCTTCCCTGTAGGCAGACAGAGGATAATTCCAATGTGACTTGCTTTGAATAATGCAGAGTGAGTGAAGTTGTTATACACTACATCACAGAAGAAGCTTTAAATACTACTGTGTGGTTTGAATTACTTTTCTCCTTGAGCTTATGCCTTCAACCTGGAGAGCAGCATATAACTCCAATAGCAAGTGTTCCTTCCCCCTGGGTCATGCAATGAGAATGTACGGGAAGTTGGGCCAATCTTGGTCAAACCGAGCATAGAAGAGCTGTAGTCAAGACCAGCATTCATTAACTACTTTGCTTCTGCCATGTGGATATTCCACTTCACATGCTATTTTCTGAATAAAAAATCTATTATCTGTTTGCACTGTCAACTCACCAACATTGTTGTAAACTAAGTGTCCATGTATGCATTATCAGCATTACTGTTAGCTATTGCTGCACTTTTTAAAACTGTGCCAATACCAATGTCTTAAAAGGAAGATAATTTATTTGAAAAGATCTACAGTTCACCTAATGTTTCTCCATTTCAGGTTGTAGGGGCTAGGAAAAATTTGCTTCATACTACAGTTCTGCCATTGTCTTTCACCATCCTGGACTAGTTTACTATTTATGAAAATATCACAAAGTAAGAGGCCCAAGGAAACTATTCACAATCTCTTAAAGCCGAAGCTATGAATTGCCACACTGTCTGTTTTTCCATCATGTCATCAAACATGTCACATGGCTGAGCTCTAATTCAAGAGTGCAGAAATACATTTCACCAGTAAAGAAATATGAAAAATTTATGAACATATTGATATGATGAATATTTGGACCCAATCAGTCTATCTCATTCAGTTTCATAACTCTTTAGTATCTTTCATTAAAGTATGAGCAATTGCATATATTCTTAATTATTATAGTTTTGAAATAAATTACAACATGCAGTAGAGCAATTTGTGCCATTTTTTCTGACCCCTGAGTAGATCATGGTTATCTTTTTCCCTTTATATTTTTATAAACAGTTCAGGATTTATTTTGTTCATATTACTGCATGCTTTTGCAGCCAGAACCTCTCATGCACTCTAAAAAATATGTTGTCTGTTCATTAGATCTGTCATTCAAGGCATTCTTAGCTGTAGCTAGGCTTTTTCTTCTCTATGAATCTACACTTCTTCACCACCTTTGTATGCTTCTGGAGTTATAGTAAAATCATATTAGATAGTGTTTATTTTTTACACTGTCTTTAATGATGTGACTTTATTTGAATTATTGATGTATTATTATTATTACTATTATTATTGGATTTATGAGGAAAGAGAGAGGCAATAGAAACCTATATATTGAGTTCAACATATTCAATAATAAGTCCACGATAGATAGATAAATGGTCTTACAGGTGTAACTTTTGATAAATGTACATAAAGTTAAGTAAATGGACAAAGTACACATAAAATATAAGAATTATATACTTAGATGTAGGATTATTAATTGATTTTTGTTTTCTTTTCTCTGTAGTTTCTTCTCACTATTTTTTCAGTTTGTTAATATTTCTATTTTAATAAAGAGAGAAAGTGTATGTTTGAAAACCTTGCAAAAATGCAAAAGTACCATGATCTCCAGCATTTTCACTTCAGTGAAATATCTGTGAAATGAAGAAAGTAGCCTAAAATATGGCAGCATTTATATTTAAAAACATTACAGCAAGATTATCTTCTGTACGTATTTTTCTTTTTTTTCAAATTCCTTACTGAACATATATATACGTAATGATTTATATATAATATGATATCAATAAATAATTCATTTCGAAGTTCTAAATAAAAGTTACATTGGTTATAACATTCATTTTACTTACCAAACAGGCTCTAAAGAACATTCAGTAAAAGACTAATTGTATAAAATGTGAAAGAGATGAATAACCACAGATTTAGAAGTATATTGTCAAATTAGATTGAGAAGGCTTTTGGTTAGGGTGTCATAGATAATTTCCACTGAGTAGTATGTTTAGGCTAGAAAATAATAGGATAAAAAATGAAAATATGAAAAGCATATCTTAATGACAACATCAAGAAACTACACTAAGTTATGGGCAATTTCTAATAGCAAAGTGATAGGTTTTGAGATGAAAAGCAGGATTATTGCTAAAAGTGAAGGTATAAGGCCAAAAACATGTATACAGTTCTCTAGAAACTTAAAATTTTACAGACTGGTATGCTTGGGGTCAAAAAGAAAGATTCTGACTTCTATTCCAATCAATTATTTGCTCCGAGGAAAGTCAAAAAGCACCCAAACATCAACATGTGTAACTAAGGCAAGGAAGGCTTGGAGTTGTTCTATTGCAATGGTGGCAATGGTCATGTCACCATCAGGATCATTCTGAGGTCAGGTGTCTATTTCCTTGAGTAGCAGACTTTTTGCACTGAAACAGTATTTTTTTAAAAAGCTACCTGAGGACCAGCTATTAGGTCCAAATAGTGTAAAAATATATATATTTTATATCTTTCAAGCACAATTTATACTAAGCCAAGTTCAAAGGAAACCCAGAATTTCAGAGAGATGATTGAGGTACCTGTGGATGATTTGTTCCAAATTCTTTTGCTGAGAGGCTGAGCTTTACCTTTTATGGCCTCATAGACCTACAGGTAAAGGGACAAATGTAAGGAAAACCCAAAGTTGGAGATTCAGAGAAAATATTCCCTAATGTGGATTCAGGCCATGGACACATACACACAGGTGCGAAAGTGATCAGGCGATAAACCATACCTTTTTCAGTCTGAAACTGAGATATGACTCACCTAAGGTGCTCAGGAAACTTTAAGTCTGGAAATTGGGAGAAAGTTGTACTAGACTTGTGTTCTCAATGCCTATTGGAACACAAACAACATCCTGATGAAACTAAAACATTAAAGGCCTCAACATATTTTCATACATGATGATTTGAATGTAATATCCAGTACATAGAGAAAGCTTATCAAGTACATAACAAGCCGAGCAATATATAAAAGACAAGGTGAATTATATGAAATATATAAAATACTGGGCAATATATGAAAGACATGGTCAAATCAAATACAATAACTTTACAAATTAGAATTACTGGATACATATTGTAAATCTACACACTCCATGTTTAAGAGGCATAATTTTAAAAAATTCACAGGGAATTAGGAATCACAATATTTTACAAAAATCATGGAAAAAAAGAACTAAATAGAAGCATCATTTTAAAAATATAGCATATGAAATTAAGATCTTAAAGTTTTAATAGTAGATTAAACATAGGTGGTGAGAGAAGTAGTACATTAAAATTTTCAGAAGAGAAAATAGAATAAAAGAATAAGACAAAAACTGATTAAAAAAATATATGAGGTAAGAGACACAGGTAATTTAATGCTTGCAGTAACATATATTTTTTTATTTTGAAAAAGGTTAAAATTTATTAATAGTTAACATCACATAGTTAATTCACTCGTCCTTTATTGTACATAACGACATCTTCACTAGACTGAGGTGCTCAAGGATGTGAGATGATCTGCTATTCAGCTCACCCCAAAGATTGAGATCCACTGTATTTACACCAGACAAAGCAGCATCAGCAAAGGACTGTCATCTAATTCTGGGAACACAGACATTCAAAATACACTTTTCAGTGTTCCTTTTTGGAAACCAACAACACATATTTAATAGTTACACACACATCGCTACTTTTAATAAATGTGTAATTTCATAAATGTTGCATATTCTTCAACTTTAAAATTTAAGTTAAAATTTATCTCTATTTCATGGGCATCCTTTAGTGATCCACACATTTACAGGTGGTTTTCGGCTTTCATGTAGGAGGCACCCATGTTTTGGATCAGTTAATGCAGATGGGAGCAGCAGAGGAGCTACACCAGACGGGGAAAGTGATACTGGCACAGACAAGGAGCACGAGCTCCTCTTCCTTCTTTGCCTCACGGGACGACCTGGGCAGTTTGCACTTGTTTATACCCCACTTCGTTCAAAAATCATATAACCACACACTATTCTCAGCACAAGTTTGACAAATGTGTAAAAAACTGGGTGCAATTCAGTCATGAGTTTCTTTTCATCTTTCTGTTTGATCCTTATATCCTATCAGGAGTGTTAAAGACCATTCCTCTTTACCATGTAGTATCCAGGTTTTTAGGGCAGAAGTGGGCTTTCACAGTCAGAATTAACTACACTCTTGGAAAGTAGGGGATAGAGGGTTGTACACCACTCCCATCCCTCCCAATAGTTTGAAACACAGACTGTGTATAAAAAACACAGAAACAGACCTATGCCAGCTCAGCCTAGGAAAGCACACAGACAACACTTTTTGTAAAACATCTACAAAACAAACCCAAGGGGAAACTCAATAGGAAAGCACAAATATGCCAGAAATGTTGTCCCTGAGGTTTTGTTTGTTTGGCTGTTGTTTTTGTGTGTTGTCAATGATTAGACAGAATTTTTAAAAAAGATTTTGGTGTCTTCTTTCATCTTATCTGAAAGCTTTCAAAATACTACCAATTGCCCTAGGAATACTTCTGAGCAATGAATGTTTGAAATGATTTCTTTGGTTTCCTTTGGTTACCATCCCTAGTAATATTGCCCCCAGTAAAGTTTCTAGACAGAGCAGCCAGTTGCTGTGGTTTGCTGGATCCATAGGCCCAGCGTCCATCCGTCTCTGTCCCTGCCTTCCGCACGTTACCAAGACTGCAGGGGAAGAAGGAGCCAGAAAGCAGCCGCCTTATCATTCATTCACCCTGAAGAGGCTTCCCTTCTCTTCCCACAGGTGAATGAGGTACTTCTAGTAACTAGTCAGTATCTTCACCTTCTGTCCTTTAACTACACTGATGTACTAATGGGGCCAAGTCTGACGAGACCTGCCTACTACATACATAACAAATTAACATATAAATACATTACATACAACTGACCATTACAAGTCAAGATGAAGGAGCAGACCTACTTCATGAACTAAATAAATTTCAAACATAAATTAAAATACAGTGTTTCCACATTCTCAGGAAAAAATTTTAAAAGAAACCAAAAGGCTCCCCCTGCCCCAAAGGTCCATGGCTCGTGGATGTTCCGTGGGCCCACAGTGAGAGGCCACAACAGGCCCACTCACAGGATGTCGACTCTTGGCTGTGGTTTCATTGCCCAGACTTGGGATTCTTCAGTTTCAGGAACAGCAAGTGCTGGAACCCATGGGGCAAATGCTTGTAGATGAGGCTGAAGCAGGGCCGCCGCCTGGAGAGCCGTGGATTTCCCTCCACGCTACCCTTGCCCTCCCCGTCTGCCTGGAGGAGAATGAGCTCACATTCGTGGAGACCTCCCAGACCTCTGATGGCAGAAACAGTATCATCTGTGTGGGGGGTGCTCTCCACTTAGGAATGTCATATTCAGGCTCCAAATGAAGCAACCTTATCTTCATTAGTGTCCCCATCCTGTGGGATTACACAGGGACATGGAATCATGGAATCTGGCCCAGGGATTACTAAAGGTTTTTTGGTTTTTGGGTTTTTTTTAAATTTTGAGTGAACCAATGGGAATGGTTGTAACCGGTGTGAACAAATCCTTACTTCAAACTGCATTCATCTCAGGAGGGCCAAGGCTTGGGCAACAATCTCTACAGTGAGTATAGGCAGAGACAAAACCAGTCCAGTAGGGTCCTCTCTGCCAAAGAAAAGCCAAGGCGTCTGTCTATTGCGTAAGGGGATGACAACTTATAATGTAAAACATGGTCGAGGGGGAACCAGAGGAAGTCCCTTCCAATCTCAGGGGTTCTATCGCTGTCCAGCCTCACGGATGCGGCAGGCCACAGCAGTGATGAGAGCTGCCCCTTTCCCGCTGCCATCCTCTGACTCCAGGAAGGACACATCACATTTTGGAGCCAGGTCCTTTACTGTCTCATGCATGATTTTGGCAAAGTGAGGATGTAGCTTATAAAGGGTCCCATCCACACCGACTGTCACTTTGTGAGTGTCCAGCCCGCGGTTTTCTAGTATCTTGTCCACCGCGGCAGCCATGCCTGCACCACAGAGCTGGGCTGCCCGTCGCGCTACCACGGTGCACACCTCCTTGACAATGATGCTGTCGCCACAGGTGCTGTCGAGCCCCAGGTGGTGCAGGATGGCTCGGACCTGCAGCAGCGCCACGCAGTCACTCTCAATCTGAGACAAGAACTTGGTTTCAAAGATTCCCCTTGTCTTGAGCCGCTCTGAGATGCGGCCGCGGAAGAGCAGCCCACGCTTGGTGAAATCGATGAGGATGTTACGGACAGTCTCACCCAGGTACACGCCACTGATCATTTGCTCGTACCTCTGCTTGCCAGGGTTGAGGGAAAGCTCATCCACAGCCACGTCGAATTCCGTGCGGAAGTCATCCAGGCATCCACTGTCCCCGAAGGCCCCCCACTCCGTGTTGACGCACATCCGGCCCTCTTCCCCTTGCCCCAGCTCCGCGTCGCGCATCTCCTCCGTGTAGCAGGCGTTGCTGCCTGTGCCGACAGTGAGGCCGACTTCACAGTGAGGGTCTTCATAGCCACAGGTCATCGTGGTTCCGACTGTGGCGTTGACCGCAGCAACCACGTCCAGGTCAAACTCCTCTCGCCGGTGGATCGCGTCCTTCAGCAGGGTGACCACGTCCTCGCCCTCGCAGCCAGACACCTTGAAGCCTTGTGTCCACTTGAGGAGGATGCTCTCGTCCAGGCTGTCCTGCTGGCAGGGCAAGGAGAAGGTGAAACCCAGAGGCAGGGACACGCCCTTCATGCCCCGGCACTCAAGGAAGTCGGCGACGCACTGCACGATGTGGTCCAGGAGCTCGTCCCCAGGGCCGTGCATGACGTCCTGCGGGACGGAGCAGATCCGGTTGTGCATCTCCGCGCCGCGCCACGTCCCATTCCGCGCGCGCACCGGCAGGACCCGGAAATCTGTTCCTCCCAGGTCCGAGGCCCGGAAGTCCCCGTTCTCTGTGCCGTCGGGAGTGGCGCACACGCAGGTGGGCAGCATCTTGACAGGGGCAGTCGCGTGGGTGTCCTTGCTCAGACCTCGCTCCGTTTCTACCTTCATCGTCCCCTCGACTTCCAGCAGCTGGTCATGGCTCCGCTTCAGAGGCTCCAGGGCGTTCTGCCGGGCTCGGCGTTGGCAGGCCAGCCGACAGGCCACCGCTGTCACCATGGCTGCCCCTTGGCCACTGCCATCCTCAGAGCGGAGAGAACGGACGTCGCAGTCGGGCCCCAGTCGCCTCGCGGTCTTGTGAAGACGCTTGGCGAAGTGCGGCTGTTTCCTGTAGGCGGAGCCGTGGACGCCGACGGTGGCGCGTCGCCGCTCCACGCCCTTGCTCTGCTGGAGGCGCCGCAGCTCAGCAGCCAGGGTGGCCGCGCACAGGCTGGCGGAGCGTGTGGACACGACGGGCAGACCCGGGGAGTGGCCGCGCCGTCCTCCCGTGTCGGGGCCAGGCCCAGCCGCACCAGGATTTCGCGGGCCTTCCGGATGCCGCCCTTCTCCCTTCACTGTCCGACACGGCTTCGGTCTCAAAGCGGCCTTTGACGAGCAGCTCTGGGCTGAGCTCGGCCCCGAAAAGCAGCTCCTCCTTGGCCATCTTCCCCAGCATGAGCCTCCCCAGCTCCCCCATGTACGTCCCACTGACCATCTTCTCAAAGTTGCTTCCCAGGGTCTAGCGAGCCCATGTCGATCTCGCGGTCAAAGTCCGTGCGAGTGTCACTGAGTGTGCCGTGGTCCCCAAGGCCCCCCACTGCACGTTGACACACACCCGCCCCTCGTCGCCCTCCACCATGTCAATGTGGCGCGTCTCCTCCATGTAGCAGGCGTTGCTGCCCGTGCCCGTGATGAGACCGATGTCACAGTCGTGACCATCATAACCACAGGTCATCGTGGTTCCAACTGCATCGTTCACCACGGCCACGATGTCAATATCCAAGTCCCCTCTCCGCTGGATGGCCTTCCGGATCAGATCCACCACGTCTCCGCCTTCCGCTCCAGTGCACGTGAAGCCCTTGGTCCATGCGACCAGGTAGCTCTCGTCCAGGTTAGTCTGGTGGCAGGGGGACGAGAAGGTGAAACCCAGCGGGAGCTTCTTCTCCTCGCTTTGCAGCTTATCCATGAAGTTAGCCAGGCACTCGGCAGTGTGGCCAAACAGCTCGTTGCCGCTGCCACGCGCGATGCCCTCGGGGACGGCGTAGATCTGGGTCTCCATCTGCACCTTCTGCAGCCCATTGTCCGTTACTCTCACCCGAAGCACACGGAGGTTGGTCCCTCCCAGGTCCAGAGCCGGCAACTCTCCATGTTCGGTCCCATCTGGAGTAGACCTCACAAAGGTGGGCAGCGTTTCCACGGACGCAGTGGGAGGTGGTGGCTCCAAGTCCTTTCTGCATCTCCTTGCGGAACCGCTTAGAGCTCTCCAGAAGGGTCTCGTCAGACAGACGCGTGTGGTGAAGGTGCTGGTCGACCTTCTGCACTTGGTCACGGTTAAGCTCGGAGAAAAAGCAGGCGAGCAGACGCGAGGCACTGATCCTGCCGCGGTCCACGGGCCGAGTTGGGAAACCGAGGCGGGGGCGCGTGCGCGGGAGGCGGGCGGCGGGGTCTGATCTCCCTGTGCCTGGGCTGCGCGGCCGGCCGGGAACTGGGAGTCCGGGCGGCACACGAGGAAGGCTAAGGGCGCGGGCGCTCCGGCTCCTGAAATAGGCTTTTAGGAGCACAACTGCTGGAAGGCGCCTGCGTATCACTCCAGGCGACGCGTCCGGTCGTCCCACGGCAAGGCGCTAACTTCAACCACAGGATCACTAAGGCTGACTTGGGAGGAATCCACAGCCCGGCTCCACTGGGGCGGTCGGACCTCTCCGGCACACGGCGCGATGCTCTGCCAGAGAATTCTCTTAGCTCGTGACACGGCGCAGTACGAGCGGCGGCCGGGACTCGTGCGCTGGAGTTTCGTGCAACAATGTGGCTTATTGAGAGGCTGCCGGCTCGCACGCAGCCGGGTCAGTGACGCCTTGCAGTAACATACTTAATAGGAATCCCAGAGTTTGGTTGGAGAAAATATAAACAAGTAAATTTGATGAGAGAAACATTGAAAAACTGTTCTGAAATGGATACATCTAATTCCATTTATATCTTTATACATCCATAGTAGTAACACTGCAGAAAACACGACAAATCAAAAAGAAAAATACATGTTAAAGGAGCAAAAGTAGTACATTTATAACCCTTCGAAGTGCGAATTTGACTGACAGCTGACTTCCTATCAGCAACAATGGTCTGAGAAAGAATAACTCCATATCTTGAAGTCTACACCCAGTAAAAATATCAATCAAGAATAAAGGGAGA
Source organism: Cynocephalus volans (assembly GCF_027409185.1). Taxonomy (NCBI): domain Eukaryota; kingdom Metazoa; phylum Chordata; class Mammalia; order Dermoptera; family Cynocephalidae; genus Cynocephalus; species Cynocephalus volans. Next base: position 158,749,409 of record NC_084463.1, read on the forward strand.
GGGGAAGGTACCTTAGGGAGTGATTGGGTAAGTGACACAAAGAATAATTACAATTTGTAATGATGAACTTGCTAATAATATTGATTTGACCATCACATACTGTACCCAAACAATGATAGTGAATCTGTACTACATAAATGTGTATAATTAATTGTGTTTCAGTTCAAAAAATTAATTTAGAAAAAAGTTAGATCATCCACTCCCCCAGAAAACACAGTAAAAAACAAAAACAAAAACAACACACAGACACACACAAAGAAAACAAAAGTGAATCGAAAATATTTTTCATAAAAAATAATTGGGGAGAAGTTGTCAAAAATATGTGCATATTCACATAGATGTGTAAGGGTATATCACTAGAAATTTTCTGATATAATTGCTGAAAAAATTTCTGCAACAGAAACTCGATACACTATATTATTCAACATACCTATCAAATGCCTCACTGATAAATGCATATTCAACCTGAATTTTAATAAAAAAGGAAAATTAAGGTAAAATACACAATGACAAGAGCACCATATCAAGTCTATATGCAGAGTGATGGTGAGTATGTTATTTACAAAAAAATCAGATGTGTGAAAACAAAATTGCTGAGAGAAACAGAAGAAGCACAATTCACTAAACATACTAAGTTGATTTATTAAAATTGGGTTATGGTCTTTGCTTTGGTAATTTTGGAAATTTTATGTTTTTAATAAATACATAATGAATCAAATTGCAGGTTTTTATTGTTGCGTTTCCAAGACTAGAAGATCAATATTTTCATATGATTATCTATTTTTTTTTTCTTATATGATTAAATGATTTAAAATTAATGCTATTCTAAATTAGGAAGTAGGGACATTCTTCCAACTGACATGCTTATAGCTTGTTGCAAGTCCCCAGTCAAGTTTCTCTAGGGTGTGATTCCTCAAGGTCATGCAGTTACATTTAAATCACACACACTTTACCTAAATTTAGTTTCCAAATCTCACTCACTCTTTAGAGGCTCTCCATGCTTCCTATATCATTTTTCCCCAAAGAGAAATAATGTGATTTATTGCAATCATTTTTTTTGCATATTCTTAGAATGAAACTCTTGTTACCTAATTATAAACTAGAACTTTTCTGTAAATAGTTACATTTTTGTAAAATAATATTCAAAAATTTTATTTTTTGAATCAGAGAAGCCTTCCGTAAATAAGTCGATAAATAATCTCTGGCTTCTGCTGAGTTCTTAATCTGAGTGTTATATTTTAATTTTGATGTAGAAAACTCTGAAATCAGAAATCTAATATTTTGGGCATAGAGACTCCTGTGTGAGTACAGCTGCAGTGCAGTTGTATACAATTAATTAGGTTGAGAATAAGAACACCAGGTATTGAGCTCTATTTCCTACATTGTGAAGAAACAATGTGGATTTGTTTTACAGCCTCCTTTATTTACTTTAATGATGTTTGGTCAGATTGGTGAATATGAAAATAATATTCACTATTTGTTCTCAACTTTAAAGAATCTTTTAGGGAAGGTTTAAAAACTTATAAAGCTGTAGATAAATATGCCAGGCATTGTATAATAATTGTTATTTTAAATCCACGTAGGTGGAAGCAAATCAAAGCAGTATAACTGTGAAATCTGGATGAATCCACAAAAATTTCAGGAAAAGCGCTGCCTGGAATTTGACATTAAAAGGTAATACTGCCAGAATTTGGTGGAGAAAGAAGTCATTCTAGTTAGAAGAGATATTTTGGTGAAGTTCTTATATTAAAAAAATCATGTTTTATGCATGAAATGTCAAAAATGCTGGTGTGAGTGAAATAGAGAGAGGATCAGTGAGGAGTGTGGACGTGCAGTGGTATTAGATATTGTGGAAATCCAGGCAGAAGTGTTTAGAATTCGGGTGTTTTGTAAGGAGGTTATATTGAAAAAACGTGTAGGGATATGAACATGACACTAAAATAAAATCTTAGCAACATCAGACTTGCAGGGTGGGAGAAGGCAGGCTGACTGAAGACGCAGAGTTATCTGGCTGAGTAATGGGTGTTGGGGTGGGAATAAAAACGGGAGCACATTTTGAAAATCTCTTTTTGCTCCAAGTTCCTTTCTCACCATTGAAACCTGAGATAAAGGGAAATCTGAGGGAGACAGAGAAAGACAAGGAAAAAAATGGAAAAAGTAAAGTTTTTGTGTGGATGGTCAGAGCCTTGAGGAAATTTGTTTCTTCAACAGAAGAAAAGGAAGGGAATTGGTAAAGAAAGCCATTTTTACCATGCTTCTAAAAATGTTTTCACTCTTTGTTCTCTGTTTGCACCACTTCCTATTTCCTATAAGATATTCCTAGAAATGCTAACACTTTATAATAGTCATACAGACCTGGGGGTGACAGCTCAGGTCCAGTCTAACTGAGAAAGCTCACCACTACTGTTTTCTCTTCGCTCTCTAAAAGTATTAAATACCGGCATAGAAACAGAATGCTAATTCCCCAGTGGCAGTCTATGTGGAATTATGTCTGTTGCATGTAAGGATATTTTAAGTGAAATTCATATAATAGTGCATAGTTATTTAGTCTTTAGTAAGGGGGAGAAATATTGTAAGCGTTTAGTATGTACATAGATTTATATAACTTGTAGAAGACCTTTATGCGAAAGGCACATTACCTCTGTTATAGATGAGGAGATGAATCATGGATTGGTAAAGGGAATATTCCATGTTCAAGTATTAAGTGTCCAAAGAGAGGTTCAAATGAGGCACAGAAAGGCCAAAACTTAAACATGGGTACATATTTTGTACATCACACGGTGATGGTTTCTCGTTAGGAGCCATCTCTGTTCCCTCATTCCTACTCTCTTCTTATATCCAGAAGCTCAGGATGAACTCTCTGATTTCCTCCAACAGGAATGATGAAACTGAATGAGGGAAATGAGAGTGCTGGAGCCACTTTGTCCTCTTGGGCTTCTGAGAGTTCCCAACCCTCAAGGTGCCCCTCTTCCTGCTGTTCTTGGCCATCTACAGTCACTGAGTTTGGAAACTTGGGAATGATTGTGATCATCAGAGTCTGTCCCAAACTCTACACCCCCCATGTAATTTTTCCTCAGCAATTTACTCTTTCTTGATACTTGTTACTCCTGTGTTAATGACATATCCACATATCATGTACTCAGCACTAAAAAGGAACAAAGTACTGATACATGCAACAACTCAAGCGATCCATGATGGATTTCAAGGGAATTATGCCGAGTGAAAAAAGGCAGATCTCAAGCGGTTACATACTGTATGATTCCATTCATACAACACTCTTGAAATACAAAATTATAGAGATGGAGAACAGTTAGTGGTTGTCAGAGATTAAGGCGGGCGGCAGGGAGAAAGGTGGTTACAATTATAAAAGGGCAGCACTAGGGGTCCTTATGCTGGAAGTATTCTGTATCCTGACTGTGGTGGTGGAAAATGAATCTACATAAGTGATAAAATTGCATTGAACCAAATACACATTCCATCTCAGGGCACCTATGACCTCCCAGGGACAACCTGGTCCTTGGCCTGTCTGCACAAAGTCCTCTAAAAATGATTAATATATACTTCCGACCAATTTTCTGCACTATGCAGAGAAGCCACTATTAGTATATTTTTCTCCTTTTTGGTGGTAAATTTCTTGATTACCTGTGTAAGATAAACCACGTGTCTCTAGCTTAAATAAACTTGAAAATCAAAAGAGGAAATAAAAAGCTGATATACAGCTTCTAGTATTTTTGTCCTTTTTTTATTTTTGTAAATTAAGATAAAAGATAAATCAAATGTTCCCAGGTTAAATTAGATCAAATCAGAGAAAGAAAAAAGCAAATTATATAACAAACACTTGCTCCTCTGACACCTATAATTTCTAAAAGCATTGAGAATATTTTTATTGAATTTAGAGAAAATACAACTATAAACAAATACATGACTTTTTCCAAAAGGCCACTTTGTGATAAACTATATACACATGGTGTTCGTGGTTTTTTTTAAAGTGCTATATCATCTCTGGTTTGAGAACCATCTATTGTTCGAAAAGGCTTTTCAATACAACTGCAGCGCTGTCGTCAGGTGACACTGGCAAAAGTGTAAATGTGGGGAAAACATCTGACATGGGTTTCAGAAGAAGATGCCCGGGCCCACCAGGTCCAAGTCCAGCTGGGTTAATAAGAGGCACAGCTGCAGAGCGGGAAGCCAAGAAGGGATTCATGTCTGTGCTTCTACCAGACCTGGATTCTGTTGTATAAAAATGATAAAATATGGATTATTTAGTCTCCACCCTTCACAAATAAGTCAAATTGAAAAAAACCCTCTGAATATAAGGAATAGCATAAAGAAAGTTATTCTTATATTGTTAAACTGACTAATATAGACGTATGTGAATAACCAATTGACCACTACTATCAAATTTAAAATTCTACCTGGCTAGTAATAACGCTGGTATTTAGCACATTTTTTGGACTAGTCTTTAATTATTCAAAATGAAAGTCCAAATAGGCCTCAATTCCTAAACACAAATACTAATTTATATTACTAAAATCTGATTAAAGTTCAGCCTTGATAATTCAAAACATTTTCTGATAAAAAACAATGCTAGACATGTGTTTTAGGTTCCCAGGTTTGCCCCCAAATAATTTTATCTCATATACTGCTGGATACTGGACCCCACATGCAGGGTCTATGAAATATAGAAGGGTAAAAGAGGACAAGAAACAAGAGAAAGAAATGGGAGAAAGAAAAGGAGAGAGAAGAGTATTTCCATGCATATTTAATATTTTATTGAACACATTAATACTGTTTTATATTTAAATACCAGTTATATAACTGATAGACCTCATTCACTGCAATAACAGCTTTTAAAAGGTCTTATCTATGCTGCAAGGCAAGCAACTTACCAGCAGAAAAATGAAGAGCTTGAGAACTTAATATATGGATACCTTACCTGATCCTCTTTTACGCATTCAAAGGTTTGAAAACAATTCTCAGTTAGATTATTTCTCTAAAAAGTTCAGCTAATATAGTTCCTTTTTCTTGGAATAAGTACTTAGTTTATGACCTAAAGTCTTAGTGGATAGAATCCTGCTTTGTTACCCAAGACCACTAACAAGTTCATTGATAAGAGACAAGCAACCCTTTGAAGGTGCCCACTTCAGCAATGGGAAACTCAAATAAAAGAGGCCTCCCAGAACAAAGAAAGCATGGAAACAAACCCATCAGATCTCCTCATTACTGAGCACCCCTGAGTTTCCAAGCTGTATTATCCTGTGAATGACAACTTTCCTAACTCTGGGAAAGCTTCTGGTGATGCCTAGTAAAAGCTCTGGCACACTTACAAATCCTGGATTAAAGATTAAGCTTGCTTTTTTTTCATGCAAACCCTTTATCAACTGAGATCATCACTGGCTTTTGTCTCTAATCCATACAAATCAAGCTGAGCACAGAACTTGATAAAAGAAAGGGGAGAGGGTGAGAAAGAGAAAGGAAAGGGAGGAGAAGACAACTCTGCCAAAATCAATTTGGGAGTCTGCTTCAAGATGCTACAGCCTAGTGTAATAAGAAAAAATGCTTTCAGTATAGTCCATACCTCTTAGATAAAGTTACAACTTTTCACTAAATTTAGTACATAAAACTTTTATCTAATCGACAGATAAATTTTACCACTTTCTTTTTCTATAGGAGTTCAGAAAAATAGAAACATTTGTCTGAATAACTAAGGAAGTTTTTAAAATGTTAAAGTATAAATTCTTTCATGTTTTATCCAAATTTAAGAATCTGGCATGTGATATAAACTCAAGAGTATATAATACCATATTCCTTTAAAGACCAACTAGCAAACATATTAGTCTAAAATAAAATACGAAGGTTTCAGGAAAAAAGAGAGATTTCAATAAAGAATGTGTTTACAGTTTAATGGATTATAATACAATTTCAACTCAAGACATTTTACTGCATGCCAATATAGGCAATGTGAATATGAATAAGACCCTCACAACCTAGTGGGATAGAAAAATAAGTATACGTGTCTACAACCACCAACCATTTGCTTCAGGAAGACCTTTCAACATACAGTATAAGGGCACTTCATAACATTCTTGGAAGTCTAAGTCAATTTACCAAACTGGCATTATTAACATGCCAAGGTTTGGTTACTAAGTGTAAAACTTAGATCAGAGAACGGGGAAAACTCATCTCAAACTATAAACTATGCATCTAGCTCTGATTAGTAATAAGTACCATTAGTGAAAAAGGAAAACAAGACTGAGCAAAGGTTTAACCAATTCGCCATCACTTCCATAAGAGTTATTCAAACTGGCTTATGCAGAGAGAAAAGAATTACTCCGATATACAAAGGGAAAGTATTTCACACTGTTTAAATTAATCTAAGCCAGTTAAATATCAGATTACCACAAGAATATATAAAGCCAAAAGTCTGATAGCTTATTGGAATTTTGAATAGTCATTACACATTTTCAAAAACAGTAAAATTTAGTTAATATCACTATAAAACATAATCATAAATTAAACTTTCAATTTTTAGAATCGTAGAAAAATAAATATTTGGATTTACCTCTAAAACTTTCTGGTATATTTGTATCTAGTTTTCTCTTTCCTGGTGAATCTAGAGGTTTTATATCATGACCAGAAAACTTTGGTGGTGGAACAGATGGTTGAGACTCTCTTTCCAGAAATTTAACGAAAAGTTCTGAAAAAGACTAAGATAAAATATTTGGGTATATTAGACCGGATAATAAAATTGTATTCACTACAATTAAGAAAGTATATTCAGCTATTGTAATTAAATAATAAAAACTAATCATACCATTTGAAACTTTTTTTTTTACAAATCAGCTTTATGAACAATTGAAAATGCCAGCACTTTAGTTACACAGTTATCATTACAAAAATTTAACAATTTAATCAATACTCTCTGATGACAAAACTCATTTCAAACACCTATTTTTGGCAGTTGGCCAGTTTCAAACATTTTATAGTCAGAATTAGACAACTGATAACACATTTCTTGCCATGAATGGCACTTAAAACACCAAGTCTTATCATTTTAATAACTGTTAATATAGACGTGAAAAATTATATTGAAGAAAAACAAGCATTAAACATGATTTTCTAAAGTAAGATCCAATCAATGAATATAGCAAAAGATCACCAGTAACATTATGAGATTAAAATAATGTAGTGTGGACCTTTCCTTTAAAATAAATTTTATGCTATCTAAGTAAAATAGTGTTTTATCTTTAACCAATTCTGGGTAAGTCACCTATCCTTAATGTCCTCTTTATTAAAAAAATAAAAGAATCCCCACATTCTAACTCACAGTACAACTCAGTTCAATTCATATTCATCTAAAGCCTACCACATACCACACACAGTGTTTTCATGTTTACTAATTGCTTCCTCCTACCAGAATGTAAGTTTGTTAAGGGCAGGCACCTTGTCAATCTGGTTTGCAGCTGCATCCACAACGCTTGGCATAGTCTGGTACATGGCAGGTGTTCACTGGCTCACTTTGCAACATGTATACATGAGCAAAATAAAGCCTCTGTTGTCAAGAATCTTATGATTTAGTAGCAAGACTGCCAATGGCAGCATAATCAAGCATAAAGAAAAGAACAGTTAATACTTTGAAAAATAAAAGTGCCATATAAAAAGTTAAAATAAAACCTATATGCAATAAAATTATCAAAACTGGCTTGTAAGCTAATCACCTCTCTTCTCAGTTTTCACAACTCCAAAGTAAAAAGGGTTGTATAAAATAACCTGAAAAAGAAATCTGATTATTTGCAAATGAGTGCAACACACAATCATTTCACCATTCATATTCAGCAAGAATAAAATCGGTTCTTACACTATTAAGCACAGATTGCTGATTTGGACGCAAGGATGTGTTGGGGACACTTTTTGATCCTCCTCCAAGCCACCCAGTCATCCATCTGGTCACACCACCCTGATCTTCATGAAACAACTACAAGATTATTTTAAAACAGAAAAATATTATCAATACAAGAAAAGAAAAAACAAGAAGCACTTATATGTAATTTCATGTAGTATGGTTTTCAAGTCCAATTACTAGAAAATGTTTCCTAATGATAGAGGCCACAAATAGCATAAAATGGCATCCCTGGAATGATTTCAAATAAAAGTTTTGGGAATTGCATATCTCAAAATTTTAGCATCCTGATATCCTGATTTGAGAAGTGGTTTATAAATTACAGAACATGTAAACTAATACATAAATTAAACAAATCCATTTGCCCAATGTACTGTGAAATGATTCCATTTCCACATTATTGAAAAAATTATATTCAGTAAAAGTTAGACATATCAAAAGGAAACAATTTGATTCCACTATTTTAGTTTTAAATGTATTCTGAATGGCTTTCGCCGTCTAGTTACCTGCTCCATTTCCTCCCTTTCAATACCCAGGATGCTTCCCATCAATCTCAACACTTCATGACGCTGATTTTTTGGTGTGTGGAAATGTCCAACAAAGAGGTTTCTCATTAGGACTCTATGAAAATGAAGGCAGAAACAGCTCAAGCAACTTAACATTGAGTGTACCCAAACACTAAACACGAAACATATAAATATTTAATTATTCTTAAACAATTAAATGTTTGATTATAAAAAGACTAAACAACAAAATATTTTAAAGTAACTTTTAAAAACATCTTGACAAGTCTAATGAAGAATATTTCAAACAAGCCAAACTGTAGACCTTTTAAAACATCATTTATTAGCCACCCACTTTCTTCACCCCGACACTGACTAAGGTGGTGCCTCATTAGTAATTGTCACTGCATGATTGGGCTGATGTTCACCTGAAGCAGACATTTAAATGGTGACAATTGTTCTTGTGCTTAACCATCATGCTTACATTTTCCCATTCACATTTATTAGTAATTTGCTAATATCTAAATTTTAAAAACAGTAGATATTGTTGCATGTATACCTAGGTTTCAGAGCTAATACTTTTTTTTTTTTTTAAATGACCAGTAAGGGGATCTTAACCCTTGACTTGGTGTCAGCACCACGCTCTCACAAGTGAGCCACAGGCTGGCCCAGAGCTAATACAATTAAACAACATACATTTATTTAATAACAGCAGGGAACAAAAAAGAACAGTAAAAATAAACTTTTTATTTTCTAAGTCTTCATATTGGGGTGATGTTTTAACTCTTCCATGTGGTTTTAAGAAAACCAGTTGAAAAAAATTGACTTTCAAAAACAAAAGAATATAACTTATTCTACTGACCCCTCATTAAAATTACCTCTATCTCCTGACTACATAAGAAAAATAAAAGGCTCTTAAAAAATTTAATAACATATAAACATCTACAAGTAGAAGTTGTTTTTACCATAAAAGCAATCTCCATAAAATATACAAAAGTTAAAAGGGAAAAGCACACCTGTCCACTTTTCCTTCTTCACTGTTTACTGAGTTCGCCAATTTCTGCTTTGCATCATCCAGCATCGCTTGTAGGAGTTCATCTGTTTTAAAATATGGGAGTAATGATAGCCTTTAACTGATTAAAACAGTCTGGATGAACATATAATGAGATTTATGAGATCTTTTCTATGAAATTTGAATATATGCATTTCTAATTGGGAATATTCCATTATTTGTATATCTTCTTTGGAACAGGGAACTAGGCTCTCTGATATAGAAATCATCTAGAAACCACAGTACGCATTAATTCACATGGTTTACAGCAATAAAGTAATCAATTCTTTAATAGGAAATTTAAAAAACAAAAAAGGTTTTCATCCTCTTTAGTAACTTAATAGCAAAGAAGAGATTTTCACCCCTGCTTTCATGCAGGAAACATTTCCAGAGCCACTTATTTAATGGTAGGAAATGGAAAAGACAATTTTAGATTTTCCTTTTTCTGTTTTCCTGGCTTGGACTCAGTTTTTGGTGAGCTAACAGGAATGTTTAACACAACTAAAACCATGGTTCAGGATGTAGCTGATAGGGCAAAGTATTCTGGGGTAAGAAAATTGCAAAATACAATTCAGATCATTGATTCTAAAATACTAATGAAGTTACTATACCATATGACTGATTCAGAAAGATGCTTGGGCTATTTTATTTTAAAATTCTCATTTAAAAAGGAAGCAAAATTTGTAAAATCTTGGTAGAATAGCTGGAATTTGAGCAGTATTAAAAGCAAAGTCTAGAATTAAAACAAGAGATGCCTTGTTCATAAATTCAACCATACGTCAGAGCCAAGGATTCCTGGAGTAAGGAACGCTCACTCAAAGATGGAGTTTACACCTTATCTCAGAAATGGACAGTTTGAGCTGAAAGAGAAGCTTACTAATTTTAAGCTAGATTACAAATTTTTATTCTGAAAGAAATAAGGAGGTGATCACTTTGTAACAGAGTTCTACTTTTCAAATCAAGAAACACTCACATCCAAACACTAGACTTTGACCGCTTTTCACAAACCTACTCTTTATTTAATGCTGCATTTTCTAGCAGTAGCTGGATGCAAGTTCCTTTATTAGATATATGGCTGAAAACATTTTTCCCCCATTCTGTGGGCTGTCATTTCACTTTCTTGATGGTATCTTTTGAAGGACCAAAGTTTTTGATTTTGATCAAGTCCAATTTATTTTATCCTTTGTTGCTTGTGTTTTTGATGTCATATCGAAGAAACTATTACCTAATCAACATCACAAGGATTTACTCCTGTTTTCTTCCAAGAGTTTTAAAGTTTTAACTCTAAAATTTAGTTCTATGGCCCAATTTGAGTTAATTTTTATGCACGGTGTGAGGTAGGGTTCCAACTTCATTCTTTTGCTTGTGGATGTCTGGTTGTTACAGCACTATGTGGTGGAAAATTATTCATTTGGTACCCTTGTCAGAAATCAACTGAACATTAATGTATGATATATTTCTGGACTCTCAATTCCCTCTGCAAATGTTGTTCCTTGTGCCTGGAAAGCTCTTTTCCATCAGTATTGCCTATTAACTCTTACTCACCCTTCATGTCTCAGTTCCCAACTCACTTAATCACAAAAGTTTTCTCTGAGCCTTCCGGATTAGGCCAGGTCTGTCTGCTTCATGTTTTCATTCTGTCCTGTACAATGCTTCCATACAATGGCTAAAATTCTGACTTAGAATACTAAATGCATATATAAAATATTTGGTTATCTGTTTTCAATGGCTTGTGGTTTTTCTAAATAGCAAAAATCTAAATTGTAAAATGTCATTCATATAATAGGCTAACTTTACCAAAATAGAGATGGTTGCCATAACCATATTATAAAAGCAAGGTTAGTGCTTGGAAAATCTACTACAAACTTTTCCTTTCCTGTCTTTCCAGTAAGGAATTTAAACTTGGATGAGAGAGAGAGAGAGAGAGAGATCAAGCATGTGGGAGCAAATATGAACAGGACTATTGTTAAACTCTGGGTTAGTAAAACATTTTAGATTTTTAAGGTGCACAAGTATATTATGGGTTATGAGCACATGGTGCTATTTAGGCCTTTTCTAGCACTACATTCTTAATGTAAACAGAACTCTCGACTACTCAGAGGAAGAACAGCAAATACCTTAATCTTGTCACTGTTCTTACTTAACCATCTCACTCACAAGCTAAAGTAGGAGCAACTAAATCTTTTAAAAAAATCAGTTAGGGGGCCCTTTTACATACAGGTATAAACTGGCAGATAGACCAAAAGACTTTTCAATGCTACAACTAAACTGGTGTTGCTTATGAAAACTTATTTTTTTCTGAATACCATAAAATTCACCACCCTTTTGTTTTCTGTTGTTTTTTTTAAAAATTTGTTATCAGTACATCACCACCCTTTTGAATAATAGTTATTAAAACAAGAACCATCTTATGCTTTCTATTTCAATTTATCCAATCCTTTTCATTTAAGCAGGAATTTATCTCAAGGATGATGACAGAGAACAAAAGTGAAAGAAGGAAAATGTCATATTTGACCACAAATGTGGCAAGATAACACATCTTTTAATGTTCTGCTATAGTCTAAGTTTAGACAAATGTAAATATTTTCTCATTAATAGCAATTCCATAGAAATTGTGAACTCTGATCAACTCAGAATAATGAGAGACACTGCCTGATCTGCTTCATAGACTAGCATATAAAGTTTGAAAAAACCAATACGATATAGATTGGCATGTAAAATAAGATTTTGGAACTATAGTCATCCCTGGTATGGGGGGACAGGGGTTGGTTCCAGGACCTCCAGTAGATATCGAAATCCACAGATGCTCACGTTCCCAGTATAAAATGTCATAGTTTTTAAGTATAACCTATGCACATCCTCCAGTATACTTTAAATCATCTCTAGATTACTTATAATAGCTTATGCAATGCAAATACTATGTAAATAGTTGTTATACTGTGTTGTTTAAGGAGTAATGACAAGAAAAAGCTCTGCACATGTTCAATAGAGAAGCAATTAAAAACTTTTTTTCTTTCAATCTGCAGTTGGTTGAATCTACAGATGTGGAACCCAAAGAAAAGAAAGGCTGACTGTATACTGAAGAATGCTTTTAGATAAAATATTGAAAGGATAATTTCTAAAAGGAAGGATAGCACTAATTCTTCTACCAGCCAACATCATTTATTATAATAGTCCTCATAAAATCTTTTTTTGTTTGTTTTGTCTTTTTGGTGGCTGGCCTGTATATGGATCCATACCTTGACTCGTGTTCTAACACCTGCTCTAACCAACTGAGCTAACCGGGCAGCTCTCCTATAGGATCTTAGGGTTTCTTTTCACCGTTACTTTCCCAAGCAGAGAGAAAGATGTTTTAAACAGTCCTTACACTTACTAGGTGAAATCCTACTGCTGCTTCAAGGTTCTACTCAAGTTCCTTTCCTCCATGGAATGCCGCCTGACCCTTAACAGGATTCTGAAGGAACTAAATATGTACTGTTGTATACCACTATCCCACACCACTGTCTTAAATTACTAACCTATGGTGTATCTATGCTGGATGTCATTTCCTTAGCTAAGCTCCTTGAAAAGGCGATCCTGTCTAATATCAGACACAGGACCTAACACAAAGCCAAGCAGTTGGTTCTCACTAAGTACTTAACGCCTGATAAGGCATCTATCTTCACACTTTTCATACAAGAGCTGTAAACATCCTCAGTTCATAACCATGGCATTAACAATACATACAAGTTAAATTTCCTAATATTGTTTAAAAGTTGAAACTGCATATCAACTAATCATTGGTCTACAGATGCTTAGAAATAAAACAATACTTCACCTCTACCATTCAAGTCTATATACTTTCTTGCAACAAAAGCCAATCTGTCTTTTTCAAAATTGTTTCTCCTGGCAAATATTTTTACTGTCTGGCCAAGTTTTGTTTTGAAAATAAAGTACAGTACTACAACATCAATCAACATTTAAAGTACTTAATGATCTATGAAAGAAAATATACAGTGATTCTTTTGAAAAAAGCAAGCCAATCAAAGTTATGTTTATATTATCAAATCAAGAGTGGAGTTTTGAGAAAATAAAATCACATTTGTGTTTAGAGATTTAAGAGCAATATTAAGCACTTATGTAATATGAGAAAACAGACTGGGAGGGAGAGCTGAAAATGGCAAGAATAACTTAAAGACATAACAGAACCAACTGTTTCTTTACTACCCTTCCTGTCTGTGGAACACTGGCCTCTTGCCTACCCTTCCAAACACAAGCTGTACAAGCTTAATTAAACTGAGCTTTTTCTATAACTAATTTCGATTCAACCAAATGAGCCCAAAGTTCCTATACATTTACAAGGAATATTAATTGTAATTTTAATATGAATAGGAACCTAGGCCACCTAAGCCTTACCAGATATTATCAAAAAAATCTGAAAATGTTTTACTACTAAGTGTTTAAATGGGTGCCTAAACAAATACTAAATACTGCAAGGACTCTCATAATATTTATCAACTACAAGTCCCATAATTTTTTATCATCTACTGGCAACATCTCAGGGAGATGTCTAAAGAGGTGGCCTTAGATATTATAGAAACATGAAATACAGCATTGAGTTCTCACAGACCAACGAGTTGGTTCCAAGCACTGCCTTTTCACCTCCACTAGTCGAGCCCAATTCTACAATACCAATGCTTCAGGTAACTATTTAGCTGCCCAGTGTGTCTCCTCTGATTTGCCCATTTGCCTTCCAGATAATGCTGTAGTTGCATTGGCCTTCAATCTAACTAGACTGTTTTCCCAATAAATACTGCATCTTGGTAAAAGCAATCATTTCAACATTTAGGGCACAATACAGAGGATACAACCATATCCTCAAGGGAGATGGAGACATAGAACAAAATATAAGTCAGACTATAAATAACCATTTTCCTGACAGGAATACAGTAACATGGAAAGATCATGAACTTTGGTCATGGGCAGAAAGATCAGAGTTTATATAACTTATAAAAAGGAATTAATACCACCTACTGTAGAGTTGCTTATGAAAATAAATACAATAAGAAGACTAAATAATACAGTCTATGTTATATCAAATGTCCATAATAGATATTCAATACATAATTGTTTCCTTGCTGCCCATTTCCAGGCCGTCTACTAGATTTAGAGTTCTCCCAGGCTGGCCAAGTCCACTAAAAGTAGAGGACTTTCAGTTGGACAGTTCTTTGCCTCAGAATCAAGTTTATTTTGAGTACAACTATCTCACATCCATCCTATCAGTTTTTGTATTCCTAAAAATCTCCCATCTACTGTCTCCTGTTGAATTTACATCAACTTACTTTGGCTTGTCCTTTACTATCCATGCTTCAGTGGTTCTTGCCTGCTTGCCTCCTTAGTGTCTAACCCAATGTTTCTGTTGTTTGACAGCATCTCTGCTGTACCATCTCCTACTTTTGCCTATTTCTTATTTCTATTTTATGTTAGGTGGCATGTAATTCCCTAATTACATGCCTTGTTACTGCTGTGTCTAACCTAGACACCTAAAACTGATGCATTTCCAGGCACCACTATCCCCCTTCTGATAACCTTGATTCGTTCCCTACTAAATGCAACCCTAGAATAGCTTCAACTTCCTGGTTACCCCTAAATCACAGGTTAAATGAGGAAATACCATCTTTGTCAGCTATTAGATTCAACAAAGCACTATCAACCACCTGATTATCTGAGGTTCAATTGATAATCCTAACCACAGGACTCACCTTAGGGAATTGACAGGGATTATGAGCTACCTTACAAGCCTCAAAAATAAGGGCTAACCACTTAGTTCAGTTGGTTAGAGCACAGTGTTATAACATCAAGGCAATGGGTTTGGATACCCGTACCAACCAGCCACCAAGAAAGAAAAAAAAACCAAGATGAATGGCTGTGTGTAAAGCACTATCTACAGTCATAAAAAATCTAGTTATACTCAGACATTTATTCCATAAAAAGTTACTCTTTTACTTGAAAATATTGCCCTAACATATCTGACAGCTTTAGGGTAGCATGCATATGAATTGATCAGGGAGAAGTCAGAACCATAAAAAGTCAATCAGTCAAATTAACCCCCTTGGCCTTCCCAGGGGTTCAAGGCATGGATCCCTCACCCCTCATCCCCAACCAGGCACACTGCCAGTGCCACAGGGCCCACCCAGGGGCCCGAAGCATGAAGCCAGGGACAGGACACCCCCCTCACATCCAGGTACACTGCCAGCACCTCGGGGCCCACTGGAGAGTCCCGAGGCATGGAGAAAGGGACCAGACCCCCCCTCACACAACCAGGCCCACCACTAGTGCCAAGGAGCATGCCAAAAACATCACCTCCATTTGGGTGGCCCACCAAAGCTACCACAGTAACCACAATTGCCATGAAAGTGGCTAGACATTACAACCACCATGCAGGTGGTCCACCAGCCACTGAAGTGCATTGACATAAGGAGAGTCACCAGCAGAGACCAAAGAAAAGAAGAGGATGTCTCTCTGCACAAAGCCCATTCCAGAGCGACGGAAGAAGCATCTGCTCTATTATAATATTGGGGGAACTGAACACACCTGTCAGCATTAGACAGATCATCTAGGCAGCAAATCAACAGAGTAACCATTACTCTTTCAGAGGGAGAGAAGAAATCTAGGGTTATAAGTGGTGGGAGAGTGGAGGGAGAGGGGGATAGGGAGAGACTGGACAAGGGGTATAAAAAATAAGTATAATTTGCAACAATATATATACTAGTAATATTGATTTGATCAACATGTGTCAACACTGAACCCCCAAAATATGTATAATCAATTATGATTCAATTAAAAAAAGAGGAAAAAAAATCAACCTGCTTCTTGTGGTCAACAGGGTGACAACCAACTCAACAGCATTGCCTCAACATCCAGGAAAACTAACTGCACAGCTAGGGCCAACGTAATGACTCTGGTTTCACCAGGATCATACTTAAGTTGAAGCTAACCAGTCATGGGAGATAGAAGTGGAAGTCACACGCAAATGAAGTTGGTCTCACTCAACTGTGCCAGTGCATGGTGGAAGACCACATCTGATTGGTATTGTAGGGTGGGGGGAAGGAAAAGAAAAAACCTACTCTGTTTTTTAAGTTCTTCAATTTGTTCCTCCTTCAGGTCTAACTGTTCTGTAAGTCTTGACGCTGAATCCAACACAGCATTTGTTTCATCCAAATGTTCCTGAGGGAAAAAAGTTGTTAAAGGCAGTATGCAAAAATGGTTTCACAAACTATAGAGCTGAGAGATATCTTAGAGTCAACCCTTTACATTTTAGCTGATGAAATTGCACCTCTGTGACCTTGGGCAAGTTTATCCAACTACTAGTACCAAAGATAGACCCCACACTCTTTCACAATAAAACATTGCCTATTCCAGAGGAACTAAATAAAAAGAGAGAATGCTATTAAAAGACAATATGATGACAGAAATTTTTAAAAAGTGACAATAAGAAATAAAACTTCAAAGAATGGACACAAAAAGTCAAGAAATATAGCAAAAAATGTTCTTGCGCTTTTCAATTTTTGCAAGTCTAATAAAGTGATATTTCACTGTGATTTTATTACGTTTAATTTTATTTCCCTATTACTGAATTTGCATTTTTTTCACGTTTACAGGATAGCTGGGTCTGCTCTTCTCTGCACACCTCTTTTCATACATTGCTTGTGTTTCTAATGAGCTGTCTCTTACTTGTCAATTTGTAATAGCACCTTGTATGGTAGATGTAAACCCTTTGTCATCTGTGCTACACAAATACCATTTACCACATATGCCATTTGTCTAATGACTCTATGATGTCTTTTGCCATGTAAATTTTTAAGTTGAATATAGTCAAGCGTGTCCTACTTTGCTTTTACAGCTTCTTGAGTTTTAGTCTTGGTTAGGATCCTCCTTGCCCCTAGACTGTACATGTAGTTTTCTAGGTTTTATTGCAAGGTATTTTGGTTTTTATATTTAAATCTTTAACAGAGTGTTTCTCAATGGGAGTGCTTTTGACATTCCTGGCCCACTAAATATGGGGAGAGCCATCTAATCACTGTAACAACCAAAAATATCCCCAGGTATTCAGTACCATTCCCAGTTGAGAATCCTCATTCTACTACAACTGGAATTTATTTTTGTGTATGGTGTGAGATGGGACTCAATTTTATTTTCTTTCATATGGACAGCCAGTTGTGCTAACCTCATTTATTAGACAATCTATCCTATTTCTCATTAAATTAAAATTAGTTTAGTTTAGCGTTTAGTTTTAAATTCTCAAGTATATTCTGTGGTCTATTTCTGGACTCTGCTTCTGTTCCACTAATCTAGTCAATATTGTATTGACTTATGGCTCTATTTTAGTATCTAATAGGCCAGTCCCTCCTCACTGTTCTTTCTCATAATTTTCTTGGTTGTTTTCGAATATTTATCCATGTAAGTTTCACGTCAAGTTTTGTCATCTTCAATCATTGTGACAGCTTTTGTGATGTGTCATCCTGAACAGGCTACAGTCTTCAGTTATTCAAACATAATCTAGATGTTGCTGTGAAGACATTTTGAGAATGCAGTCGAAGCCCTTAATCAGCTGAATTTAAGGAAGGCACATTATACTGAATAATCTGGGTTGTCCTGATTAAACCAGTTCAAAGTCCTTAAAAGCAGGAATTAGGTTTCCCCAAAGAGAGAAAAAATCCTTCTGTGGACAGCAGCTTCTGCCTGTGCTAGTGGAGTTCCATCCTGCTTGTGATTTTCCTTTCTTCACTGCCTATGGACAATAGCTTTGGCCCCTGCCTGTGAGTTCCAGTCCACCTTTGATGTAGTCTTCCCATCTGGACTGCCAGCCTACAAATTTCAGACTTGCTTTGCCAGCCCCCAACAATTATGTAGCCAATTCTTTATAATAAATTATGTATGTGTGTAATCATACATATCATATATACAAATTTGTCTGTATATGCATATGTCACACACACATACACATCCTACCAGTTCTGCTTCTAGGGACTGAACCCTTCAAGGTGACTGAAACAAAAAATTCTAAATAAAAAATTTATTATTCAAAATCCACAAAACTAAACTTAATGTAAATGAAATTTAAATAAACTTCCAAATTACTTTTTTAACCCTGTAGCATTTACACTTACAAATTATTAAAGCTTAAAACTATAATAAGACTTTTTACACTAAGACTTTTTCAAAAATCAGCATTTATACTTCATTTTTCTTCCTACCATTTGTTTGGTTTCTATTTCAATAATTTCAGTTTTTATCTTTATTAGTTTTCTCTTAGTTACTTCTGATTTATTTTGTTCTTTTTCTAAATGCATATCACATTTTAAATTTAAAAACAAACAAACAAAAAAATCCCTAAAGGAAGGACCTGAACTTCCATCCTAGCAGTTTGACAGATTAGATACTCTGGACTCACTGGAAATAACTAAGTGTTGCATAAATCATATCTTCTTAAATGTATTAATGAACTGACAAGAAAGCAAGCATAAATGATCAATAAAAGTATTAAATGAACTCGATCTCATTAGCAATCAGGGAAATGCAAATTAAAACCGCTAGAAGATAGTACTTCTGCTATTGTTTGAATGTGTCCCCTCAAAGTTCATGTGTTGGAAACTTGATACCTAATACAGTGGTGTTGGGTGGTGGGGCCTAATGGCAGATATTTGGTTCATGAGGGCACTGCCATCATGAATGAATTAATGCCATTATTGTGGAAGCAGGTTCCTTATCATGGGAATGGATTCCTTATAAAGATGAGTTTGGCCACCTCTTGCTCTTTCTCTTGCCTCTCTTTGCCCTCTCACCATGGGATGAGGTGGCAGGAAGGCCTTCATGAGATACCGGCCCCTCAAGCTTGGAATTCTCAGCCTCCAGAATTGTGAGCCAATAAATTCCTGATAATTATAAATTACCCAGTTTGTGGTATTCTGTTATAGCAGCACAAAACAAAGACATCTTCCAACCCATCAGACTGGCAAAAACATGATGTCAGATATCACCAAATGTTTGCAAGGATGTAGAATAAGAACTCTTACACATTGCTGGTAGAAGTAAATTACTGCAATTGCTTTAAAAAAAATTTACGATCATCTAATAAAGCTGAGGCTGCCCATATATGAGGGTATTTCAAAAAGCTTATGGAAAAGATTCATATTATATTTAATTCTATTTTTCCATGAACTTTTTGAGGTACTCTTATAGGTCTGGTAACTCAGCAGTTTCAATCAAGATACACACCTGAAAGAAACTCTTCTATGTGTGCACCAGGAGATATAAACAAGGAAGTACATAACCACATTGTTTGTATAGGAGACATCTGAAATGTCCTTTATTAGTAAAATGGATAAATAAATTATATAGTCATGAAGTAAAAATAAAGAACCACCTACACAGTAACAGCTGAAGTAAGTCTCAGAGGAATTATTTGATTTACATACAGTTCAACTTTCATTTATAAAGACTTCAAAAATATGCAAAACCAAACAACATCATTTGGAGCTGAAAACCAATGTGATAAAACCATAAAGAAAAACAAGAGGGTTTTAAACACAAAATATTAGAATAGTAGTTATCAACAAGGTGGTAGGAGGGAGATGAGATGTGGGGGGGTGCATCAGGACTTCAAAGGATGACATTCTATTTTTACATGGGATGGTGAGTCTGTGTGTATTTGCTGTATTGCTGCTATATTTTATATATATTACCTATTTTTTTTTTTGCAGCCACTTAATGTTTAATAAAAGTCTTAAAACTTTGTAGGAAATATATCTACTCTTACTCGGGAGATTAATGTTCCTGTCCTGCATATTCACCACTAATGCCAGGTAAGTGAATTTCATTATTTTTCACTAGCTTTTGCTAAAATCTAGTTACAACTTAGAAAAGTATCTCCTAAATCTAAAAGCAGGTCACTTTGGTGTTCTATTGTTCCTTAGCGATTCATTTTATTTATACCTCATGATTTTTGTTTGTATGAAATATAGAATAATAAATAAAAAATATTTTAAAGGATGACCTACAAAAGAAAAAGATCTAATGGGATCATACACATGATTTTAATCTGTGTGAAATATAGGACCCAGTATATTTTGTTAAAAAGAGAAAATTATAAAGTTAAAATCATAGATTAATTTGCTTTTGTTCCCCTGGAGATCTCTAAAATACCCACATGTGCTAAAAAATTAAGATATCCTATCTTCTCACATTTGCTGTGTGTGTCTACTCTATACTATAAGTCAGTGACCCGAGGGAAATCCTGAGTATATAGTTTACTGTTATGCCCCAGCAGAGGATCAGATACAGAGTAGCCACTTGAACATCATTGACTAAATGAATAGCTTTGAAGATTAGTTCCAAGACAAAGATTCTACAAAGTAATTATTTCATGAATAATAAAATTTACAAGAGAAAACTATTTTGACCTACCTGTAATGACACCACTTTTCCTTCCAGATTTTCTGCCTTTTCCTTCCACTCAGCCATAAGCTGTTTTTGCTTTTCTAGTTCCGCAGAATACATAGCTTTCTCCTCTGAAGACCAAGAAAGTTACATTAGTATTTTGCAATTGTGTGATAAAACTAGAATTTTAAACCACTTGAAATTTTAATAATTCAACAAAACTATTTCAAATATCTCAATAAGAAAATTATATATGCCTTAGTGATAATGTTAAGTAATGAGATCCCTGTTTGCTCTGCATAAACCCTTTTCCATGTTGTTTAGCCTGCAGATTCTTCTCTCCTGTCATAACTCTACTCAAGTATTTCCCCTTTGGCAATTTTTTTTCTCTCTGGCCTCAGTACCATACTAGTTTGTATACATGCCTGCTCTTGTAATTATATTACATTCCAGAAATCTAGAAACCTGATATTCAAAATTCACGATTTCAACCACATGCATAACCCAGAAGGGACACACAGGTACAAATTTAAAGTTACTTCCTTATCCTCATATCCCCTAACCACCCCCACCTAGCAGTTAATTCACTGTCAGTAGTTATGGAATGTATGAAAAAACAAAAGGATGGGTGAAACTAAAGCATTACCATAAATCTGAGGATGAGAGAATGTGAAAAAACATCATTTGGTTCTCAGGATAAAATGGCTCTGGTCACTGTTACTGTGTCTCCAGAAAAGTACTTCCCATTTGGACTAGAAGATAGAGTCACCTCCAAGTATAGATGAATAGCTAATAACAAGTTAATAAATGTATCAAAGGACAGTAATTACTAATGATTAACACTCTGAAGAGGGTTCGACCTCCAACCAATATCGTAAAACCTAATCACCTTTTCCAGGTGTGTATCTCTCTTCCTTTGTATTCTCCCTTTATCACTTGATCATCCTACCGCGTGCTGCCTTTACACTTCACCTCTCACCTTAACTGCTAATATAATACTAAATCAAGGTTTTAATAACTACTGAATCTAGTTAATGTTCTCTAGTCTTAGTTGTACAAGAGTCTAAACAGTTGATGATGGCTACTTACCTTTTGCCCCTACAAGTGGGGAACCTTTTGAAGATTTCCCCATGTTTAATCTAAAATGGCACTCCAATAGGGGCAAGTTACCAAAAACTACAATTTTTCTTCACGGAAAAACTGACCATGCAATTTACCTTGTTGTAACTGCTCGAGTACCATCTGCAGGTTGGCTAGTGATAGAGTATACTGCTTTACTTGTTCCTGGGACACTGAAAGCTGCAGTGCAGTTTCATCCCTTTGCTTGGAGACGACATTCAGCTGCTCCTGTAACGACTCTACCTGCACACTGGCTTGATGGCTTCAAACAAAAAGAATAAAAATCAAACTGCTTCTATTACTTTAACCAGAAGAATTATCTTCCCTAAGTCTTATTGCACTAAATTCAGGGTAGATTTCAAAGTATTTAGGTACTTTAACAAGATGAAACATCTTCCCCACATTTTGTTATTGTGGTAACATGCACATTAAAATTTACCATTGTCACCATTTTTACATGCACTGCTCAGTGGCACTAAGTACAATCACTCTGTTGTGCAACCACCACCAGAATCCATCTCCAGAACTTTTTTTCATCTTCCCAAACTGAAACTCCATACTCATATTTTGATTTTTTTTTTTTTTTTTTTGGCGGCTGATTGGTGGAGGGATCTTGGTGTCACAAGGCTGTGCTCTAACCAGCTGAGCTAACCAGCCAGCCCCGATAGTCATTAAATAACAACTCCCCCTTCCTCTGGTAACCACCGTTCTACTTTGTCCCTATGAATTGTACCTTCCCCACATTTTATTGCATTAAATTCAAGTTAGATTTCAAAGAAACTTGAATAGTTCCTCTGTTCTCCCTATTTTTATCAATTCAATGATCCTTCCTGTAAAAGTGGCTTTGAACAAATGGCTGTCCTTTTAAAAACTAAGAATTAGGCTAAACAAGAAATGTCAGCCAAAGATAAATTTATAAATAGTCTGCAATTTTCATGTCTCCAGGTTAAATCTCTAAGATGTAATTTATCTCAGAATTTTAAGTTGTAAGGGACCTTCAAAGTCATTTTATCCAGCTTCTAACCTAACAAAGAAGAGATTCTATGACACCCCCTTGCTTTTGACACTTGCAATCATGGTGAACTCACAATTTCCAAAGGCTATCCAACTGATGAACTCACTGCTCTCATTATTAGTTAATCATCTTTTACTATCATCTTTCTTTCTACCTACATTAAATACAATAATACCTACTCCTGTCCCAAAATAATAATCCAAAGTTCCCTAGGAGATTTATATAGCACCTATCTAGGCTTATGTCATTGGTGTACTTCCTTAATGTATAATGATTATATCCAAAATACTGCAATAATCTTTCTGGGTTTTTAATATCTAGTTAAATTTTTATTCAAAATCATCTCACTTTGAAGAGACTTTACCCAATAGCACCCTCTTGTGGAAAGAGCAGTATATTGATAGTAAGAAGACCTCTGCTCTCAATGTCCCTGGAAATGATTCAGCTTTGCTGGTTAGCTAATCACTCAAAGGGTGATTTTAAGGATGAAATGAGTTATGGCGGAATTCAAAGTTAAGAAATACCAGGTCACACTATTGTAAAGTTAGGGTTTGTAGACTGAGTTACTCATACAACAAATATTTACGAAAATCTATTAAACTATGAGTAATATATGCTATGGGAAGGGTACAAAATGAATGGCATCATTCCTCCTCCCCAGTGACCTTGCATTTCATTGGGTGGGACACAGTATAAGACAGGTCAACAATTACCTGTTCCCTGAAGTAATATATATGTAATCTAGCAAAGACTCAAAGTGTTATAATACAAGTTCAAAGGAAAAACATCACACCAGTGTTTGTTCTGCACATGAGGAGGGGGGTGCTAAATAAAGTACCCTTCATGAAGAAAATGGAATATGAAGAACAGGTGGATTCACAGAAAAACTGTCAGGGATAGGTCCATTCTTCAAGCAGAAGAAAGAATATGAAAAGAAAAAGTATAAGAAAAAGAAATAGGAAGATAGTAGATCTGAGAAAACTGAGTAATACAGTCCAGCTGGATACAGATGATAGCGTGAAATAAGGCTACAGTAGTAGGTAGCATGGAACCAAATCATGGGAGTCAAAACTGGTTTTTAAAAAAAGAGGAAAAAGATCACAGCTCTCCTTAAGGAAGGGTATTCTGGAAACTATTACAAAGTGTAAATAAAAGGGGCAGAGTCTAAAAACTATTTTAATTTGAGAAAATAAGGGCCTGAAAATTGCAAGGAAGGATTACAATATATAAGGACATCATCTGAGGATGTTCTGGCATGTCTGCCTGAGTGAAACACACACAAAAATGATCACTCATTTTAATTCCCATTTTAAACAAGTTTCCCTTGAGGATCTGAAGGTACAATAACACTCCATGCAAAGGGAGGAGAAGGGGTTCACCCTCAGAAATATTGTCTCACTGGCCTATCATATCTTTGTGGACAGATAGTGTCTACTACCTTCTTATATCTCCATCAGACCATACATAGTAAAAAGATAAATAAAAAGATGCACATACCGCAAATGGAAATATAAATGGAAACATCTTTTCTGGAAAATAATTTTGCTGTACAATCTCAAAAGTTTTTAAATGCTCCTTGACCCAGAAGTTCCATTTCTCAAAATATACATTAAGAAAATAATCTGTCATCAACACAACACATACATGTCTTGGGATATCACAACAGCACTCTTAGTAATTTTGAAAAGCTGAAACACTTGAAACATTCAATAATAAGTGGTTGGGTTAAAGAAATTGTGGCAAATCCAAGTAATGGCTAGTCATAAAATAATATTGCAGAAACATATGCCTTAATGTTTACTGATACTCATATATTATTAAGTGATAGAAACAGGTTACGAAACCTGTATGAATAGTATGATCTCAATTTTGCTTTTAAAAAGATAAGTAATATATATATATAGACACAAATATAAGTAATATATATATACAAAACATAAGTAATATGTATATATATATATACAAAAGATAAGTAATATATATATACAAAAGATAAGTAATATATATATATACAAAAGATAAGTAATATATATATATATACACACACAAATATAAAAGCATAAAAGGGCACAAAAAACGATTATCACTGGGGGGGGGTGAGACCCTGCTTTATGTTCTTTTGGTTTGAATGATTCTCCTGAAGTGGAAAATATAACATTTTTGTAATTAAAAAAGAAAAGAAAAGAAAAGAAAAAAACATTTTACAACATTTTATTGAGAAAAATAAAAATTTTTAACTGATAAGCAGGGACCAAGCAGGGACCGGGCCAATTCAAAGTCCTAATAAACCAAGAGCTAATTCTTCATACTGACCTAGGTCCTTCACCTTGCTACTTCCTTTACTCTAATATCTACACCTAGTTCAACCTTAGACTACTTGATGAGAAATAAACCCACACAAATTAAATTAGTTCTTTGGGAGCTGAACAGAGCTAAGTAGATCAGCCGGAATTACAGACTATATCCCTAAAATGATAAGAGGCAATTGCCCAGGGCGATGGTTGAGATTAAGAGTTTGAAAGCCAGCTTCGGAGTCTCAGACTTGAGTGCGAAACTCACACATAAATTCTGTGTGCCTGACTTAGGGCAGCTTACTAAATCTCTTTACCCTGTATCTTTATCTGCAAAAAGGAGATAATGAATTTTGTGAGAATGAGCTAACATGAAAAAGGCTTACTGAGTCTGACACTCAAGAAGTTTTTGTTTAAAGTTAATGAAAAAAAATGAAAAAGTTACCTTGCATTTTCCATTGCATTCGTGGATGAAACTAGCTTTTCCTCCAATTCTCTGATTTTCTTTTTTAGTTTAGCCTCTCTGTCTTCAGCAGCCAAAGCCTCACGGGTGTAAGAATCTTCTGATTCTAAAAGATGGTTACGCAACCTCGCTAGCTCCTGGTTTAACCGTAATTCTGTGTTACGTAAATGTTGAACCTAGGTAGAGGACATTTCTTTTATTTTTCTTCTACAAAATGTACAAAATGTTCCTTCCCCCCACCCCCGCTACAAGCCACTATGTTATCAAATCTTTTTCCCATTTTTGAAGTGTATTAAATGTATACTAATTGCTCATATTGCAAGATATATTTATTCTAGGAAAAGTTCTCCTGAAATCATCTTGAATATTCATCTAGAAGCTTTACTTTGTATGATCTCCTTCCCTGGGAACTGGAACTATACAAAAGTACTGGGTTCTTTGTGACAGACCACTTTTTCGGTGTATCTCATTTTTTTCAGATTTTATCGGTAAATTTTTTTTCGTATATCCAAGATATGCTGTGGTTTTCATTTTTGAAACCTAAAATATAAAGCACCCTGGGAGATAAAAGTCCTACGATAGCATATCAGAGAAAGACTAAGAAAAATCACCTAAGAGATAAATTCATTTTAATTGAAAACTTTCCAGGTTTCTTACTTAATAGTTATTAAACTTATTACTTGATACACTGTTTCTTTTAAGTGAAAGTATACCTCATTCTGTAGGGTATTGTTTTCTGTTTGTTTCTGTTTCAGGGACAACATGACTTGGTCTCTCTCCTGTTGAAATGTACCTGTCATCTCCTGCATTGACTTAACTGCATTTAAAAGCTGATTTAACTCCCCAGTCTTGCCCTTTAGAAAGAAATAACTATAGCTTTAAAGAAAAATACACTTTAAAAAAGACATTTTCTTCAATAAATAATTAATTTTAAAATGTAGTTAACTATGTCAAGGTCATCAAAAACAAAGAAAGTCTGAGAAACTGTCACAGTCTATAGAAGCCTAAGGAGACATGACCTCTAAATAGAATGTGCTATCCTGGATGGCCTCCTGGAACAGGAAAAGGACAATTGGTAAAAATTAAGGAATTTGAATAAAGTGCAAATGTTAGTAGTAACACCTCAATATTGGTTCATTAGCTGTGACAAACGTATTATAGTAAAGTAAGATGTCAGCAATAAATAAAACTGGGTGTGAGGTATAGAACTCTCTCCACTATCTTTGCAACTTTTCTATAAATCTATTATAAAAGAAAAAGTTTACTAGAAATGTTTCAAAAGGAACTCAAAAGACCAAAATCTCTTCAAATTTGCCCATACAACAAAGTGTTCATGAACCTCCAAATCACCAATAAAATGTATGTGTGTGGGGTGTGTGTGTGTGCACACTCACAGGTGCGTATGCACACAAGGATGTCCATTCATCAAGCACCCACAACTGTTGTTCAAGAAAATAAGTGTCAGTAGCTAGAAAAAGATAAAAAGGAAATCACTTCATATGTACAGTCTATTTTAAAAGAATATTTTAGCAACAACTCAATGAAAGCAACTTTGGAAAGATATCTTGCTAGACAATAATGAAAATGTATTCCATATAAGTACAATATATTAACAACAGCAGAAAAAGGATAACTCTTCATTGCAAAAGTAGAGTCATGAATTTCAAATGATAGCTGGAATTCTAACAAACACAGAAAAGTGTCAGGCTGTTTACAGCCAAGTCTTTTCTCTGTTTTAAATATGCATATCAAATGAATCTACTTATAGTTTAGTTCTATTTTAAGTTGTTATGTAAACTTTTCATTTCTTTAAAAATATATAATGTTTCCCCAGGATAAATCATTGAAACCAAAACATAGAACCATCTATTCCTTTTACTTCAACATCCCCTCCTAAATAGGATGGCCAATATTTTCCAAAAAGTTTTTACTTAGTTTTCTTTTTCATATTACAGAGAAAGAGCAAATGCTTGAGAAATTACATAGATTTGAAGATCTCCTGCTGAGAACATCCCCTTCTCCCCCCAAAATATGTAATTTATTATACTCAAAATGTACTATTAAAGGTACTCAAATTATATGAGCGTGCTTGAAAAATTTTGTGATAAAACAGAATTAAAAGAAAATATGAATCTTTCCATGAACTTTTGGAAGACCCCTTGCATAGAATATTGGAATAAATTAATTACTTTATATGAATTACCATCAAGTAATACAATACTTTAGTAATACTTGAGTTAGGGAAGCTTCCTAAAAGGTACAAGAGCCCAAATAAAATCTGCACACTTAAGATGTGTAAATGTCAATGAAATAGAACTAAATTGTACAAGATGCAAAACCACAAAAGAAAAAAATATATCCAACAGAAGACTTGTTCTACATTCCTTCTGTTGTAGTCTTACAACCATAAGACACTATACCTAATTTTGGCTAGTGAGTAATAGGAAGCTGTGCCCTCTAAGAGTCTTTTTCACACCAATTATAAACCAGTAACATTAATGCTAAAAAGTTATCTCTGAAGGACAAGAACACCTCACCACTGACCATGAGTGTACCAATTTAATCAGATATATGGACAAGAAGAAGAAATGAAGTAAGTTTTCACAACTTCAATCCAAGACTCTAAGAGAGAACTTAATTGACAAAAGAAGTTTATCTTGTGCCTGGCAACATGTAAATGCTCAAGAAGCACTTGCTGAATATTCCATTGTTCTGCCTACCAACCCTTTTCCAAATTTCTACTACTAAAAGTACAGAAATCTGAGTAGAAAGGCACTACCAAACAAGCCCTACACAGCACCTATCACGGTATGATGTAACAGGAGATCTTCAATAATTCTTATTAAAATGAAATGCATGTAAAAATTTAATTATATGAAAAGCTACTGACACTTTCCATATAACTGTTATGACCCTCCATATTATGGTTAAATAAACAAACCAATAAGGTCAAAACATACCCAAAGTCACATGTGTGACAGTGCTGGGATTACAGTATTTACTGAGTTTACTATGTGGAAACTGCTACTCT
This sequence comes from Cynocephalus volans, assembly GCF_027409185.1. NCBI lineage: Eukaryota > Metazoa > Chordata > Mammalia > Dermoptera > Cynocephalidae > Cynocephalus > Cynocephalus volans. Next base: position 158,778,200 of record NC_084463.1, read on the forward strand.
TGGCTAATACCTATCAAATTCCAGGTTATGACTAATTGATTCATAAAAATCAGTTCAATGGTTTATCCAGCACTGTGTTTGTTTTTCCTTTAAATAGAGTATCACATGTTGTAAGGGTAATTTCTGGTTCTTGAAACTTTTCAGTTTTACACACACACACACACACACACACACACACACACACACGGACACGTGCTGCTATGTCACAATGAAAAACATATTTCTTACTGTAGATAATGTTCAAAGATGTAGTATTTCACAGGGCTCTCCTTTACATATAAGAATCCCTAAGATGTTAATCACTACTAGCAGCTACTGAAATAAGCCTAAAATGTGTTTAAGTGACTTTAACATTTCTCTTATAACAAATTTCTATTTTCTAAGGTTATTAATTGCTGCTGAACTCTTTTGTCTTACTTAGCAGGCTGTAAAAAATTAACCTACTACTAAAAATATTTGGAAATATGTAATAATTTGAGGGAGAAACTTCCAGATGCCTCAAATTAAAATATAGTCATGTACCCCGTAAAAACATTTTGGTCAATGACTGATCACGTATTCAACAGTAGTCAAAGCAATAGGCTGTACCATACAGCCTAGGTGTGTAGTAGGCTATACCACCTAGGTCTGTGTAAGTACACTCTCTGACGTTCACACAACAACGAAATTGCCTAATGATGTTTCTCAGAATTATCCCCATCGCTTAGCAACACATGACTGTATCTTGAATATTTCTAAATGAACAAATTTGTTGTCCTCTTCAAAGACGATATCAATAAAGTAACTGAAACAAAGAAGTCTCCTCCACTCCCAACTTCCCTCTACAATACTCCAACCAGAACCTACATGTTCATTTTCTTTCAATAGTTGCTCACGAGCAAGAGCCTTCTCCTTCACTGAATGGCACTCAACCTCTTTCTCTCGCAGCATCATAGAAATCTTCATATTAGTCTCCTGCAATGCTTGATACTCTGCTTCCTTTCCCCTGGATGTTTCCACTATTTTTTCATTTTCCCAAATGTCCAGTTCTAAAATTAATATTCTCTCCTTCAGGTTTGTTATGGCCTGCCTCAAAAGTTTATTTTCATTCACTTTGTTAGTGAAATTTTCATTTGAAGACAGTAATTGATCACTTTGGCTTTGATTAAGACGTCTTTTTCTTTAAGTAACTTCTGTAAAACATCTTCTTCCTCTTTTAGCTGCTTCATTTCTGAATCAGTTTGTTCCTGTTCTTTTCCTTCATCCTGTTCCTGTAAAAGCTCCTCAAACTGATTACTGTTAACAACTCCAGCCTCATTACCAGTGCTGGATGTTTGTAAAACTTCTAATAAAGTCTTACATTTCTGACTTAATGCATCTATTTCAATGTCTTTTTCTCAAATGATACAATGATAAATTCTGAACAGTTTCTCTAAACATATCTTGGCTGCTACTTTCAGATTGAGTGGACAACTTTGTTTTCCTCTTGCAGCTTAATGAGCGCTGCTCCTTTGGCTGCAACTATATCCATCATTTTATGATAATCTGCTATTAGATGGCTATTTTCCCAAGTCTTCTCATCCAAAACAGCTAATACTTGTTCTCTTTCCATAGCATAGACCTGCAATTGCTGTTGAAGGTACATAATATCCTGGGGGTAGAAAGCTGAAGAAATTCTAGCGTGAAGAGCTTCTATCTCCAAACCTTTCTGTTGGATAATCTGAGTTAGTTTACCAACCTCATCTTTGGACAACTGATCGATCTGGTTAGTTAGGGATATATTCTTTTCTTGTAGAAGTTTAATCTCTAGTTCTCGTTCTTTTATTCCTTTCACTAATCTTTCAGTTTCAGCTTTAGATAAATCATGCTTTTCACCTCCATTTTCCATAATAAGGCTCTGCACTCGTTTCTTGTAAAATATCAGGATTCTCTGTTTGAATGTCCTGTCTTTCTTCATGCATCTGGGTTTTGATTGGTTCAACTGCTTTTTGCAAATTCTTAATTTCCTCATCTTTCTCTAAAAAGAGCTGGGTGTGTGTGACATTCATTTGCTCATGCTGGTATCTAAACTCATCCATCTCCTCTGCTCCTGTAAACATTGAAGTAGTTCCATTTTACTCTGGTTTTGATCTTCAATTATCTTCTGTTGATGTTTAATTTCCTCTTCAAGATGATCCTTGATTATATTCAGTTGAGATACCTCCGATTCTAGTTCTATAATAATATCAAGTTGTTTGGGCTCAGCCACAGGTGCAGATCGACTCTCTGTTCCTTGAGTTGTTCCAGTTCTTCTTGCAGATGATTGTTTTCTTCTTTCATGGCTCCAAGACTTCTGTCCTTTTCCTCTATGGTCTGCCTTAAAATTTCATTTGTCATTAAGGCCTGAGAATATTTATCTAATTCCTCCTGCAGCTCTGAACACTTTTCTTTAAGTTTTTCAATAAAAAGTTCTTTTTCCTTTATAACTTCTGTCAATTGCTTCTGCTCTTCTTCACTAGATGACAAAATTTCCTTAGTTTTTTTTATGATCGGTATCCATTTGCTCAATATTCTTTTTGAGTTCTACTATTTCAAAGTCTTTCTCTTCACTGAGTTCAATTAAATGCTCATTTTCCAGCTGTAAGGCAGAGGTGCTCAAGTTACATGCATTTGACAGTTCTTCAATGCTTTGCTCATACTTGCTTGCTTCTTCCAACAGCCTCTCTTTAGCTTGACACAATTCTGCTTCTAGCTGTCCTTTTTCCACTTCTAGACTCTCCACAATACTGTTTTTTTTTTTCAGAGAAATCTGACTGTTCCCAGCTACAGATTCCTCCAACTGATGCCTTACGTCTTCACATGTTAAAACTAAATTTTCATTTTCCATTTTCAGATCAAAAGCAACTTTCTTTAAATTTTCATTGAGCTGTTCTATTTCTGACAGATTTTCTTTAAGTTTCTAACTTCAGCTTCCCTTTATTTAAGTAAGTTATCCTTTAAAGTACTATAAGAGTCTTGATTACGAGACTGAGTTAACTCATTCCTGACTCTAGAAAGCTCTTCCTCATTTTGTCTAATACGTTCCTTAAGTTCAAGGTTCTCCTTCTGGATTTTTGAACTATTTTTTTGTGATTTACTTAGCTGATCTACTAAATCTTCTGCTTTATTCTCAAGCTCCTCCTTGATTAAATGGAAATCATTCAGGACCAGTTCACTTTGAATTAACTGTTCTTTCTGCATCGCTAACTCTTTAGTAAGGTTCATTTTATCATCCTCGAGTTGATGAACTATCTTTTTTTCATCCTCTAGACCTTGTTTCACTTTACTGATAATGCTATCTCCTTCATTTTGTTGTTTTGATAGCTGATCTTTTATCAAAATAATGTGCTAATAGAAAAATTAATTTGTATGGTAACTTTACAAAATTTTCTTATTTTAGTACATACAAAATGTGCTACCTTGCTGTCTTTAATATAACATTACCTTTGTAAATTCTGCAGCTGTACTTTTCCTTACTTCGTGGTCACTGTACACTTTTAAAAGTGACATCTTAAGTTCTTCCTTAAATGATAAAGGGGAAAAAAGCAACATATACTGTGAACCAAAGAAAAGACACCCAAAGATGAAAAACATATAAATAAACAAAACTTAGAATCTATCTTAAATTCTCTGTATCGGAAACATTCCTAATACCTTAATAATGAAATACAAAATTCAACAATACTATTTAATTTGCAATTTTATTTGCAGCTTCAAATAAAACATTTCTATAACCCTAGACAAGATGCAAAACGTGTGTGTGTGTTGTAGCTTCAGCTTCTTTACCTGCAACTTTCCGCATCTGAGTCTTTCCTATCCCACTCCCACCGTTGCTTCCCTTTATCTGCTCTTCTTCCTCCACATACATACTTTGCAAAATGTCCAAGTCTTCCAGCTCTCTTCATTTCCATTCCCTAACATCCACTCATCAACACCCAGAGACTAAATAAAAATGTACAAAATCCACACTCATTCACTCTAAAGTTTATCATCTCTAATTAGAAAATAAAAGCCTTCTTTTCCATCATTAAAGGAATCCCCCTTATTGCTTGCTTCTGTCAGAAACTGGAACCTTTTCTTGATCCAAAAAAGTGCCCTTCTTCCTTCCTTGACCTTCTAATCTGAGCACAGACAAGGTTCCCCTCTCTCAAACCTGACATAAAGATGTATGTATATATACATTTTATAGTCTATTATTAACTATTTAATGCTTTTCTCCAAAATTCCAGAAGTGGTACAGTTCTCTATGCTTCAACATTATTTCAACCTCTTATTACAAGGTCTGTTGATAAACTATAAATTGCTATAAAGCCTTCTATCATTGACAGAGATTTTTTTTTGACCGGTAAGGGGATCGCAACCCTTGGCACGGTGTGGTCCGCACCACGCTCAGCCAGTGAGTGCACCGGACATCCCTAGATTGGATCCGCGGCCTCAGCACTACCAGTACCGCACTCTCCCGAGTGAGACACGGGGATGGCCCATTGACAGAGATTTTTTAAAAACCAAACTTCTACGGTATCTAGAGTCTCAAATTCCTTCAAATAAAAAGCCTTATACCTTATAAAAGAAACCAATAAAAGCTGTCTCAGAGCAATGCATCAGAGTTCTCATTTCCTTCTGATTCAAAAGTTTATTCTGAATATAACTGGAAGATGAAAACAGCATTCTCTTACATCTTTCTACTGTCTGTAATCTGCTCAATTAGGAGAACCACGCATTTTTTTCAGGTAGATTTTAAGAGGACATACAGCTTTGCAGGTACTTTTGGCATTCTTTTTTTTTTTTTTTTTTTTTGGTGGCTGGTTTGTACAGGGATTGAACCCTCCACCTTGGTGTCTTCTGGTATTTCTTATCAGTAAGCAGACCCACAGCAGACACAATTCAAGGAATAGTTAGAGTGGACTACTTAGCATCAAAAGAAAGGAGAAACAGCAATCGGAAATAGCTACAAAATCCAAGAATATCATGAAAATGTTACAGGCCCTACCAAATATGTGCAGAGAGCCTGCAAACTATAAAATATACCTAGGCCAGTCAGATAAACATTAGAATACAATGGGAGCAGAAACAGAACAGAGAAAATATATGATGGTACTTCAAAAAATTTGCAGAACAGAATTAAAAGATAATATGAACCTTTCTATGAACTTTTTGAAATAACCTCATTTATAATATAGTAATTTAAAAAGTGACTGGCATTTAGTGGGTATATAAAAAGTGGGGGCAAAGATCCTACAATGAACGAGACAGTGCACACAACTAAGACTCTTCTCACTTAAATGCCAATGGCACCCTCTTTGAGAAACACTGCCTATGTACTAATGTAGAAAGATGTTGAAAATATAATGTTAAGGTATGTAAGAACAATATTTTTAGTATGCTGACACGTAATTTTTTAAATCTCTTTATATATAAAATCATACAGGCATAGATATAGTCTGAAAAGATATAACAGAAAGCGGTAAAAGAGATCACCTCTGGGAAAGGCCAAGCAAAGGATTCTCCACTCATACTGTCAGAAGTTTTTCAGTATGTATGAGTATTACTGAATACACATATCAGTAAACATGTATTACTTTAAAAAATTAAAAATTTAAATTGAATCCAGACATTGGCCTTTAATTTAACACCAGCTTACAAATGCCCCATATTTAAGCACCTGCCTTAGCCAAGGAATTACCATCACGTGGTACAGACCTAAGAATACCTCTCCCCATACAGAATTGTAATCCCAAGAATTCCATCCCTGCTACCAACACATACAAGGGAGACCCTACTTCTACCACTGAAACTGTCCCTCTTAACTGCTCACCACAAAGAAATCCTGTCCACCACAATGGACACACTCTGGAGCACATAAGCAGTAGCTACAGTTATCACAGTATGGCCCTCCAGACCTCCCGACCCACCCATGTATGTTGCTGCTGTCAGGCATTCATCAGAAACCAAAATACGGCCTGCACCTATCTTTCCTGCTCACGTCTGTGTGCCTACTGGCTTATCTCTAAACATAAACTCTGGCCAGTCTCTCATACTCTTAACCTTGTCCAGGTATTTCACCAAGGCCTGACAAGCATCAGTGAGATCAGCTTTATCCAGAGGACTCTCAGTTTTGATAGAAACTGGCCATTAGATGTGAACTATAATACACACCATTTTAATTCTGCCCCAATTCTTACAACACCCACCTTTTCTCGTCTCAGTAATGAATTATGTTCTTCTAAAATTTGGACAAGCCGTTTAAGGTTCACATTGTCTTCAGTGAGATTGTTATCCTACAAAAATGTTAAAGCAGTGTTTTCAGATAACAAGAAATTTCCATTTTACAAAAAAAGCAGGCAAACTACGTAACTGTGTTTCTAATATTTTTAGTGATATATAAAAATTAGAAGAATTCAACATTGAACCATCTTAAAAGCCCCTCATTTTAGACATTCTTATAGATCTCTTTATTATATTAAAATATATACATACATTTATTTTTACTTATTTACAAAATAACTTGTAATTATTAAAAATAGAAACAACTCCTCGAATTCAACAAGAAAAATCAAAATGCACTCCTCGCTTCGGTATAGGATCTGCTTCCACTGTCTCTACACACAGAACATTTGTCAAATTAATCTTCACAAAGATATACCTGTATTTTTCATAAAAAAAATAAAGAGGATACAAAATATTAAAAAAGAAACAAATATAATTTCATAACTGAGACTTTTACTAACAGGCCTGAGGCACCCTCCAGAGGCTCACTGCCCAGGGCCATCTCGGGAAGCTGCTGCCAGCAACAGCACCCTGGCTGAGTTGGCTGCTGCAGCTGCTGCAGCCATCACTAAATTGGCCCCAGGTGTAGCTGGACCTGCAGGTTTAGAAGAAACATGCCGGAAGCTTTGGCGGCATCTACATGGTGTTAGGTCTGCATGTTTGCTAAATGCTAGAGCTGAGGAGGTTTGGGAGTCTCCACCCCAATTTCAGAGGATGTATGGAAAAGTCTGGGAGCCCCAGGAAGAGATCTGTCATAGGAGTAGATTCACTGCAGTGAGTCTGCTAGAGAAATGCTAAGTGGAAATGTGGGGTCAGAGTTGCAGGAGAAAAACCCCAAAAGCTCCAGGCCTACTGGAGCCAGGAGAGCGGGACCACCATGGAGGCCCCAGAACTGTGGAGCTACCAAAGTGGAACCCCAGCCTGGTAGAGCTGAAGTGTGGCCTGCAACCAGGAAAGCCATAGGGGCAGAGCTGCCCGAGGACTTGGGGACACAACCCGCACACCAGCATGCAGAGGACACTGAACATGGAATCAAGGCATATGATTCACCAGCTGTAAGATTTAATGCCTGCCCTGCTGGGTTGCGGACTTGTTTAGGACCTGTCACACCTTTCTTTTGGCCAATTTCTTCCTTTTGGTATGGGAATATGTACCCTTTGTTTGTCCCACCATTGTAGATAACTCGTTTTGAATTTCACAGATGGGACTTTGAACTTTGGACTTTTGAGTTGAAACAAGTTAAGACTTTGGGGATGAAATGAATGTATTTGTATGTGAAAAGTACATGAGTTTGGGGGAGCCAGGAAGGGAATGTAGTGGATTGAATTATGTCCCCCCAAAACTCCCTGAAGCTTGAATTGTGTCCCCCAAGTTTTACATATTACAAACTTAGCCCACACTGTGACTGTTAAAAGGGAGGGAAATCCTATTATGGTAATAGAAAGGTGGAGCATTGAGGAGGTGATTGGATTGTAGGACCACGCTGGAGGGAATGGATTAGAAATGGTGGTCAGGGGTGTGGTTCTGAGGGCTTTAAAAAGAAGAGGAGAGTCTGTCCCTCTGCTCTCTCTGCTTCCACCATCTTGCAATGTGAGACCCCTGGGTCACTGTCGCCACCATCAGATGGACTTTGGACTTCCCAGCCTCAGAAACTGTAAGCAATAAATTTCATTTTCTTTATAAATTACCCAGTTCCAAGTATTCTGTTATAGCAATACAAAACAGACTAATACAATACGCATATGCTATTAAAAAGATTTTAGATGTATAATAGCAACTGCAAATCAGCAATCTGACTCACCTTAATGATATTTTGCAGTTTGAAGATTTCTCTTTGATCAGAGCTATGTGTTTCTTGTGCTGTAGAAGTCTAGATCAGAAAAAGAGAATTAGAAAATAATTGCACTGATTTTTTTTTAAATAGGAAGTTGCAAACTAACTTTATTAACAGATTCTTTTCAAAAAAGGGGCATTTCTCAGACAGATTATGATTAATGAATGCCAAGCAACTTTTAAAGAACCTAGTACAATAGCAATACACAATAAATAAAAGGTATCATATTTGAGAATTTGTTAACTGATTGGAGAGACAATGGTTTTATAAAATAGCTAATGTTAAGAAGAAAAAATCATAGAATATTTTATTTAGCTTAACAAAATGCAAATGTGAGGATAATTGAGCAGCTTTTTAAAACGAAATTTCTAAAATGGAAATTACCTAATATTAATGCTAATAATGATCCAAGTAAAAGCCTTTTTTAAATGATGTTACCCAGAAGATCTCTACCCCAAGACAGAATAATTTTTGTTATGACAAGTAAATTAAAGAACTTTTGGATTCTTCTCATTCAAAGCTGTATGTTGGTCATTTATGTTCACTAACATTTACTGTATAGCATGTTAATAAACTAGAAGCTCCTCTAGGGCTGAAAGAAGGAACATAGTATAATGGGAAGAACACAGGTTTTGGAGTCAAAAGATGTTTTTGATTCATAACTTAATCACAGTAAAAATGGGCGTATTACTTTAACTGCTAGTTTCCTTATCTCCAAAATAGAGGTAATAAATTTGTCACATAGTTATCAGGATAACATAATATGTATTGTGATAATAAATATGGAAGCATCTTGTAAAGTGTAATACAAATAATTATTATTATGCCTGGGTAGAAAATTAAGTCCTGAAATGTCCCAATTTTTTTCACCATTATATTTCAGCACAGATCTGTCATACAGTAAAACATTTAAGTTATGCTAAAGTGAACATAACAAAAACCCATCACTTCCCTTTGAAATCTTACCTAAGCAGTGTTTCTTAAAATGTGTTCCTCAGAACATCAGAATCACCTGGGGGTATTTATTTGTTTGAATGTGGTTTCCAAGGCTACTAAATCAAAATCTCTGAAGACAGGCCTGAAAATCTACAATATCAAGTTCCCCAGGATATTCTTACAGATACAAAGTTTAAGAACTACGACTTTTTGGAGCTAAGATGGACAAACAAATCAGCCTTTCTAAGGTTTATTTTGGGTACTGGGACTGTCTAGCAACTTGGGAAAGAGATCATTTTAATTGCGATGATTTCTCCTTTACGTAACTAGATTAAATTCACAAAAAGATAGAAAAATAGCCTATTTAAATACTTTGGTTTTTTCTACACTGATGAAATTAAATCCAAGTGAACAGTGCTCCAGTTTATTCCAGGTCTCATGTCTACTGACAAACTCCATTAACTCTAATATGTAAGAAAAATAGTGTTCCTTGGGAGAAAGTTTACAGCCCCAAATAGCAAGGATTTAAATTCTAATGCAGGAGAAACAACACAAAAATGTCTAACTTATTTTATAATCCAATTATCAGATGTCACTTTACACATACCTAGAGCTAAAAGAAACCTAAGACATCGTCTAAGCAAGCAGGATCAAACACGGTGCTTCAGACTCCTGATGTTTCCACCAGAGAAGCCTTCAGGGACTCCAGTGGAAAGGTGCTGGTTCAATCAAAAGCAATTCAATTTTTATCTCTTTTGAGTCCTGGACTTGAAACTTTTTATTTTATTTTTTTTAATGGATCTATTTCTTTAAATTCTTTTTAGAAAATTTTTTCCAAATATTGTTCAGAAGGGAAAACTAAGGCAGAAAGAGAAAGACCACCTGACTAAAATCACTTAGAAAGAAAGTCATTGGCAGAATTAGAGTACAGATTTTCTATTTCCTAGCCCACAGTACTTTCTAATACCAAGAGCTCTCTATGTCTATTCATATAACATCAGTATTTTTACTCACTATTTTCAAAAACTCATGAAAATGTTAGCTACCTGAGCAATATGCCTCCAATGGTCAACTTCAGACTCGAGTCTTGAAACTTCATTTGACAATCTGTTTATTTCTTGTTGTAATGAAATAACATCTCCAAAGTCCATGTTATCATCACGGAAAGCTGAGGCATGATGACCGATCCCACAACCGAATGAAGAAGATGCAGTGGTCGCTGGTATACCACCAGCTCCTGAATGTACTGACTGAGTGGCTGACTGCAGTTGCAGCAACTGATCCTGTAGCGCAATCTGTCTTGCTTTAAGCTGGCTGATTTCGACCTATATATTTATAATCCATGTTTTAGAGAAAGTACTTTAAAATAACAATATTAATCCTTTTATAAATTAATAATATTAAAAGGTATAATAATTTGTTTAAGATAATCAAATAATGGTACTCTGTTAACTGAACCCACGTCTTCTAGAACATCCTATCCATAACATGGTTATTTAAAAAACAAACATGATCACCAGAGTGAAATCACAGATAATGTTTCAAATGGTATAAGATCAGAATTTCACTCACATGTTAACTAAAGCAATGAATTTCTCAGTTAAACGTGGGTTTGCTATCATCTATGTATGGGGTACTATAGGCGATTTCTTAGGGTTCTGTTTGTGATGATCAAACCTTAAAATGATAAGAAAATGAAACCTGTGTCAGTTTATGTATTGGATACCAAGCCAGAGCCTCAAAGAAATTATGAACACAGAATCTACCATAATGCCACATCCATTCGGAATGAAAGATTACTAAAAACACAAGTGAGTAATCTAGAGAGAACTCTCAGAAGCCTTTTACGAAAAACTCAAACTAGTCCAAAAGACACTCTGCCACAGCTAAGGAAAGTGTGATACTGAAAAAACAGCCAACAAGTTACACTATTTCTACATGAGTAATGTTAAGCAATTAGACAAACAAAAACCAAACACATTTATGTCATGAGTCATAACAAACAGGTTTTTCATATTAGAGACCCTTCCCTAAGGGAGATTTAGAGTAGTGCACAAATTTTATTCATCTTCCCCAAAATGATATGAAATAAATTGCATTTTGGGGGAATATGAACATCACAATGAGGGCAGCAAACAGATTCAGAAAAGAGCAGTTTATACAGTCACATATTAGCTTTCATCCTAGTAAAAAGTACTGAATTACACAATTTTTTAGATGTATCTATAACACAAAAAGTTGTCCTTATACAACAGACATTTATATCAAGTTGTAGAGTTACACAGTGCAAGCTCTAATCACAAAGACACATTTGCAAACTTGAATGCTTAATGCGCTCTCTAATATCAATAGTTAAGTAGAAAATAAAAAGCCAAAGTTTCCCACAGCAGAGTTTTCAACTTTGGGGTAAGCATCAGAATCATCTATGGAGCTTCTGAAAATTACCAGTACCAGGGCCCCTTCCCAGTACACTAAACCTGCATCTCCTGGGGGGCATAAGCATGTGTATTTTTAAGTGTCACTAATGGTTCAGCTGTAAAGCCCTGGGTAGGAGCTACTATTCTATCGTAATGTCTATAAGGCAGTGCTACTCAAAGTGTGGTCCATGGATTGACGCCATGAATGTCTGCTTCCCGTCCATAAGTACAAACATCAATGAGTAAAGTTTAAAGAGTTTTAAAGCAATTTGGCAGTAAGTGGGCTTCTAATTTTAATTTGAACTTGTAACTTTGCTTTTCTGTATTCATTTTATTTTTGAAATAATTTATCTTTATTGTATTATGAAATTATAAAATTCCCACTAGATTAAAAAATTAAGCTCTATTATTTAAAACACCTAAATATGAAGTTATGGTAGACATGAACATTTAAATCAACAAACTGAAAAACACCCAAATGATCTGGATAATAAAATGGTTAAATTCAATACAAGTATAAGTATTTATTGGACTCCACTTATGTACTAAACAGTAAAGAGAATTCAATAACAGCATGACACATGGGGATGCAGTCTACATTGTAAGGATTCGGGATAACAGTGGTTATATCAGACAATATCTATTACCAGCAGTGCAAAGAAAAGATAAGCCAATTTCAAAACACACATTTCAATCAAACTAAAAAAAAACAAAAACATTTATAAAACAGTATAATTATATTTCATATTCTTTTTCCATGGAAAATCAAGTATATGCCAGTACTACAAATAATAACACTTGCAATCAAAAGCATTTTAAAAAGTCATTAGGAATAACCACACTGATTTAAAACAACTTAAGAAAATTTGATAAATTAAAGTTTCATAAAATCAGAAATTACAAGCAACAGATGCCTGAAGACATTTTACATAAAAACTTTCCTTCTTTTGGAAAGTAGAAATTAAAGTCCACAGAGGTCAGTTTACATAATATAAACTTAGAAAAGCTTAGAAAGTTCTTGTTAAAATGGTGTTACCAAAATGAGTCGGGAATTATAAATTCACTATCCTTTCAATACTTTTACGGATCAAGATAGCTTGATTTATATAATAACTCTTAAAAACCTTCCTAAATACATTACAGTAAAGTGAATACGAGGTAACTGTAAAAATCTTTGCCTCTTTCTGTTGTAGTTGATGTTGGTAATTTGTAGATTGCTGCTTTATTTGAAATTCTAAGGCTTCATGCTTCTCTTGCTGAACAGTACAAAGTTTTTTCAGTCTTTCATTCTAGAAAGCAAAGAAAAAAGGATTTTCAACAAAAAGACTGTAAGTTATGTGAATGGAATTATGAAAAACATATTGCTTCATATAAAAATGATGTAAAAATATAAAAGGTCTCAGACAGAATTACGGCATTTAAAATATACTTTCAAATTACACAAGTGCATAAGCATGTTTATACAGAATATGCCTAATTCTAAACCAAAGGGGGAAAATTAACATTTTGCTCAGTTTGATTTTCTGCTAAGAAAAGCCGCTGATTGACATTTCTCCCATCTTTCTATACCCAATGTCTAGCATATAATACATGTCTAGTAAATGAATGGACAGATTACCTGTCTGAGCTTCTGTTTTCTCCCCAAGCAGCAGAACTTTTTTAAGACATATTTTTTTAAAAAGATTTCTGGCTGAATTACAGGTAGGAGGTTAAAGCCTCACATCACCTACTTGCCTTGTTTCCTAGACGCCCTGAGGCACCTCTGAACAATCCAATTTGAAAATCACTACTGGGATTGTTTGAAAAACTACTGTTAAAAGTATACAAAATAGTCTAAATATAATTCAGTGACTCTAGACATTATACATAGTCTTTTGTTTTAAGATGTTGGAAAACATGAAAAAAATTACATAACTATTATCATAACCTATTATCGCTCCTTGTCATGGACATAATATGAACAGAATAAGAATATAATGGGACAAGAGAAATAGACATTCAAACTCTGCAAAAAAGAATTTAAAAGTTATTAGAGATAATTTACTAAGCATTCTACTAATATATCTACACAGTTTAACAATCATGACTGAGAAAAAGGAGACTGACGGTGGGCAAGAAAGCTGCCAGAAGATGATGAATTTTTCACTTTGGGGGATGTCATCTGTTTTTTTCTTAGATTCTAGGAACTTCTGATGTCAGCAGCCATGAAAACTACGGTCTAGGAATATTTCACGAATCCCAGAGAAAACGAATGCAGTAAATCAAAGGAATAATTACAACATCCACAAACCCTAGTTTGGGACTCTAGCCCCAGAAATCTAACACAGACCTCTCTTATCTTGAAGAAGTAGTAGCAAGAAACAGGACCAATGGTCACACAACTAATTACCTTCTATTCTATTGGCTGCTTTTGCATGATTTTCTGAGAGCTGTTAACATGAAAAACATACAGAAATGAATAACACAATATACTGAAGTCAAAACCTGGTTATAAAAGTCCACTTGAGGCTTTTTAACACAAAAAAACCCCTGAAGTTATTTAACTGTGGCTAATCACTAGAACTTTGAATTTGATCAATACCTACTTGGTTGTCTGCCCTCATCTCCCCAGCCATATGAGAGTCAGAAAGGTTGAGAAAACACATAAAGGACAGATTCTCCTTATCTGGCTGAACCTGTAATATATTAAGAGTTGTCTGGGGTCATATTTTCTATCACATGGAATACATAGCAGAGGAGGCTGGGCTGAAAGGAAAAAAGAATAAATACACACGACGAAGAGCAAAGAAGAATATAAATGAGAAAAAAAGACTCCTGATGACCTCCATTTCTAGTTGCAGCCCCTTCCTAAAGTGTGCCTACATTTCTGCTCTTGGAGTCCAGACACACTTCTATTCTTAAAATATTTCATCCTGCTTAATGCTTGGTAAACTATCATGGTCCACTAGTACCAACCTTAATTTCTTTTCAAAGAAGTCTTATTTATAAGAATTGATATTAATGACTGTTACTCTTTCTTAAAGGTCTTCCAACAAACAAAAACTTTGCCTACTTTTTAAAATAGAATAAAATTCATTCCACCGTGCAATTACCATAATGGTACATTGGATCCTTTCATAAATCTAAGAATAATCCATGGGATTGTAATGATCTTGTTTTTTCTGTATCCTGAAATATTTTGCTATTTTATTATCGTATGATTTATTTTATCATTATTTATCAACTATTCCCAACTATGCTGAAAAAGACTAAAATAATAAGAAAATGGAAAACTTACGGAATCACCTAGAAGAATCATGTAATAGTGAAATAACCAGGTTTCTGTTTGCATTACCCTAAGTATGACATCATCTTTACGAAAGTAAACAGCAGTTTGGAGATATCTTTGGAGGTTTTTTTTTTTTTTTTTTTTGGCTTTCATTGAACACAGTTGAAAATTCAGAATTTTTCGTTTTTCGACAAAGAAAAATAAAATGACAGAGGAAAACATTTCACAATCACTAGACAACTCTGAAGATGAATGCAAAGAGACAGAAAGCACCACTCTAGAGTCTAATGGTGAAACTGACTATAGAGGCAAAATCTCAAACAAGTCTTTAGATGGCAATATCAAAATGAAATTTTCTCAAACTCAAGAACTGATGAATGAACAATATATTTCTAAGAACAAAAAGGAAATATGATTTTCACATTAGCCATTCAATAAGAAAGTATTTTATTCTGCAATACTTTATGACAAGGACCTGAACCATCCCATTTTGCTAAATGAATATGAAACAGTATTCTTTCATTAAGTATAACATTTGTACTCCAACATTTACTTGATTCAGTTCATTCATGGACAAATGCTGAAGGCCAGTGTGTATACACAGATGACTAGGAGGAAACAGATGACACAGAAATGAAAATAATTCAATGGATTGATCATTCTAATTGGTGTTTATAAATATAAGAATAAAAATACTTTGTAATTATGGAGCAAAGTTGACAGCCATTGTCTGATCAACAAAATCATGAGTTCTCTCTCCCACAAATCAACCAATCTACAACTATAAAAATGCAACAACAGCCAAGCTGGGGCCACTGGAGCTCAGGGGAAGAGGAGGAGAGACCTATGGAGTTCATGAAGGTGGAGAAACCACAAAGAGAGAAAGAAAAAACTGCTTGGAGGATTTCGGGCCGTGGCAGCCTTAAAGGCTGGAACTGCTGAGCACATGGTGCAGGAGCCAGTAGAAGCCACAGCTGTGCCCTTCCGATGGAGTTGCTTGGAGGTGGCAGAGAAGAGGGCCTTGGTGGTCCCCAGGACAGCAAGACCACTAATAGGGTCCCTGTAAACCCACACAGGAGCAAGGAGCCAGAAGAGCTGAAAAGGGGGAGCCATTAAGAGGCCAGTAAGTCATTGCATGGGACCCGTGCAGGACCCATCGCACATGAAGTGTGGGTGGGGGGGATGGGCCCACCAGGAGAAAACTGGGATACAGCAAGGACAGCCAATCAGACCCCCAGTCAGCACAGGACCACTCAGAGGAGACTGGTCAGGAATGCAGAATTGCATGCGGTGCAGTTTGATGACAAGATTCAGGCCCAGATCAGAGTTTCTACACAATCCAGGTGCACTGGGTCTCTGGAGAGCCAGAAGTACCTATAAGGTCAACCATTAAAACCTGAGCTGCAAAAAAAGCCTTCCCTAGGGAAACAGCAGCAAAGCAGCAATTTAGTGCAGCAACACAGCTCAAGTACTGGTTCCCACAGGAAGTTCACCCGTTTTAGAAGTAAGCAAAGGACAAATATTAGTTCCGGCCCAGGAACACCACCAGTGCCTTGGGGCCATCAGGAAGCCTGGGGCATGGAGCCAGAGACCATACCCCTGTCCACTACCAGGCACACCGCCAGTGCCAAGGAACACGTCAAAAACATCACCTCCATGTGGGTGGTTCACCATAGCTACCAAGGTTGCCACGAAAGTGGCTAGATGCCATAACCACCACACACATGGTCCACCAGCCACTGGAATGCATTGACAGAAGGAGAGTCACCAGCAGAGACCAAAAAAAAAGAAGAGGATGCCTCTCTCAACAAAGCCCATTCCAGAATGACAGAAGAAGCATCTGCTCTATGATAATATTAGGGAACCTGAACACACCTGTCAGCATTAGATAGATCATCTAAGCAGCAAATCAACTGAGTAACCATTATTCTTTCAGAGGGAGAGAAGAAATCTAGGGTTATCAGTGGTGGGAGGGAGGAGGGAGGGGGGATAGGGAGAGACTGGACAAGAGGCATAAAGAATAAGTACAATTTGTAACAATACACATACTAGTAATATTGATTTGATCAACACACAATCCCCAAAATATGTATAATCAATTATGATTAAATTTTTTTAAAAAACATGAGCCATTAATGTTTTCAAAACTGTCAGTTTTAATGACACAAGTCAAGAATTAGAAGTAATGATCAAAACAAAACAAAAAAATTTTTTTTTTTTTTTTTTTTTTGGCTTTTTCGTGACCGGTACTCAGCCAGTGAGTGCACCGGCCATTCCTACGTAGGATCCGAACCCACGGCGGGAATGTTGCCGCACTCCCAGCGCCGCACTCTCCCGAGTGCGCCACGGGCTCGGCCCAACAAAAAATTTTAAAAAGGGGGGCAGCCCCTTGGTTCACTCAGGAGAGTGCGGTGCTGGTAGCGCTGAGGCCACGGGTTTGGATCCAATATAGGGATGGCCAGTGCACTCACTGGCTGAGCGTGGTGCAGACCACACCGTACCAAGGGTTGTGATTCCCTTACCGGTCAAAAAAAAGAATTAGAAGTAATGATAACCTAAAGTCTACTAGGGGAGTAATTAAAATCTGGAACAAGTTTTTACAAGATAGATAGAAACATTCTCATGTATGCTTAAGAGTTAACATGTGCCATCAATATGTTTTGATAAAAAATTTAATTTTAAAAAACAACAAAAAAAGAGTTACTAAGCAGTTAACTGAATTCAAAGAACACTGCCTATTTTGTGTGTATATGTTTTAAAACCAGAAAAATATGAAATAAAAGTTTGGATTTGCTATATTTAAATTATTATTAAAATATCTAATAAAGTTTTTCACCATTACTTTATTCATACTTCTGTAAGGTGTTTGTAAAATGACTTAATATAAAAAGATTAAAATAGTCTATTGGACCAAGACAGTAAATGTGATGACTGTTTTGCTTCGTATACAGAAGGTTAAGTTAGCTGACACTGGTTACTGTTACTTGGAACTAAAGAATCCTAACTAATTCAGTCAGCTACACATATTAACATCTATAAGCAAATCTAATTTCCTTTGGAAAACCTCTGAAAAAGCACTGCCCTCTGTCTATATGAAAACTTACTAAATAAAATGTTCAGCCATATCTACACCTTATCCTCTTATAGCAGAAAGTCTTGAATAGATATACTGTACAGTCACATACGGGGTTAGGGTATGAAGTAAGCACATAAGATGAGAATTATGTATAGTCAAAATTATCTTTGAAAATAAGCCCTTGGGAAGTCCAATTGTCTCTTTTCCTCTAGTATTTGAGTAGCTTATGGTACTTTGAATGAACACCAAATGAGAAATTTAGCTTGCATTTGGAGGTGTTTTATCAAAACAAAGATTTCTAAACACTAGAATCATACTTATTATAGTCCAATGATAACACTATGAGAGGCATTAAAAGAACTGAGATCAACAGAAGGACAGAAGACTTCTATGTCCCTTCTCAAGCTCAATACGGAGCAGACATTCATTGAGCAGGTTAACCTTATTTATTTTTCGATCACAATGTACACTGGTGAATTAACCAAAGCTTATGCTACTACACACACCTCTGCCCTTTAATTTTTCTGGGTGGATCTGTGCCAATGAGTGCTTTCTCAGGATTTCTTTAGGAACTGTGGGAACGATTTCCTATCTTGGCTGTACAAAGAAACTGTTTGTCACTGGAACACACCTACTTTACTTATTAGGTAATTACTAAGGTATTGGCTAAGATCTCTAAGTGCCACCAAACTGCCACCTTGTACTGAAGCAGAATACCACTGTCGTTCTTCTTGAGAGGTCCCTCTACTTTCAAATTCCACAATCCCACCTGGATAAGCTAGACCAGAGTTCAACAATGCTAGTCAGTAAATATTTTCTTATATCTAAATTCTATGTTCTCTTTTTATGGGCTTAGTTAAGAGGAAAACATGCTTACCACGGTCCTCTAAGAATATCTTTTGCTGAAACACAATTATTAAGTGTTCTCTCACTGTTCTTATCTCAAGGTTAATAGTGGAGTTTCTTTAGTCCTTTACAATAGAACCTACTTTTTTTTTTTTTACCAGTAAGAGGATCGCAAGGGGATTGCAACCCTCTGCACGATGTTGTCTGCACCATGCTCAGCCAGTGAGCGCACCAGCCATCCCGATACAGGATCTGAACCTGCAGCCTTGGTGCTCCCAGTGCCGCACTCACCCGAGTGAGCCAGGGGGCCGGCCCTGGAAACTACTTTTAAAGCCTTTCATTTTCTCCATGGCTTTCCTTTGACCTCTTTTCCAAGCTTTTCTCATCCCTATTAAGTACAATGTGAACTAGTCACGACTAGACACTTGACCAGTAATGAATAAAATGGTAAAATTAATTTGCTATACCTATATTCTTAACTACTTTGTATCCAAATATTATTGTTATTTTAATGTTTGGGAATTAAAAAGCTGTAAATTAAACAGAATTACAGTCTTCATATTATACTTAAATAAATGTACTACTGCAACTAAACACACTCTTAGAACACAGTAAATCCTCGATAATGATAGATTTTTGTAACAGTCATTTCTACATTTGGCAGTTTTCCTACTTCCAGCATATAGAAATAGAGATGGGAATATTAAAGAACAGCAAACTGCAGTAACATGTAAATATATTCTTCATCTAAAGGTGACTGATAAAAGCTCACAAAAACAGAGATGAAGAAGAAGAGATAAAAAGTGGAAGGGAGTGCATTAAAAATGACAGGACTGAAATAAAGCTTGAATAACTCTCACAGCTTCCAAAAAGGAAAATCTGGGCTGCCCAGTTAGCTCCGTTGTTTAGAGCAAGGTGTTGATAACACCAAGGTCAAGGGTTTGGATCCCCTTATTGGCCAAGCACACACAAAAAAGAAAGAATGAAAGAAAAGAAAAGAAAAAAAGGAAGGAAAAATCTAAGTTTAATCAGTCTTTAATTATCCTTACCTCTGATATTAAGACTGCATGAATGGCTTCAACTTCCGTTCTCATAAAAAAAGGTAATTCTGTGACAAAAGAAATAGCATATACGAAATATCTGATCAACACATGAAGCATAAACAAGCATTTTAAGGAAAATATATTTCACTGGGTTTAAACAGAATAGTAGGCAGATATGAGAGCAAATTCAGACGTATACCACTTGATTTTCATCACAACTTTCCATTGCCATTAATGTTGTTCATTATCATACAAGTCATTATTTTGCCTCTGTCCTATACCTTTGGATGTCTACCTTTACTCCCTTGAAGTGCTCATTAAGTTTTGAAAACTGACACTCTTTCTCTGTTGACTTACCCTGTAATTTTAGATGAAACTTATTCAACTGGGAGTTAAGGCCTTATTTCTAACTTCTGCTTCTAATATCAAATAATTAATGACCTGTAAACAAAAAATGAAAATACACTAAAAGAACGCTTATTTAAAGCAACATAGATATAACTTATTAAAAATAATAATGAGCTCGATCTAGTTTTATACATTTGCATTTAAAATTAGAGTCAGAGCCCAGTAGTGCCAAAATAGCACCATTGATGCTGTCAGAAAATTATTATCCACAGAGTTATTTTTTTCTAGGTATTAGTGTTTTTTCATTACTCACAGCACTCTAATATTATGAAAAGAACTTCTCTGAACTATAGTATAAGTCAAAAGAAAATACAAGCAGCATGCAATAAATTATACTGACAAAACACCCTTGTTTTGAAAATCACAGGTAGGGTTGCTTCTCTGGTTGTTTACACATTTTGTTTGAAACTCTGGCTGTCTAATTGCTACCCTGAAGAAGACAAAGTATAACCTAATCTGTTTAGAATGGTAATTTTTAAAAGCAGCTGGAACTGTACAATGTGTTATCACAGTAAGTAAAAATATGACTGAATGGAAAAACAGCTATGTCTCACTAACAAATAATACACGCAAGACAGAAAGGGCAAGTGTTACCAAATGTTTTAATTATCGGTTATTTCTATTGTTACAAAAATAGAAGAAAACAAAAAAGTGATGACTTATCATATACAATTCTTATACCTGTGACAAAATGAAGATGGTCAAAATTCAGATCCGCCCCCAAAACGAGGGCAGAATAAGTGGTGGGTGTGAATGAACCAAAGAAAACTAAAGTCTACTCCACCTGGGCGCAGTTTGACTCTGAGACCTCCAGAGTAGTCCAAAGGACAAGAACCAGACTCCTCCTGCAGACCCCCGTGGTCATTCATCACAGAAAATCAACCGGGAAGAGTCAAAGGAGGAGTGTTAATGAAAAGGGATGGGGTGGGACTCGTCTGCGACCTGTCCCCGTCGGCTGACGGATGTTCCCAGGGTCCCAGGAAAGCCCTCCCTCCCCTGACTCCAGCTCTTACCGTCCACTTCCTCCGTGGCCTCCCTCAGCATGTTCTTTGTCAGATTTGAAATCTGGCCAGTGACGGAAGCCAGGCCACCCCACACTCGACCCAGAGACTGGCCCAAGCCGGCGCCGAGGCCCCCGAGCCAGGATGACATCGCTGCGGGTTTAGAGAACGACCCTGTCAGCTCCGAAGAAAGCGTCCAGCGCCGTCGGACAACCCCGCCAAATGTCCTGGAACGTAGGTCTTCACGGGACTAGTCCCCATCCAAACGCTCCGAATTCCACGGCACAACACGGGGTTCCCTGGCAACGCTGGCTTCCCTGGCAACGCCGGCTTCGCGGGGCGGGGGGGGGGCTCCCCCCAAGGGCCGGGTTCTGCCTGGAAACGCTGAGGCCTGGCCCGGAACTCAGCTCACCGTGTGGTCTAACTGCGCCTTCTTAAATCTACTTACACTGAGTTTGCTTAGGATTTTTACACGGGATTCCTTTTTGGTCTTATTACAGATTTCCTACTCTAAGGGATCTGATACTTCAGAGTTATTGTATTCCTTAGTGGACTCGTACTTTCTATCATTTTGTTTGTTTGTTTGTTTGTTTGTTTTGGTATCTGTAGTATTTCTATGTTGTTCTCTGGTCATCTTGCTTCTCCTACTGCTTTATTACTCTCCTTCCCTGGACTTTACTTGTGACCCTCGTAGGGTCAATGCCGTTGAGCTCTTGGCAGTCCACCTGCACAGCTCTAGTGGATGCTGTGGCTGCTGCTGTAATAGCAGACTTCCCTTGTGATGGCAGTGGTTGTGGGCATGACTTTTGTGGGCTGCCTAAGTGGCAGCAGTGGCTCCAGTGGTGGCAGGCTGCTCACATGATGGTGGTGCCTGCATTGTAGTATTGGTGCTAGCGACTGTAGAATTGGTGGTTGCGGCAGTTGCCCAATTGGCTGTGGTATCCACAGCAGTGGCCTGAGCAGCTATAGTGTCTGCAGTGCAGTGGGGTTACCTGTTGGTGGCTCTAAGGGCATCCTTCATAGATGTGGTATCTGTGTAGTAGACAATGGCTCTGGTGACTGTGGCAGTGGTGGCAGAGTGCCACTTTATAATCTTCTTCTGTGGGAGGAATGCTTCATGGGCACCTCTACTCTGCCATCTTCCTGAAAGTCTCTCTCAACCTGGTTTTCTTTTTTGTTTGTTTCTTTGTTTGTTTGTTTTTGTGTGTGTGTGACCGGTAGGGGGATCGCAATCCTTGGCTTGCTGTCCTCCGGCCATCACCCGTCACTATATAGGATCTGAACCCCCGACCTCGGTGCTCCCAGCGCCGCTGCTCTCCCAGCGCCGCACTCTCTCGACCGGGCCACGGCTGGCCCTCAAGCTGGTTTTCTAGAGGAAGTCACATGTGTTTAAAAACTGAGCACGGGGCCGACCCCGTGGCTCCCTCGGGAGAGTGCAGTGCTGGGAGCGCAGTGGCGCTCCTGCCGCAGGTTCAGATCCTACATAGGGATGGCCGGTTAGCTCACTGGCTGAGCGCAGTGCAGATGACACCAAGCCAAGTGTTGCGATCCCCTTACCGGTCATGAAAAAGAAGAAAAAAAAGAAAAAAAAACTGAGCACTCAGGCCAGCCCCGTGGCTCATTCGGGAGAGTGCAGCACTGGTAACGCCGAGGCCGGGGTTCAGTGAGCTGAGCGCCATGAGTACCATATGGTGCTGAGGGTTGCGCCATGAGGACCATACCCTGCTGAGGGTTGCGATCCCCTTACCCTTCAGAGGAAAAAAAAAAAAACACTGAGCACTCAAGTAATTCACAATAAGGCTCAGAAAAATTATACAGTAAAAAGATTGCAGGCTATGATCCATAGCAGTGGAGATCCAGAGAAGTCACATACCTCATGCATGACGTGTAGATTTAGAATCATACTTTTTCTAATTCCTGTCCTGAACACTTTAAATTCTTTCATTGACAAGACAACATCTCTTAAAGAGTGAAATTTGTCTGGCCTTTTTGCAGAACACATGATCCTATATATATAGAAAATCCTAAAGACTCTCTACAAAAATCACTTAGAGTTGATAAAAGATTTCAGTAAAGTTTCAGGATACAAAATCAACACACAAAACTAGTAGTGTTTTTAAAACTCCAACAATGGACTAGCAGAAAAAGAAATCAAGAAAGCTAGCCCATTTACAATAGTCAGCAAAAAAATAAAATATCTAGGAATCAATTTAACCAAGGAGGTGAAAGATCTCTACAAAGAGAACTAAATCACTGCTGAGAGAAATTAAAGAAGACACACAAGAAATGGAAAGATATTACATGCTCCTGGATTGGAAAAATTAACATTGTGACAATGTCCATACTACCCAAAGTGATCTACAGATTCAATGCAATCTCCATCAATATGCCAATGGCTTTATTCATAGAAATAGAAAAAGCAATCCTATCATTTGTATGGAATAACGAAAGACCACAAATAGCCAAAGCAATCCTGAACTGCAACAACAACAACAAAAACCAGAGGTATAACACTACCAGACTTCAAATTATACTATAATGCTATACTAACCAAAACAGCATGGTACTGGCATAAAAACAGACACTCAAACTAAGGGAACAGAATGGAGAACCTAGAAATCAGCCCACATACTTTCAGCCAAGTGATCTCTGACAAAGGAACCAAGAACAGACATTGGAGAAAAGACGTTTATCTTCAATAAACGGTGCTGGGAAAACCAGACATTCACATGTAGAAGAATGAAAGTAGATCTGTACCTATTGCCACATACAAAATCAAATCAAAATGTATTAAAGACTTACATATAAGTCCTGAAAGTATAAAACAACTAAAGGAAAACATAGGAAGCACTTCAGGAAGTAGGATTGGGCAAAGTCTTTGTGAATATGACCCCAAAATAACAGGCAACAAAAGAAAAAATAAACAAATGTGATTATATCAAATTTAAAAGCTTCTGCACAGCAAAAGAAAAAAAAAAGAGAAAAGTCAGCCTACAGAGTGGGAAAAAATATTTGCCAACTATGCATCTGACAAGGGACTACTATCCAAAATATACAAGGAACTCAAACAACTTAACAGTGAAAAATTAAATAACTTGATTAAAATATGGGCAATGGAGATGAATAGGCATTTCTCGAAGACATACAAAGGGCCATTAGACAATGAAAAAAATGCTCAACATCACTCAGCATTCGGAAAATCCAAATCAAAACCACACTGAGATATCATCTCTCCCTACTTAGACTGGCTATTATCAAAAAGACAGAATAACAAATGCTGGTGAGGATGTGGAGAGAGGGGAACCCCCTCTACACCATCGATGGGACTGTAAATTGGTGCAGGCATTATGGAAAACGGTATGGAGGGTCCTCAAACAATTACAGATAGAACTGCCATATGATCCAGCAATCCCACTGCTGAGTATATACCCAAAGGAATGGAAATCATCATCTAGAAGGGATATGTACACTCCCATGTTTATTGCAGCTCTATTTACAATAGCAAAAAGTTGGAACCAACCTATAAGTCCATCATAAGATGACCGGATAAGGAAAACGTAATATATTTATACAGTGGAATACTACTGTGCCATAAAAGAGAATGAAATCCTGCCATTCTCAGCAACATGGGTGAACTTAGAGAAAATTACAAGTGAAATAATCTAGGCAAAGAAAGAGAAATGCCACATGTTCTCACTCATAAGTGGGAGCTAAAAAATAAACAAAAAATTTAAAAAAGAAAGAAGGAAAGATACAACACTCACAATAATACACTGAACTTTCAAAAGAAGAGAACAGAACTAAGGTTTCCAGAGGTGGGAAAGGGTGAGGGGGAGTGGAGGTAAATGAGGAATTGGTAAAGGACCATGAAAATCGATTACATCCATAATATTGAATATACTAGTTGTCCTGATTTGAGGATGACAAATTACACACAAGTATTGATAGTCAACACTGTTCCCCACAGATATGGACAATCAACTACGTTGCAGTAAAATATATATACATATATAATAAAATCTGTAAAAAAATTTTTTTAGAGGCGTGCTCAATGGCACATGTGATGAAAGTTCTTATAGTCCCAAAAGAAAGCAGAGACTCTTTAAAAGACTCCCAATAAGAAGAAACAAAGTGTTCCTGAGAGTTTAGATTCCATTGGGGACGGCAGGAAGAAATAAAAGTTTCCTTAGAGATGAAGCCATTGCACAGAGACAGTGGCACTAAGGTACCCTGAGATGATGGGGTACCGTTGGTGTGGGCTTTTATTTTATTTTATTCTTTAAGAAAAATCCTTGAAATTGAGGTGGTGCTCTATGGCACTCCCAGGCTGCACCGACATATGCCTACTTATCTGAAATAATTTTGGACTAATTAACTTCTCAGGAACTATCTATAATTTCAAGTCGATTCCCAGCATTTTGCCTTCTAGTTTGGCACAAACCAGAGATTGAGAACTTAAATCTTACAGTGGCCAGGGAGAGGCAGATCACAAAATGAAGCTTTACAAGCTGGAAGCAAAGAAAGAACAATTTATTGTCAAGGGGAATGGCAGCTGACAGTCCCCTTAGTATCTAGGGGAAGGAAGGGAGCATTGAACAAAAGAAGCAAATGAAACGTGGTTTAGGAAATGGATTCTAGGCATGAATGAGTACCCAGTGTTGCCTTAATTTCATCATTGTATTTCATAAACATTATTCAGAAATGTGTGGCCTTGGTTCTGTTTTAACCTCCATCTAACGAAGTGCCCAACACACCTGTTCTAGGCAATGCATCTAACTTTAGGCTGGATCATAATCAATCCATTGATCCCTCCAGACGTGAGAATCTGAAAGCCCAGTACATAACACACACACCCTCTGCACAAATCACACACAACAACTGAAGGACAGCTCAAGTGCTCAGAAAAATGAAGTTCAAAGTTTTTATATTTTTAACTACCATAAAAACTGGAATAGAGGACATAACTTCAAATACCTAGCAGCAATGGGTTTTCTAACACTTTCTTCCACCATTAAACTTACTCACTAGTCACAGTTTTTCCCACAGGTGCAGATCCTGCCTTGAACCTATAGGATGTGGCCCAGAGAGCACACCTGCATTTGATCTCTGTCTAAAGGCATTCTGAGGGCCAGCCTGTGGCTCACTCGGGACAGTGTGGTGCTGATGACACCAAGTCAAGGGCTAAGATCCCCTTTCCAGTCATTTTTTTTAAAAAGTAAAAAAAAAAAAAATTTTAAGGCATTCTGGGCACTAGAGCATATCCATCGCATTCTCTCATATTCAGCAATTGTAGTGGATTGAATTTTGTCCCCCCGGAACTCATTGGAACTTGAACTGTGTTCCCCAAGTTTTATGCATTAGAAACTTAGCCCCCACTGTGATTGTTAAGAGGGTGGTAAATCCTAAAATGGTAATTGAAAGGTGGAGCCTTGAAGAGGTGATTGGACTGTAGGACCATGCCGTAATGAATGGATTAAAAATGGTGGTCAGGGGTGTGGTTCTGAGGGCTTTAAAAGAAGAGAGAACAGAGTCTGTCCCTCTGCTCTCTCTGCTTCCACCATCTTGCAATGTGAGACCCCTGGGTCACTTTTGCCACCACCAGATGGACTTTGGACTTCCTGGCCTCAAAAACTGTAGGCAATAAATTTTGTTTTCTTTATAAGTTACCTAGTTCCAGGTATCCTGTTATAGCAACACAAAATGGACTAATACACCAGTCAAATACCTGATCCCTCATGGACAGCTGAGGGCATGTAGAAAGGGTGGGAGCACACATTTTTCAAAATCCTTCCTAATGGAAATATGAAGATTAGGATAACAGTGTCCCCTCCCCAACCTCCAGTATTTCTAGGATGA
This sequence comes from Cynocephalus volans, assembly GCF_027409185.1. Lineage (NCBI taxonomy): Eukaryota > Metazoa > Chordata > Mammalia > Dermoptera > Cynocephalidae > Cynocephalus > Cynocephalus volans. Next base: position 158,805,149 of record NC_084463.1, read on the forward strand.
CTTCTTTTTGGTGCACTTCTAGGTCCGATTTGTATACTTGATGATTTATTCCAGTTATCCCCTGGCAGATCCCTTTTCCCAGCCTTAAACCAGTCTCTTCTTTATCGTATAATAAATCTCCTTCTTTCTTGCTCATTGCATTCTAATATCTCTTACTTTTTGATTCAATAATGGTCTTATCTAACTTCCTTCTGCTCTAATTTCTGGACATTTCGAATTTTCTCCTGTTCTGTCCTCACCTCTGCTTTGCCAAATTTCTTTCTCCCGTTTCATCGTGACTTGTCAAACCTTTTTCAATCTTCATCTCTATACTCTTAAGTGTTTCAGCCCAGTAAAAACCCAAAAGACTCATTTCCAGTGGCCCAGTATGACTTATATTCTCCACATATTTCTTTGGTAGCACCCTACTCAAAAGGTGCATTCCCCAGTGTGCTAGTCCATTTTGTGCTGTTATAACAGAATACCTGAGACTGGGTAATAAGGAACAGAGGTCTATTTGGCTTACGATTCTGGGACACCTGCATCTTGTGTGGGCCTCAGGCTGCTTCTACTCATGACAGAAACCAGCAGCCAGCAGTGGTACAAGCGAATCACATGGCAAGAGGAAGCAAGCAAGAGAGAGATGGTGCCAGGGTCTTTTAAACAACCAGCTCTCATGGGACTAACAGAGCACAAGCTCATTCATTACTCTGCCCACCTAGGGAGAGAACTAATCCATTCATGAGGGATCCTCCCCTGTGACAAACTGTCACACTGGGGATCAGATTTCCACGAGTTCTGGGAGGACAATACATCCAAACTCCATCACCCAGTCAAACCATAACAAAAGTGCTCCATTGTCCCTCAATCCTTAGAAAGTCAATAATGGCACACATATGTGTATGGTCATGAGTGATGAGGAAACTGTGCAAGATCAACACACATTTCTCTACTGAATCCTCTGAAGGTTTACATTCCATCCACCAAATTTCAGAGTTTTCTTAAGTATGCTACATTAACACATTTTTCTGAATATCATAAATAATCGTGATTTTAGACACAATAAACATCAAGTTCTTCTGTCTCTGGTCTCATTCACAAACATCTTCCCAAATCTCTCTGGATCGATATGTTTTATTCCTGTATTAGTTCTGAAATTTCAGATCTTTCAGTTGCTAAATGCATTCCGCCCTCCATCGGGTCCTTCCACTCTCCTTCTTTATTTATTCCCTTCCTTCCTCTCTCTCTTCCAAATTTGTTTTATAACTACTTGATAACAGATGCTGTGACAGGCAGGGGAAAAAAGTCAACAGCTTCTCTCTTTATAAAGGTCAACCACCCTCAACAAGTGAGTGGACTTGATTCAGACTCTGTGAAGTGCGGCAAGGGTGGGATAAGAATACCAAGGAGGGAGACCTAAGCTTTGCTGCAGCAATGGAGGCACTAAGTACACCTTGGAGGTAGTTATATCTGAAATGGGTTTTAGAGGTTAAGGTGGAACTAACCAGATTTAGAGGCCAGGGATATGATGAAATTTGCAGTAGAGAGCAATCCAAGTGACTGCAGGAGGCAAGGTCAGTGGCATGCTGGTGAAGGTTTAACACCCAACATTTCAGGAGGAACAAAAGCCACAGATCCCACATTTGTGTCAATTGTCAGTTTCATGGTGTGAATAATTCGACCACAGTCGATTTCAAGCTACCAACATGATGGCAACTGCCTCATAAATTATCTAGAAATTTAACAAAGGACTTTTGTGAACCTGTACAAACTGACTCTGGGACAACACTGGGAAAGACTTCAACAGGAGGCTTTTTCATGCTTTTTACCATCACGTGGTGTTATGACCCACAAATAGTTTTTTGTTTGTTTGTTTTGTTTTACTAGCAAAGAAGGTGAAAATCACTGAGAAACTACATTTAAAAAATAAAGATCCAGTAAGCTCCCTGAGTAAGGATTCCACCAAGTAGAAGCTTCCTACGTTCCTATAAGTGATCTGGCATCCCCTGCCTAAATAATTATGGAAACTTCACTCACATTTATACTTGTTCACCAAAAATAAGCAACTGGCACAAAATAACCTCATCATATCTTGAACTTTTACTCGGAAGACAGATGAATTGAAGTCAGGTCTTGCAGACAATATAGTTCTCATCTGGCTCAGGTTTAAGGAAATCTTGGAGCCTATTCTCACAATATCCCCTATAATGATGGCCCATGGTCATGGATTTTCATGTTGGATGCAGGGGACACCACCATGACTCCTAACAAAAGCACAAACCCAATATTTTGCTGCTCAGGCTGGGGCTACAAACGGAAAGGACATCCTTGATCATGTAATTTTTCTCAGTTATGGTGGGCTTTCATTTCTTTGAATTCCCTTCATTGTGGAATTTTTTCCAGTGGGCTTAATCGTACTGTTTATTTGTAGAGGTGGGATTATAATGAAGTTAATATTATTTGAATATTTAATAAATGAGTAAGCACTCAAGGTGCACTAGATATAATTTGATATGCACATCTGTTACCTCATGTATGGCCTATGAAATCCTTGTGAGAGAGGTGTTATTTTTTTCCTCTACTATTGATTCTTCTATTTCTCCTAATTCTTATTTTTAATAACAAGGAAATTGAGGCTTAGATATGTTCAGTTACCTTCCTTACGGTCTATATCTAGCAAGTGCAGAGCCATCATTGGTTTATGACAAACCAATCACCAATATCATCCTGAATGAACAAGCACAGGAACAAGACAAGGATGCCCACTCTCGTCACTCATATTTAACATAGTATTGGAAGTACTAGCCAGAGAAATCAGGCAAGGGAAAGAAATAAAGGGCATCCAGATTGGAAAGGATGAAGTTGAACTGTCCTTGTTTGCAGATGACATGATCTTATATAAAGGAAAACCTATAGATTTTGCCAAAAAACTCTTACAGATGATTAACAATTTCAGTAATGTTGTAGGATACAAAATCAACACCCAGAAATCAGTAACATTTTTATACTCCAGTAATGAACTAGCAGAAAATAAAATCAAGAAAGGAAGCCTATTTACAATAGTTGCTAAAGAAAAAAAAATACCTAGGAATCAATATAACCAAGGACGTGAAAGATCTCTACAATGAGAACTATGAAACCGTACTAAAAGAAATTAAAGAGGACACAAAATGGTAGAGAGACATACCATGCTCTTGGATGGGAAGAATTAACATTCTGAAAATGTCCATTCCACCCAAAGCAATCTACAGATTCAATGCCATCCCCATCAAAATACCAATGACATTCTTCACAGAAACAGAAAAAGTAATCCTAACATTCATAAGGAACAATAAAAGACCCTGAATAGACAAAGCAATACTGAGCAAAAATTAAAAATAAAAAATAATAATAATAGTAAAAATCAAACTGGAAGCATAACATTACCCAACTTCAAATTATATTACAAAGCTCTACTGACCAAAACAGCATGGTACTGGCATAAAAATAGACACTTGGATCAATGGAACAGAATAGAAATCCCAGGAATCAACCCACATATGTACATCCAACTGATCTTTGACAAAGGAAACAAGAATATACATTGGAGAAAAGACTGCCTCTTCAATAAATGGTGCTTGGAAAATTGGGCATCCATATGCAGAAGAATGAAACTGAACCAGTACCTCTCACCCTTACCAAAATCAACTCAAAATGGATTAAAGACTTAAATATAAGACCTGAAATCATAAAATTACAAAAGGAAAACATAGGGTAAACACTCCAGGAAGTAGGACTGGGCAAAGACTTTATGAATAAGACCCCAAAAGCACAAGCAACAAAAGAAAAATAAACAAATGGGATTACATCAAACTAAAAAGCTTCTATGCAGCAAAGGAAACAATCAACAGACCAGAAAGATAACCTACAGAATGGGAGAAAATATTTGCAAATTATACATCTGACTTGGGATTAATATCCAGAGTATATAAAGAACTCTAACAACTATACAGTAAAAAATCAAATAATCCAACTAAAAAATGGGCAAAGGAGATGAATGGACACTTTTCAAAGGAAGACATACAAATGGCCAACAGGAACATGAAAAAATGCTCAGCATCACTAGTCATCAGAATAATGCAAATCAAAACCACATTGAGATATCATCTCACCCCATTTAGACTGGCCATTATTAAAAAGACCAAATTAACCAAATGCGGGTGAAGATGTGGGGAAAGGGGAACTCTTCTACACTGTTAGTGGGACTGTAAATTAGCACAGCCATCATGGAAAACAGTATGGAGGTTTCTCAAACAACTACAGATAGATCTTCCATATGATCCAGCAATCCCACTTCTGGGTATATATCCAGAGGAATGGAAATCATCACGTTGAAGGGATACCTGCACTCCCATGTTCATTGCAGCTCTATTTACAATAGCCAAAATATGGAATCAACCTAAGTGTCTGTTGATGGATGACTGGATAAGGAAAATGTGGTATATATACACAAAGGAATACTACTCAGTTATAAAAATGAATGAAATTTGCTGCAACATGGGTGTGTCTAGAGAAAAACATGTTAAGTATAATAAACCAGAAGGAAAGAGAAATACTGCATGTTCTCACTTATAACTGGGTGCTGAGGAAGGTAGGAAGGAAAGGAGGGATGGAGGGAGGGAAGAGAAAAGAAAAGAAAAGAAAGAAAAAGAAAAGACCACCACAATACATTGAACTTTCAGAAGGAGAGAACAAACCTAAGGATACAGAGATGGTGGGGAGGGAAGGGGTTTGGGGAGTGATGGGTTGGGTAAATGGCATAAAGAATATTCATGATTTGTAGAAATGAATTGCTAATAATAAATAATAAAAATTTTAAAAATAATATAAAAGTGGTTTAGCCTCAAGAAAATAAACAAACATCCATCATCTCACTTAGTTATTTTAAGATCATCTAAAATCTACTCTCCACAATACAATATGATTAACTATAGTCTAAGTACATCAAAACACAATTTTATACACCTTAAATATGTGCAATAAAAAATGTATGCTGTTCAATGAAGATTTGTAAATATGTAAATATGTAACCAACATGCAAATCAAAATATCAAAGAGCTTTACTACTGTAGAAGGCCCCACCATGTATTCTGCACAACACTTCCTGCCAATCAAAAAACGTCATAGCAATTATGACTTCCATCATCATACAATATTTTATGATAATTTTCAAATCATCACCATGCTAGAAAATATTCTACCAAACAAGCTGTGCCTTTATACTTTAACACCAATCACTAGCTGCCTGTACAGATATTATCATCATTTGTAGGACATAAGCTTTAAACCCCATGACATGTTTCTTTCTTCTTTGTTCACCACAGATTTGCAATCTTTATACCCTTTTTTGGCCTTAACCTCCACCTCCAGCACTTGGGGACCAACATTTTCCTGTTCCAGGGTCTCTATGGAGTAGTTACTCTCCTAACCCACTTTGTTGCATTTTGGGCACTGAATCACATCGGCCATCGAGTAAGCCAAATGCTTTTCATGTTCCTGTTAGGAATCTGCATTCTGACCGTCACATTTGTGCCTCAAGGTGAGACAAAAATCACAGGTGGAAGAAAAAAATGACTTTTTCCCTTTCCTAAGTTATTGTACTGGTCATACTTGTCTGAAGCCTGAAGAAAAGAGAAAAAGGAGTTTTAATGATTCCCCCAAAGCAAACAGATGGTTTAGGACAGATTTTGCCATTAAATTCCTTGGAAGAGTCAAAAGTTAGTAAAAGTTGGTGCAAACATATGGCTGTCTTCATCATATCCAAGAAGTATCTGGAAACTGGTGCTCTTTATACCTGACAGATTATCAAGGACAGCAGTCGATCACTGCCCCTTCAGCCAATCAAACTTGTAATTTTGTATGGAACTATTGTGTCCATTATGTCATTGTATCACATATGAGGAAACAATATTGTCACTTCCTTGATCTGGGTTCTTTCTTATTAACACAGCTTCAGTGACAGTGTATTCTCTGATTTCTAAGTATCTACTCATGTGCCTCATGTTAGGTCACCATTATGGAAACCACGGTTTAGAGGAGTCATCTTGACATTAAGGAAATAAGAGTATTTTGCCTTCAAGAGAGAAGGAGCGTACAGTAGGAACAAGGCATTAAGAAGTTAAGACTCTCTCTTACAATCAATTTTAATAAATTAAATGATTATATGCAATGAAGAGGGAAACCCAGGTGGTCACCATGCTTCACCTAACTCCCAGTGTAGTAATGTATTGAACAGGATCCCAGGTTGGTGAGCTCCACTCCTCTTCAATGTCAGCAGGGATGTCAGTTTTCTGCCTTGCAACAGAGCCCCTCCAATGTTCTAAAGCTCTGATGAGATGTTTTCTTTTAATTGGTTAGAAAACTGACTCTCTGAAATTTCCTTTCAGAGATTTACAAAGTTAAACTTTTTTTCCCTAATAAAGGGCCTTATTCTTGGTTCTTCAACATTATTCTCGGTCAAGCTATTCTCAAGCTTGTCCATTAACATAAAAGTCCCCTCTTTTTATTACTATCTTCTACAATACTAGCCCCATCTAATTATTGTGTTTGCACTCAGGTTTTAGACTCCTCCAGGGCACAGATGAGTCTTACTTCTCAGTAATTTCCCACATGACAGTCTTACATTCTACATGAAGCGCAAAGTAGTCACTGGCAGAATAAATGAAAGAAAACTCCTGCTGGAATCACATTTCCCTCTCCATCTTTGGCAAATCTCTGATATGTACAGACAATAAAAGCACTAGCTCTGATTCTTTTATTCACTATTTAAGTCATGATGTGTGTAGATAAGTCATATTTCCCAGCTATCACCTACTGCATAGTCTCTGCCTCTGTACAGTTTCTCCACAATATTATTTTACACCTCAAACATCTCCAGTAGGATCTTTTCCACTCGTAATTTGGAGGATTGTTATTCCTTCAGCTCTGATTTCCTGAATCTCTCACTGGTCTTTCTCTCTCCAGAAATGCAGACCCTACGTGTAGCTTTGTCAACTTTTGGAGTAGGAGTTTCTAGTGCAGCAGTCATCAGTTCTGTCACCCATGAAAATGAACTAATCCCCACTGCAATCAGGTACAAAATGCCATGGAAGCTCTATTAGGGTCAAGAGACCTTTCCACTAATTGAAATTTATAGAGGGAACAAAACCGAGACTGGCTAGTTATCAGAAACATTAATCGTGATAATATGAACAATAACAAAAATCATACACTAAACTTATTTAAAGCTGACTTTTTGCCTTTAATATGTCATGTCATATACTCTTATGAATCACTTCAAGGGTGGGTACATTATTTTCAGTAAAATAATAAAAATGCATTTTAATGCACTTGTACACGTGAAAAATATTGTTTTCAAATAAGAGAGCTTATTTCAATGCTTGAGTATGTTGTCAATCCGCATGTATCTAAACACTCTCCTGTGGTGTCTCTATAATCAAAGTAAAACAGCAAATCACAAAATATGTGTGTTCATTTTTACCAAATAATTTTGTATTGCTGCTTGTACCCCGAGGTCACGAGCTTCAGGAATCACTGGCATTGCTGGTAATACTGGGGCAGCCCTGGCTCCCCTCTTGATGATGCTCACGGTGTACTCTCCACACCTGCCCTGGATCGTCTATGGCGCCTTCTCCATCCTGGCTGGCCTTGTTGTCCTCCTCCTTCCTGAGACCAGGAATCAGCCTCTGCCTGACACTTTCCAGGATGTGGAAAATGAGTGAGTAAATCCCCTAGCAGTTCCTTAGGGGAATCGTGTGTTCTAGGACTGTGGTGAGGAAGACAAAGCACCATTCAGGGCCACTGTCACCCTGGAAGGCGTAGACCTAGGCTATTTCCATGTGGTCAGTGCCTTTGGTTTAGGTACAGCCTCAGCCCTTCCCACAGTGACCTCAGACATCTCTCGAGGCTCTCTAGATCATATGGACCAGTTCTGCCCAGCCTGTACCAGTAGACATAGTGATTAAGTGGCCAAAATGAGGTCTCTTCTGCCCTCCCTGCCTTAGTGTGAATTACATATCCCTTAATGTAGTTCACAAACATGCACAGATGCAAACACCAGATTCTCACCCCGCAGACCTTGATATCCCACAGCCCAGCGAGTGAAGCTGTCTGTGACTGCCAGTAGGTCCGAGGACTTCTCTGGTCACTGAACAACCTGGGGAAGAATATGTTCAGGACTAGAGCCTCTCCAACAAATGACAATATATCTCAGGGGAAGATGTCTTGCTATGTTGAGATTCAGACCATCTGGTTTTCACTGGAAATGAAAGAGTTGATAAAAGAGAAGAGAGAGTGGTAAACGAAGAATAGGAGAAGGTTTTTTAAAAACTTTTGTGTACTTCCCTTGTCTTTTAAAAAGTTCCCTTTGTGCAATGCCATGGTGTCCAAGGGTGAGCATAAACTATCAAAACAGCCTTCCCAGATCCTACCTGGGGGGGTTGATCTTTACTTCAGAAGATTTACTCAAGTCCTTGGGCAGGGGTCATGGTTTTTACCAGAGCTGGTGGGCAAAGAATCACCTTGCTGTAAAGAATGGGGGGAGATATCTGCTTTCTCCATATCCTTTCTTGTTTGTGTTTATTTGTTTGTGGTTTTCATTGTTTTTGTCCCAGGAAGAAAAGCTCAAGAAAAGCAAAGCAGGAAGACACCTTCATCAAAGTGACACAGTTTTAAGGAATTCTAGGAGCTGATTGCTAATCAAAGAGCAATCTAGAAAAAGCGGATCCAATGTACAATTGTGGTACTTAATCACTGCATGTAAAACCCCTATGATTAATCTTAATAAGAAATTTGAAGAAAATCGTAATACTTTAAAAGGAATCATGACAGAATATTTGTATAATTGTAGATACCTACCATGTTTTGGAAGGGGAGATAAAATAGGTTTAAAAACATTGATTCCTGCGCCCGACCTGACACAGCCCTGTGAGTGACCCCCGACCCGGCCCTGCTCGGGGGGCTGACGCCCACCTGGCTTCTGCCTGCATCACCAGGCCACTCACCGCCCCGGGGGCTGCCTCCATTTTCTCAGGTGGTGGCAGCTCTGGCCCGGCTCAGCCAAGCCTGTCCTCCTTGCCTGGCTCGGCTCCTCACTGACCCTTCCCACTTGCTTGCCCTGGCGCGGGGCTTCCCGGGGCCTACGGGCTGGCCTCCCCTCCCACTCCCTCTGGTTCTCTGGCGGGGCTGGTGGTGTGGGGCATCCCTGGCCAGCATCGGGAGAGCAAGGAAGTATGGGTGGAGCCGACTGTCACTCCACCACACCCTGGACTCCGGCCCCTGGTAAACTTCCTGTTACTGGGAGGCAGATACCATCTCTGTGGCCACCATTTCGGAAAAACACCTAACCAATTTCTGGTTAGGAATAGTGTGGTAGGAGAGTTCCCAAGTCCGCTTGAACCTGCCAGAGAGCTGACTGCAGGCAGGCACCGGACTTGGTCCGTGCCGGGGGGATACAAAGGTGAAGCGAGTGTGGCGGGCTCCTCCCCCAAGGAGCTCACGCTCAGGTGTGGGAGATAAGACAAGTACACAAATAAGCCCGATACGAGGAGGAAGGTGATAAGTCCAGAGAAAGATCGACACAGTGCTACAAAGGCACCCAGAGCGACTGGTCGTCTGTGCCTACCAGAAACCTGGTAGACTTCCTGGGCAAGGCGGTGCCGAACAGGGGCTGGAAGGCCCAGTTGATAGAGAAGGGTTGCAGAAGACTAGTCCCAGCCCAGCCCAGTGCGCACAGAGTGGGGAGACGTCCGGCCAGGGAGGCGGAGACTCTACAGAAACCACACACCCTGTGGGGTCGCCACTGCACGATCCAACAGCCCGGGCCAGAGTGCATGGAACAGGGAGAAGTCCTGCACAGGAAGTAAAAGCTCAACAGAGATCACACACCCTGTGGTATGTGATCCAGCAGCCCAGCAGAGTCCAAGCTGACCAGAAAGGTGGTTCCGCGGAGAGGCCCAAGACCCGAGGCAACTACACACAGAAGGCACTAGAGGCCAACTGAGCAGTCATGGAGGGAGCCATACCAAATAGGGAACCACAGCAACATCTTAGTCAGTCATTAGTCTCAAACCGATGGACTGTGAAACCCACTGCCACAATGAATAAACATCAAAAAAAGATACCAGAAATACAAAATATCAAGAAAGTACACCACCAAAAGTTAATAAATCTCAAACTCTAGATCCTATACAACAAGAAGCCCTTGAAATGACTGACAAGGAATTTCGAGTGATAATTCTAATGAAACTAAATGAGATACAAGAAGACTCAGCTAGACATCATGATGAAATGAGGAAAAGCATACAGGATCTGAAAGAGCAAATGTACGAGGAAATCAATGTCCTGAAAAAAAATGTAGCAGAACTTGCTGAACTGAAGAAGTTATTCAGTGAAATAAAAAACACAACGGAGAGTTTAACCAGCAGGCTTGTCAAAGTTGAAGAGAGAACCTCTGAACTTGAAGATGGGCTGTTTGAAATAACACAGGCAGACAAAAAGAAAGAAAAAAGAATCAAAGACATTGAAGAAAATCTGAGAGAGATATCAGACAACCTGAAGCGCTCAAATATCCGAGTCATGGTTATTCCAGAAGGGGAGGAAAACGGAGACTGCATTGAAAACATATTCAACAAAATAGTGGCAGAAAACTTCACAGGTACAGGAAAAATCACAGATCTTCAGATCCAGGAAGCTCAACAATCTCCAAACGTATTCAACCCAAAAAGGCCTTCTCCAAGACATGTTGTAGTCAGATTGGCAAAACTTAGAGACAACGAGAGAATCTTAAAAGCTGCAAGAGAAATGTCAAAACACCTATAAGGGAGCCCCAATCAGGCTAACATCAGACTTTTCATCACAAACCCTAAAAGCTAGAAAGGAATGGGATGATATTTTCAAAATACTAAAAGACAAAGATTGCCAGACAAGAATACTCTACCCTGCAAGGCTATCCTTCCAAAATGAAGGGCAAATAGTATATTTCTCTGACAAATAAAAACTGCGGGAGTTCACTACCACACGACCACCCTTACAAGAAATTCTCAAGGGAGTACTGGGTTTGGTTCTTGAAAAATAGCTACCACTGCCATAAAACCCCCCCAAAAATCAAAACCCACTAGTATAATAAAAATGGCATTCATGAAGAGAAAACAAACAAACAAAAACACTACCTACAACCTAAGGAACCAACAAACACAGAAACCAAACAGTAAATCAGAAAGCAAGGAACAAAAGACACCTAAGACAACCAAACAACCAATAAAATGCTAGGAATAAATCAACACCTTTCAATAACAACTCTTAATGTAAAAGGCTTAAACTTCCCAATCAAAAGACACAGACTGGCTGACTGGATCAAAAAGCAGGACCCAACTATATGCTGCCTACAAGAGACCCACTTCACCCATAAAGATTCACATAGACTAAGAGTGAAAGGATGGAAAAATATTTACCATGCAAACAGAAAAGAAAAATGAGCTGGAGTAGCTACTCTTATATCTGACAAAATAGACTTTAAACTAAAAACCATAAAAAGAGACAATGAGGGACCCTACTTAATGATAAAAGGACTGATCCATGAAGAAGACATAACAATCATAAAAATGTACGCACCCAATGTTGGGGCAGCCAGATTTATAAAAAAAAACTCTAGTAGACCTAAAGAAGGAAATAGACACTAATACCATAATAGCAGGGGACCTGAACACCCCACTGTCAATATTAGACAGATCATCTAGGCAAAGAATCAGTAGAGAAACACAAGATCTAAACAAGACTCTAGACCAATTGGAATTGGCAGATATCTACAGAACATTCCATCCAACAACCTCAGGATATTCATTCTTCTCATCAGCACATGGATCATTCTCCAGGATAGATCACATGTTAGGTCACAAATCCAGTCTCAATAAATTCAAAAAAGGTGGAATTAACCCATGTATTTTCTCAGACCACAATGGATTAAAACTAGAAATTAATAACAAACGAAACTCTGGAAACTATACAAACACATGGAAATTAAACAGCATTCTACTTAATGACATATGGGTCCAAGAAGAAATCAAGCAGGAAATCAAAAAATTTATTGGAACTAATGAAAATAATGATACATCATACCAAAACCTGTGGGATACTGCAAAAGCAGTATTAAGGGGGAAATTTATTGCATTAAATGCTCACCTCAGAAGAATGGAAAGATGGCAAGTGAACAACCTAACACTTCACCTTAAAGAACTAGAAAAACAAGAACAATCCAAACCTAAAGTTGGCAGACGGAAAGAACTCATTAAGATCAGAGCAGAACTGAATGAAATTGAAACCAAAAAAACAATTCAAAAGATCAATGAATCAAAAAGTTTGTTGTTTGAAAAGATAAATAAAATTGATAAATCATTAGCATGACTAACTAAAAAAAGAAGAGAAAAGACTCAAATAACAAAAATTAGAAATGAAAAAGGCGATATTACAACTGATTCATCTGAAATACAAGGAATCATTCGAGACTACTATAAACAACTAAACGCCAACAAATTTGAAAATCTGGAGGAAATGGATAAATTTCTGGACACACACAAGCTCCCAAAATTAAACCATGAAGACGTAGAAAATTTGAACAGACCAATAACAATAAAGGAGATTGAAGCTGTTATCAGAAGGCTCCCAACAAAGAAAAGCCCAGGACCAGATGGATTCACAGCAGAATTTTACCAAACATTCAAAGAGGAATTGACACCGATTCTTTACAAACTATTCCAAAAGATCGAAACAGACGCAAATCTCCCAAACTCATTCTATGGAGCAAACGTCATCCTGATACCAAAACCAGGTAAAGATATAACCAAAAAAGAAAACTACAGGCTGATATCCTTGATGAATATAGATGCAAAAATCCTCACTAAAATACTAGCAAACAGAATACAGCAACACATACGTAAAATTATTCACCACGATCAAGTGGGATTCATCCCAGGGATGCAAGGTTGGTTCAACATACGCAAATCAATAAATGTTATACACCATATCAATAAACTCAAACACAAGGACCATATGATCATCTCTATAGTTGCTGAAAAAGCATTTGATAAAGTTCAGCACTCATTCATGACAAAGACCCTCTATAAGTTAGGTATAGAGGGAAAGTATCTCAACATAATTAAAGACATATATGACAAACCCACTGCCAATATCATCCTGAATGGGGAAAAGCTCAAAGCTTTTCTTTAAGAACAGGAACAAGACAAGGATGCCCACTCTCACCACTCCTATTCAACATAGTGTTGGAAGTACTAGCCAGAGCAATCAGAGAAGAGAAGGAAATAAAGGGCATCCAGATTGGAAAAGATGAAGTCAAACTGTCCCTGTTTGCAGATGACATGATCCTATATATCGAACAGCCTAACACCTCTACAAAAAAACTCTTGGAATTGATAAATGACTTCAGCACAGTAGCAGGATACAAAATCAACACGCAAAAACCAGTAGCATTTCTTTTCTCCAATAGTGAACATGCAGAACGAGAAATCAAGACAGCGTGCCCATTTACAATAGCCACCAAAAAAATAAAATACTTAGGAATTGAGTTAACCAAGGAGGTGAAAAATCTCTATAATGAGAACTACAAACCACTGCTGAGAGAAATTAGAGAGGATCCAAGAAGATGAAAAGATATCCCATGCTCTTGGATTGGAAGAATCAACGTAGTGATAATGTCCATACTACCCAAAGTGATATACAAATTCAATGCAATCCCCATCAAAATTCCAAAGACACTTTTCTCAGAAATGGAAAAAACTATCCAGTCATTTATATGGAACAATAAAAGACCACACATAGCCAAAGCAATGCTGAGCAAAAAAAATACAGCTGGAGGCATAACACTACCTGACTTTAAGCTATACTACAAAGCTATAATAACCAAAACAGTATGGTACTGGAATAAAAACAGACACACTGACCAATGGAATAGAATAGAGAATCCAGAAATCAACCCACACACTTATTGCCATCTGATCTTTGACAAAGGCACCAAGCCTATTCACTGAGGAAGGGACTGCCTCTTCAGCAAATTGTGCTGGGATAACTGGATATCCATATGCAGGAGAATGAAACTAGATCCATACTTCTCACCGTATACTAAAACCAACTCAAAATGGATTAAGGATTTAAATATACACCCTGAAACAATAAAACTTCTTAAACAAAACATAGGAGAAACACTTCAGGAAATAGGACTGGACACAGACTTCATGAATACCACCCCAAAAGCACGGGCAACCAAAGGAAAAATAAACAAATGGGATTATATCAAACTAAAGAGCTTCTGCACAGCAAAAGAAACAATTAACAGAGTTAAAAGACAACCAACAGAGTGGGAGAAAATATTTGCAAAATATACATCTGACACAGGATTAATATCCAGAATATATAAGGAACTCAAACAACTTTACAAGAAAAAAACAAGCAACCCAATTAAAAAATGGGCAAAAGAGCTAAGTAGGCATTTTTCTAAGGAAGATATACAAATGGCTAACAGTCGTATGAAAAAATGCTCAACATCACTCAGCATCCGGGAAATGCAAATCAAAACCACACTGAGATACCATCTAACCCCAGTTAGGATGGCTAAAATCCAAAAGACTATGAACGATAAATGCTGGAGAGGTTGCAGAGAAAAAGGAACTCTCATACATTGTTGGTGGGACTGCAAAATGGTGCAGCCTCTACGGAAAATGTTATGGAGGTTCCTCAAACAATTGCAGATAGATCTACCATATGACCCAGCTATCCCACTGTTGGGAATATACCCAGAGAATGGAAATCATCAAATCGAAGGTATACCTGTTCCCCAATGTTCATCGCAGCACTCTTTACAATAGCCAAGAGTTGGAACCGGCCCAAATGTCCAACATCAGATGAGTGGATACGGAAAATGTGGTACATCTACACAATGGAATACTACTCAGCTATAAAAACGAATGAAATACTGCCATTTGCAACAACATGGATGGACCTTGAGAGAATTATATTAAGTGAAACAAGTCAGGCACAGAAAGAGAAATACCACATGTTCTCACTTATTGGTGGGAGCTAAAGATTAATATATAATTCACACACACACACACACTAAAAAAAAAAAAAAAAAAAAAACTGGGCTGGGGAAGAAGATATAACAACCACAATTACTTGAAGTTGATACGACAAGCAAACAGAAAGGACAATGTTGGGGGGGAGGGAGGGTGGTTTTGGTGATGGGGAACAATAATCATCCACAATGTATATCGAAAAAATCAAATTTGAAAAAACAAAAAAAACAAAGTATGTTCTGTACACTGGTGATGGTCTGAAAACTGTTATCAGTCCGTATGTAATAAGCTAAGTGCAGAAACTGAGAGTAAACATTTAGAAAATTGTATAACACTTTGACAAGTAATTTTATGTTGGCTGAACCTAATTTAAAAATTAGGACTTGAAAAAAAAAAGAAAAAGAAAACAGATGGCTTGAAGGGGTTTCAAAGTCTCCGGGAGGGTGCAGCCTAGTGAACCATACATAGTCTGAACTGCATCTTTGGGAAAACACCAAAAGATAGCTGGATAGCCACGGACCATGAAAGGATGAATTATATTGCATCAGATGCAAGCATATGACAGAAGGTAGTGGTAGGCCAGATTCCACCTTCCTCCTGTGTCACTTAGGTACTATTCTTGGGAAAAAGAAAGAGAAGAAAATATTCCGAAACGGCTAAATTTTAACCTGAAACAAGTAAGTTTGCCAATGCTGTCTGCCATTAGGCAGAATTGGGACTCTAAATAGAGGCAAAGTTGTATTTTTTAAGTTACTTTTTTGCACAGCCTAGTTACTTGGCTTTAAAGAAAGTCCTGTCAGCTACATTTACATTGGTGAGTAAAATCCAAACACCCCAAATTAAAATTGTTTTTATATTTGCCTACAAAATTGCATTGATAATATAAGCAGAGGATAGCAATAGTGTGGTTTTTCTCTCATGTGGGTGTCTCCTCCAGAGCCTGAATTTCTCAAGGAGTGCTTTTCTTATCGTGTAATCACCAGAAACATACACAGTGCCCAAAAGTGGTAGGTGTAGTGGATACTGTTGTGTGCTGCCTACATATGTGGTGTGCTGTCCACTGCCTACAGCCTTCAGGACTGAAGGACAAATTCTTCCAGCTGCCAGGAGGGTTGATGGCTGGAAACTCTCAGCTGAGTCTCTCTCTGGGAGGGTCACCTCCTCTTCCTTGGCAGCCTGCATCCACAGACTAATAAATGAAGGGGTGTGAAAGATTGGCCCTCTCACTTCAATTCAGGACGACTCTGCAAGGCCATCTCAGCTCCAGAGTTCCCCACAGTTTGGCTAAAACCTTTTCTGTGACTGCATCACAGTTCAACTTCTCCCTCTGCCTAATCCTGCTTCCTTCACTTCCCCCAGTAAACTTTATGCACACAAACCTCAGCCTCAGAGTCTGTTGCACAGGGAGCCTGACCTGCAACCATAGATCCTCTGTAATGCTGGACTGAACTGAAACCACAAAAACTGTAAACCACAAAATGAATATTTCCTATGAAATAACCTAAGGGCAAAAAATCTGTTAACAAGCGTTACCCATGTGTCTCACTACCTATGAAGCTTCTCCAAGGAATCCCAGCCACGAGTCTAGCCAGAAGGATCAGCTTTTTTGCATCAGAGAAAAGTCTAGGTCCCACCGAAGGAAAAAGAGCAAAGCGTAAAATCGTGAGGTGTAGTGTAATCATGTGCTGTTTCCATCTACCTGACTCTTTCACTTCTTTCTCCACGATAATCACGAGTCCAGAGAACCAACCCATCATGTTATTGTGAAGCTGATGTCATGAAGCCCTCTTCATGGTGTACTGTTTTCTACTACAGGATTTGATAGTCACTTAAATCTGTAAATTCCTCATTTTGCACAAGCTATTTTGTTGAGTTTTCTCTCCTTTGCAACTAAGGGAATTCTAGACAGGTCTACTTGTGGCTCTTGGAATGCCTAAAGAGATGAGACTAGTGAAGTCTCTAACAGGTTTTTCTCCCATTTTCAGAGACTGACAGGTCAATAGTGCCATATATGCCTTTTTTTCCCCACACTTGTCTTATGACCATATATCTGCCAGGCTTCTCATGTTTGGAGTCTGGGTGTATATTCTTGATGAACAAACCTTGACGAGCTTCTCCCACCCCACCCTGAGCTCAGCCTTGCAGAGTAATAGTCTTGAGTGTGAGGCCCCAAAATGTTGTTTTATCAGTGACCTATAGACAGTTATTGGAACACTGATTTCCTATTGCCCTCTGAAGCCCTAGGACTTTGGAGGAGGTGCTGCAGGGCTGCCCTGGACACCCACCCACAGAACATAGCAGGATGGAAGAACAGAACCCTCAGCATCCGCATTTGAGCGAGACTTACAGAAGCTTGCTATATGCCCCCTGAGGTGGTGGCAAAACTTACTCCTGTTATGGTTGTGTCAGACTGGTCTCCCTGAGACACCAAAGCTGCCCTCTTGATGGGTTTCACCATCCAGGCAAGCTCTGCTATAGCCACAAGGTTGGTGGTCTCTGTGCTGCATTAATCCCAAAAAGCTGATCAGTATTGAAGAGGTTTGATGCTCCATAGATCCCTAGTCCCTCCCTGGACTGAGTTCACACCCCACCCCCCATAAAGAGGGCACACCTTGTTGCTTCGGCTCTTGTGAGCAGATACTGCATGTGGGTAATCACAGCTCATTGTCTATACTCTGCAGAGACCTTCCATCCCAGAGGTGCCATAGATGGGTTTAAAAAGTTTATCCTACTCATTAATAATATATTACTACTCGCCTACTAGCAAAGGCCTTATATTAAGATTACATACAATTGATTCTCCCCTGCTAGTGAACCCCATGGATGGCACAGCCCTTTGCCCTGCCCAAATTGTCCCTATAGTGGGACATCTTTGGGCTTTAGCTACCCTCTTCGCCTATTCATCTCTGAGTTCATTATAAATAAGCTCTTTATTTCAATTTCCCTATTCCACCAAGTGGAGACATTACTGCTATAAACATCTATCCAGTTGAAGCACTGGACAGAGCTGGGTGAGTGGGGAAGTCTGTTTAGAGAGCCACGAAGCCTGGAGTAGAAACCATGGAGATGAACTCATAGCCATAGGGTGACAGAAGGTCCTCACAGAGATGTTTCTGAAGCATGTAAAATGGCACCTGGAACAGCACAAACACTCGACAAATGCAACTATTGTCATTACTTTTTCCCAACAACTGCCAGCAGAGCATATCTGCAAGGGCATCCAGTCGAGCAGATGCCCCTCTGGCTGCCTGCGGGAAGCTTTGGGCCCCATTTCACCCAGAGCTGCTCCATTTTTTCCCTCTTTTACACTGGGCAGCTCAATGGTATTATGCCTGAAGAGAGGGCTCTGTAGCTAACGAAAAGTTTGGAAGCCACTGCTCGGGAAAATTGATGGAGAACACAGGTTCCTTTTATTTCTGCCTTAGAACCCACAGCCAACCCTGACCATTTCTCGTGGGTTCAAGTAAAGGTGGGGGTCGCCACTTTTCATCAAGACAAAAAGACAGGAAACCTGTGGCCTCCACTGTTTTTTTCAAAAGCCCTTCTACCGAAGCAGAACTGGAAGTTCCCAAAATTAATCATTTATAACGCATCCTCATCTTGCTGTAAACTCAGTGATGTTTTAACTCTGAAGTTGAACTTTAAGCAATCTTTTTTAAAACAAATGTAAAAATTCATCTTTTCATATTTCACCTAGAGAAATGAATAATCTGAGTCACACAAAAAAATTTTTAAACTAAATGAACAACTACTATAGCCAAGCAAGGAAAAAACAAAAACACTTGCTCTGTACCAAGCAGCAGTGTGGGGTTCGTAAACAGTTGGCTTCTCATTAACAATCCTGCCCAGCTGAAAGTTGGCCTCAAAAGCACTGAGAATATAAACTTTGCTCAAACAGCCTTCTTAGAGTTTGTACAACCATTCATTATTCTGCTAAAGTGACAAAAGAAGTTTCAACAGGAACTCTGTGGGGATCAAAATGGTCTATGATCACCAGAAGGCTGTGTCCAACCCTGACTCCCCTTGTGCTGTGCTTGTCTAGGTGTGATATAAACATCAAGTCCTACAGATTTACTCTCCTCTTTAAAATCTTACTTTTTTGGCCAAGCTCCCATGAAGCTTCTTTCATGACTGCAGAAAGTCCAGTTCTCTCTCAACATGTTCCAGAGGACACCAAAGGATGCTTGTGTGTTAAATCAACACGAAACCTCCCAGGTCTACTTGTTCCCTATGGACACCTCTGGTGGCCCCTGAGCCTCCTTTCTCCACAGCTGCAACCTTCTTGGATAGTACAAACCATGGGCACTGGTTCCTCCCTTTGTTCCCCAAGCAAAGCTAACAACAAACCTTAAAGATTAAAAAAAAAAATAGGCGATTATAAGACAAAAACTTAAAATTGGTAACTGGAGAGCAGCTTACCTCTACACCTGGTGTCTCAAAGGGCTCTCCTCTGGCCCGTTCTCCTGCAGCGTCTGGCCTGTTGCCCCAGTGGTGGGGACTCTTCTCCTTTTTTTGGTTGACATCCCTGACTGACGTGTTCTCCAGTCCCTATCTCCCACTCCTGGCAGGCAAAATCAGACTGCTTTATGGCCGTAATAATCTCTGCAGAAGTGTTTCCTGAAGTCAGTCTTTCTGTCATTAAGCAAATATCTGGATTGCATGTGACACTGCTGGCTCCTGTGCCACTCATACTGGGCCTCCCTACCATTAAGGAACACGGCATGTTCAAGTGGTCTGACTCTCCATGTAACATGCCACTGCCCCACTCACCAGCCTCCCCAAAAGTGAAAAATAAGCACACAAACAAAAGACCAGCATTTAACTAATCTCAGAAACATTTGCATTCGGATTACTTTCCTTTAGGATTTTCTCCTCCTCCCCATCAACACTGGGCATGTGCCTTACATCTGCAAGACTAAAAATGTTAACCCAAGTGGTCCCACTCAAAGCAGAGACTTCAGTTTCTATCCTAGAATGCAGGAGCTGCTATAGATTTTTCGAAAAAAAAAAAAAAACACTTTAAGAAACCTTCCCGTCTTCGTCTCCAAAGTGTGGGCTGTGCATTTAGAGCTCACGGCTTTATGGACAGTCTGGAAGTGGGAAGAACTGCTGTCCAGCAGGTGGTCTTTGCCCCATGCACAATTGTGCCTTGTGTCCTATCAACAGATTCAGAACTTCTCACGGTCAGCCCTGACCACTAGGCTCAGGCAAAGGTGGGGGCTTGGCACTTGTAGACACTCAAAAATGTTGGTTGAGAGAGAACATAAGCTCTAATTGCTCTGGAGAGTCTCTACCCTACTGCGTTCAAACCAGAAAGAAGCCAGAGAAGTGTCTTTTCCAGACATAAGCAAGAAATGGAGGAGTCCTTTGTCTAGAAGTTACTAAACATTCCTTGGTGTCAGGAAGTTATTTGTTACGAATCATCCAGCTTGTTGGATTAAAGATTAATATGGCCCATGATTTCGAAGTCAGGTTAAGATGAACAGATTCACTAAAACATGACTGAGTAGTTGAAAGCTAAAAAGAATATACTTTATAAAATATAAATTCCTGGCACTCAGGTTTTGCTGCAAAAGAAATCTCAATCTAGACCATATAATGAATAAAGAGAGTGAAGCAAGAGCTGTTAGGAACTCAACTGATGTTTTTGGTTTGCGGGGAGAGATGTTCTAGGCATTTCCAGAGCCACAAGACACAAGAGAATCCTTCTCTAGCCTACTTGGGTGATTTCAACTGTCAACTAACACGACAATCTCCAGTCATAACTTCAGATCTTCCAACATGTCAACATTCTTCAAAACACAAAAACCACTTCTTCCTCTCCCTCATTCACACAGTAGAGATCAATTGATTAAACTATTTTAAATATTTTTCTGAAATCAGTGAGAATAGAAACTCCATATTTTCTCATAATTAAAGGTAGAAAGGGAAGATAAATGTTCTTATCAATTAAAGTTTAAATCAAGGATTTTTAAACAATAAAGAGTAAAGTTGCTGTGTAATTTTTAAAAGAAAACACATTTCTTGGGAATTGTGTTCCTAGATTAAGGCACAGTTGGTCCTGAATAGCAAGTCACAGTTTTCCTTACAGTTCTCCCTGAGCTACACTGTGGGTAGGAAAGGGCAGGACTAATATGAATGGGAAGAAGTCAGAGACATTGTCGTTCAATAAAAAGAACTTCTGGAAAAGTTCTTTGTTACTGGAAATTATCAAGCAGAGGCTTGAGGGATGTTTCTGATGGTATCGGAGCATGATAGCCCAGGGTCAGCCTAAGAAATTCCTACAAAGACAGTAAAATTAGACAAGCATGTGAAATGCCTAGCACAGTGCCTGGCGCATAATACACAATACATATTAGTTCTTTCTGACCTGAGATTCCATGGGTCTATGATCACATATATTGGATGTATTTCTGGGGAGGTAATTGAATACATTCTAGATTCTTCCCGAAGTTCACAATTTTCTTAAATGGGGCCATCGAAAGAGAAAGTCGGGGGGAAAGAAAGCATGTTCTTTTTGCTGGTGTCAGTGGCTCTTCCTCTACTTGGAGTCTTCAACACCTTCAGGCAGTCACTGGTTTGGGTTTTATGCTATCAACTACAGCTGAAATAATGGCTCCTGCAGCCTTTGCTCCTTCCCTCAGGGCGTGCTCTACCTGCAAGGCACATCAGTTCAAAGGGCAGTTAGTAACAATCCGACGCTTACACCCTCCTCTATATTTACCCACTTCAGGAACTAGTCTGCTTGGAGGAGGAAGCAGCCTGTGTTATCCCATATTGCCAAAAATCCTAGAGCCGCAAGAGACCTAGAGCAGCTGTCATTGCTGGAGACAGCCCTCCAAGGCAGACGGACTCCCTTTCACCTGGGTGACATCCAGGGCTCCTGGTCCCTTTCCTTCATCAGAGCCATTCAGCCCAGGGTCTGCCTCCAGTGTGGGGCTCAGAGGCAAAGGATCTCAAAATGCCACAGCCACTGAGGCCCTCATTCTGCAAATGGAGAATCTGAGGCCCAGGGAGGGGAACTCACTTGGACAGATCCACACAGTGAATTAGTGTCCAAGCTAAGCTCTGGGCTTGTGTCTCATGATTTCTGGGCCTGCCTTCTTCAGAGGCCTCCTACAGTGTTCTCAGTCCTTGGGGTCTTCTATTCATGCACAAATGCTCATGGGATGGGAGATTCCTCATACCAGACACCACCAAGCCCCCGGCCCTGGAGCAAGGCCTCACGAGAATGGAGTACGGGCTAGTAGAGGAGGCAGAAAGTAAAGGAAGAGGGAGTGGGTGGGGGGCCTATCAGAGCTCACTGAGAGATGGGATAGCAATGGTAGAGATCAACATTGAGATTTGAGCCCTGTCTGTTCAGAAAACACAAGAAACAGAAAAAAAAATAGAAAAATTATGTTCCGTCTTTAACTCTTCATCTCATGTGGTTTTAACAAGAACAGCATTAACTATTAACAAGTGCAAGAGCAGCTGAAACTGTTACAGATATTTAGGCTGTCAAAGCTCTTTCACACATCTTGTACCACATTTAATTTATCACCACCCTACATGGCTGGGGGGCAGGGGGCGGGGGGGGTCACAGAGCCAAATGCAATACAGGCCAGGCTGGTAATGTGAGTGAAGCTTAGGTGAAACACCTACACCCACACACCCCACAGAGCCACAACCAGGCCACATAGGTTCGGCAATCAGGAACACTGGCCAGATGGCCTTGTCAATTGGTTGTTCAAGAGAGGCTGGAAATCCAGATTCCTTTTATATATAATGTCTATATTTTTAAATGTTGGCCAGTAATTCAAATTTTAAAAATACTATACATCCAAGATGTGGCCTGCAGGCTGCTAGCTTGCAACTTTGGTGATAAATTATCTACCTTTGTCTATCTCCATTTTGTATAGAAAGAAATGGTCTCAGAAAAAAAGTGACTTGACCAAGGAGATCACCCAAGTTAATAGCCATGCTGGGATTCCAATCAGGTGGCCTTATTATTATCCCAGAGCCTTTTTCACTCCTCCGTGGGTTTACAGAGCTGGAAATACCTTCTGAACCATAAAGTCCTGTAGAAACAGAAGGCCCTACTAGAACAACAAATAATATGAGAAAACCCTGATCACCACTCTGATCACTAATTAGATGAGAAACCTCAAGAAAGCTCAGCCAGAAGCCCTCATGAGAGCAAATGGGGCCACACCTGCTGGCTCCTGGCCACACCGTATCTGAGGTTGTTGACAAAGTGCTCACAGTTCCCTTTGATCAGGCTGTATTGCACTATCTTGTTGACCATATTTTTCGTACGCTGGATGATCTTGTCCACGGGCAGGGGCAGGTACGTCCCATCGAGATTGTTGTTGACCTTCCAGGAGCAGCCATGCAACACATCCTCCAGGCGACTGTATTTTACAACAGCCCGGTTGCTAAAGATGGAATTGATGCTGCCAACCTCAAGTTCCTCACCTAGAGAGACCGGAGACAAAAGTTAGACAGATGCAAGGGGCAGCAGGGGCAGGGCACTGGCCCCATCTAAGACTTTGGGTGGCGAGCTACTTCACTTGGACCGTCATTTGCACCATCAATAAAAGACACAGCGGGGGGGGGGGGAGTTGGAATAAATGAACCGCAAAGGACCAACTTCCCCTAGAAGCCTATTGCCCAGCAGTGTACTTCCCTCTCTCAACACCACAGCTATCTCCTTCCTATTAAACTCTACAAGGGCCTTGTGTTGCATCCCCAGACTGTGTTGTACTGGCCTGACCAAGTTCCAGGATTTGGGTTTTGTTTCCTAATTAGACTTCAGTAATCCTCACTGATGTTTGATGAGCACCCTTTATGTAAGTGCCAGTTCTTGAGTAAGGGACTATTATGCATACGGTCATGGCGGTTCCACTGTAGGGAGCATGAGGCTAAGCAGACAGGGCTCTGAATGGTGCCTGCTCCCACCAGCTTCCACCAAGAGCCACATGGCCCTTATCTCTACTCAAATATGGGGATTCTCGTTAAGGGTTTCTTTGAAAATAGGATTCCACAGCTTTGAAAAAGGAAACATTTGAAAACTACATTATCATATTCAGTCCTTAAAGGAGACAGAGACCCAGAGAGGCCAGGAACCTGTCCAAGGCCAGGTGGGTGGTCATTTAAAGCCAGGACTGTTTTTCTGCTACAATCATATGGATATGTAAATGTGTGTGCCCTCTCACTTTGTACGTCGTCCAAATGTGAGAAATGTTCTTTTTTTTTTTTTATGTATTTGAAGACAATCTGCTTATTTCACAAAAGCTGGTGGTAGGCAATTCAGGAGTAGATGGCAGAATTCATTTGTAGAGAAAAACGTGATGGAGGAGGAGGCATAATTGTTAACAATCTCTCTGGCCATACGAGAGGGAAGCTCTTGTGCTTATTCTGGAAAGGGGAGGGGGAGGTGAATTTCTACATACTTCGAGTGGGCTCCAGACCAAGAAGTGGAGAAGGGTGTGCGTGGTTGGGACAAAGAAGGGAAGAGATGAGAAAGGGACTCTGCTCTGTGGGGAGGTCCCAGCAGGGTGAAGACTGGGCCAAAGGAGGAAGACAGGACAAAAGGAAGAGGACAGGACACAGGGTTGAGAGCTGTGAACATGTTGTGGCCAAAGGTCTTTGGTACAGTGCCCTTCTGTAATTTAATTGTGAATGGCAACACTTGTGCAAAATTCAAAAGGCATCAAAGAGTATGCAATGGGTCCCCCTCCCTCCCCATCTCCCAGCCCTCCATCCCACCAGGTCCCAAATGCTGAGGCAACCCCTGTGACCAGTGCTTCTAAATATTCAATTTTAAGTCGTTTCTCATTCTGTTGTCATCTTCCTGTGTCATCACCACTGCTTTCCCATCAAATCTCCACTAAACTTTAACCACAAATTTAATCTCAGCCTTGCATTAACGCTGTCTTGAGAATTGAAAAGAGGATTGTGTCTACATTTAGGGTGAAGCAGCCTGGAGCACGTGGGAACAGCAAGGAGACAGAGGGAATGAAGGTGCCAAGGTGATCAGGAAGCCAGAAGCAGCGTTTGGGGACAATAAGAAACAAGTGGTGATCAGAACAGATAAGCATCTGCACCCTTCCCTGGGGATCTTTGGAAATATGAAGAAGGATGCCGAACAGTTGTCAATGCAAAATGGAGGCTCAGGTTAGATTGTATTTTGAAAGAAAGAGTGCTCTAGGATCTCAGGTGGGGTGGGGGACACTCTTTACACTTGTATCACTCTTAGGGCAGGACACTAGTTAGTTACTGGTAAACAGAGATAAATCTCCATCACAAAGTAAATAAATGTACAGAAAAGCTTCAGGTGTTTTATTACTAAAGAAGGGCAGCCGCTGAGGAGCACAGTAACTAACTGCATTTCTGTTTGCTTTGCTGACTTCGGTATCAACATTTCAATAGAGTGCCCACTCTTACTCGGAGGAGCCAGGTGGACCACACAGTCATCTTCCACGTAGATGGCCCAGTGCTCATAGCCAAGGCGAAAAATCTCAATCAGGTCTCCAGGTCTGGGTCTTGATTTGCCCTATAATAGAAAAAAAAAAAAAGATAAACTGCACATGCCCGAGGCCCTGTTTGTTTGGAGATCAGCTACAGCTCATCTCAAGCCTAAATAAAGATCCCCACACTGCGGTTCATCACTCTACAGAAACCCAAGCTGGGGAAAGCTCTCTCCACACAGAGGACCAAAGGACTCCCCCTCTCCTTCTACCACTCACATTATTAAAGCTATCGGGGATGTCTGCCAGTTTTTCAGTGCATTACCTCTCAGCTCCAAATGCACCCTCCAACATATGCCCTGTGATAAGTGACATCTCCTTTAAGCATTTCTCCTTAAAAGTGAGCATGACGTTAAGTTTTTTCAGTAGGGGGCGCTAGAGGGGCACTGCAAGAGCAAGGGGCTCTCCTACGGTTCTGGCTCGGAGCGGGCAGGATAATGGTCAGTAGTGTGGGTGTGAGGACACCTGGTGGAGGTCTGCCCTCAGCCCCATCAAACTCGTGGCATTGGCCTGTCCCACGAGACAGAAACCAGTGCCCAAAGGCCTCCTGCCCCTGCTGGCCCCCTGATTCTCTCTGCGGGTCCTCCATCTGGTCCACTTACAGCCGGGAGCATCCCTCATCCTCTACACACCCACACCCCTGCTACTGATGGCCACTCCGTCCTGCTTGCCAGCCATTGTAGACTGGCCCCAGCGTGGCCAAACCAGTGAACTTCTCCATTATCCAAAGGGTTGAACCACACCTCTCCAATGAGATAAACCCCTTCCAAGCTTGTCCTTCCTTGAGAACTCTCTCCCAGCTCTGGGAGACCCTACAGAGTTCTCTCATATCTCATAGTTCCTGTTTTCTCATAGCTTACTAATTCTTTAAACTCCCCTATGGTGTTTAACCTACTGTGTGGTTTCTAACTCCTGACTGGACTGAGACGCCGATACACTCTCTCTCAAAGAGGGAGATTCATCTAAGAGACTGTGTGTGTGTGTGTGTGTGTGTGTGTGTGTGTGTGTGTGTGTGTGTGTGTGTGTGTGTGTGTGTGTGTGTGTGTGTGTGTGTGTGTGTGTGCGCGCGCGCGCACTTCAGAGAGGTAAAAAGAGAATGAGAATATATTTGAAGGGGTAGGCATGGAGTTGTGAATATGCTGAGCATCCAATTTTTAAAAACATTTACTGAGCACGTATGCTGTACCAGATATTATGGTCCTGGGCACTAGGAATACACCAGAAAAGAATGACGTATTCTTTTCATTGATGCTGTGGAGCCTTCATTCTAGTGGAAGTAGAGAGATATTAAGATATTTCAACTGGCGTGTACATGGGAATGTACACATGCAGATATGTGTGCAGTTAAGTGGATGTGTTGGTGAATATGAGAATGACGTGAACTTACACGAATATCTGTGGGTACATGAGCGTGAGAATGACTGAATGTGCTCATATTGCACACACATGTAGCAAAGCCCTTAAGCTCTCCTGATAATTTGTTACTTGCAAGAACCAGAACTTTCCCACTCTAGTAATGTGCTCAATAACAAAATTTCAATCTAACTTTTGATTTCCAGATTCCTCACCCTCTCACACTATCCCTAAGTTTGTCCAAGAGCGGTACCAGGAAGAGACTCTGCTCATGGATGCCTCCCTGCAAAGGCACGCTAGGAAGTCAGAGCCACATGGCGAGATATGAACCAGCCCACGCACCCACCAGCTTTCCAATAGCATCGCTCCTTATCCCAAGCATGCCACGATTTTCCCAGTGAGTGGAATTTCTTCAGAGCTGTGTCTCTCCTCCCAGTTCCCAGCCCTATTTCCCTGACTGAGGACAGTCATTTGCCAGAGCAAGAATTCATAGAAGTAAAGAGGTGTTTTTTACTTGTTTCTTTTAAGACTTTTCTGAAATATAACTTACATCCCATAAAATTCATGCTTTTTAAGTACACAATTCAATGACTTTTAGCAAATGTACAGTTTGTGCAACCATCACCACAATCCCATTTTAGAATGTATCCATTATCTCCCCAAAATTCCTCATGCCCATTTGCAGTAATTCCCATTTCCCACCCCACCCCCAAGCAACCCTGTACCCACGAGTAGTCACTCCCCTTTTTTCCTCTACCTTCCCCTCCAGCCCCAGGCAACCACTAATCTACTTTCAGGCAACCACTAATCTAATTTTTGTCTCTGTAGAGTTGCCTTTTCTGGACATCTCACACAAATGGGATCAAAAAAATAAGTAAAAATTAAAACTAAAAAATTGAAAATTAAGATTAAAATAAGTGAATAAATAAATGGGATCACACAACATGTGTTCTTTTGTGTCTGGCTTCTTTCACTGGGCATAATGTTTTTGAGATTAATCTGTGTTGTAGCATATGTCAGTACTCCCTCAGATGGATACATCACGTTTTACTTAACCAATTTTGTTCTCCTTTTTCAATATTATTTTGACCATTCTTGGTCCTTTGTCTTTCCATATAAGTTTTAGGACTACCTCATCAATTTATATCAAAAAAATAAAAATAAAAGCCTACTGGTATTTCAAGAGGGATTGCATTAAATTTATAGATCAATTTGATGAAGATTGCCACCATTATAGAGTTTTCCAACCCACAAATGTGCACTGTCTTTTTATTTATTTAAATCTTTATCCCCTTAGGAGTATTTTGTAGTCTTCCTTATTTTGTTAAATCTATTCCTAAGAATTTTTATGCTGTTATGAATGGAATTATTTTCTTGATTTCATTTTCACATGGTTCATAGCTAATACATAAAAAATACATTGATTTTTGTATGTTAATCTGTGTCCTGCAACCTTGCTGAAAATATTTGCTAATTCTAATAGTTTTGTAAGTGTGTGTTTGTAGATTCCTTAGGATTTTCTACATGTATTGAATAGACGTGATGACAGCGACATCCTTGCCTTGCTCCTTGTCTTTCACCATTAAATACATTAGTCACAGGGCTTTCGTAGGTGCCCTTTTTCAGGTTGAGAAAGTTCCCTACAATTGACAGTTCTTTTAGCAGAATGGCAGTTAGATTTTATCAAATTCTTTTTCTGAGGATATTGAGATGATCATATGATTTTTGTCCTTTACTCATTAACATAGTTTATTACATTAATAGATTTGGGAGATGTTACACCAAACGTGTATTCCTGGGATAAATCTCACTTATTCATTGTGTGTAATATTTTTTGTTATGTTGCTAGATTCAGTCTGCTTGTATTTTTCTGAGGATTTTTTACATCTATATCCATAAGAGATATTAGTCTGTACTTTTCTTGAGATACCGTTGTCTGGCTTTGGTATCAGCGTAATACTGGCCTCATAGAATGAGTTGGGAAGCAGTCCTTCCTCTGTTTCTCTGTTTTCAGAAAGAGCTTGTGAAGGATTGTTAACTTTTCTAAATGCACGATAGAGTTCCCAACTGAAACCCCTTGGGTCTAAGCTTTTTTTTTTTTTTTTTTTTTTTTGTAGAAAGACTTCTATTTCCTAATTAAATTTAGGTTGTCTAATTTTTCTTGAGCCAGTTTTGTAATCTGTGTCTTTCTAGGAACTTGCCATTTCATCTAAGTTGTCTAATTTGTTAGCATAAAGTTTTTCCTTTTAATGTCTATAAGATTGATAGTGAGTCCCCTCTTTCATTCCTGATTTTGGCTATCTGAGTTCTCTCTCTTTGGTCATTGTGGCTAACGGTTTGTCAATTTTGTTTATCTTTTCAAAGAACCAATTTTGTACTTCATTGATTTTCTCTATTGATTTCTACTCCAATAATTAATTAATATTTTCTTCTTTCTGCTTGCTTTGGGTTTAGTTGGCTTTTTTCCTAGTTTTTTAAGGTGGGATCTTAGATCACTAATTTGAGAGCTTTCTTCTTTTCTAATATAGGCACTTGCAGCTATAAATTTTCTTCTAAGCACTGCTGTAGCTACATCTCAAAAAATTTGATATGTTCTGTTTTCATTTTCATTCAGCTCAAAATATTTTCTAATTTTACTGCTTCTTTTTGATTCATTGGTTATTTAGAAGTGTGTTGCTTTATTTCCAAATTCTTGCAGAGTTTCAAAACTATCATCGCGTTATAGGTGTTTAATTAACTTCATGTGATCAAAGGAAATATTTTGTATGATTTCAGTCCCTTTAAATTTACTGAGACTTACTTCATGGCCTAGAATATGATCTATGTTGGAGAACATTTACATATGCTTGAGATGAATACACATAGATGCTCCTCAAATTATAATAAGGTTATGTCCTGATAAGCTCATCATTAAGTTGAAGATACCATGAGTTGAAACTGCATTTACTTAATTGCTTACACCTAACTTACCAAACATCATAGCTTAGCCTGCCTACCTTAAACATGCTCAGCACATTTTCATTAGCCTACACTTCAGCAAAATCATCTAGCAACACAGTACACTGTAAAGTATAGGTTGTTTATCCTCATGATCATGTGACTTACTGGGAGCCATAGCTCATTGCCACTGCCCAGCATCATGAGAGAGTACTGTACCATATATGGCTAGCCCAGGAAAGATCAAAATTCAAACTTCAAAGTACAATTTCTACTGATGTATATCACTTTTGCACCATCAAAAGTTGAAAAAAACATAAGTTAAACCATTAAGTCAGGAACTATCTGTATTCTGCTGCTGTTATGTGGTATCTCCTATAAACATCAATTAGGTCAAGTTGGTTAATACTGTCATTCAAATTTCATATGCTCACTGATTTTTTGTCTACTTGTTCTATCCATTATTGAGAATGGAGTATTGAAGTCCCCCAACTATTATTTCTGAATTGCCTATTTCTCCCTTCAATTCTATCCATTTTTCCTTCATGAATTTTAGGGTTATGTTGTTGGGTGTGTATATGTTTACAGTTGTTGTATCTTCCTGTTATTCCTTCCTTTTTAAATTTTCATTTTAAATGTTTTTATCATCTTAAATGTTCCTCTTTTTTTTCTAATAATATTTCTTCTCTTAAAGTCTATTTTGTCTGATTTGAGCTGATTACTCCAGCTATGGTTAGTGATGACATCTTTTTAAATCTTTTTACTTTCAACCTATTTGTGACTTTGGATCTAAAGTGTGTCTCTTGTGGATAGCATATAACTGGATCTTGTATTATCAAGTCAGATACTCTCTGCCTTTTCTGGAGTGTTTAATTCATTCACATTTAATGTTACTATTAATAAGGTTGGATTTATATCTGTCACTTTGCTGCTTATGACTGTCACTTCCTTCTCTATATTGTATATCTTTTTTGTCCCTCTACTCCTCTTTCACCACCTTCTTTTGTATAAAATACATATTTTCTAATGTATCATTTCCATTCCTTTGTTGACTTTATCATATATTTAAATTATCTTCTTACAGATTGCTCTAGGGATTATAATATGCATCTTAATGTATCACTATCTACTTCAGATTAATACTAACTTAATTCCAGTAAAAGTTAATACTAACTTAATTCCAGTAAAATCTAGAAACTTCCCTCCAATTTAGCTCCATTCCCTCTCCCCTCATTTATGCTATTATTGTCAGATATATTACATATATGTATGCTATTAATTCAATACAGTATCACAATATTGCTTTATCAAACTTATGTCTTCTAAATTAGTCAAGAGAGAAAGAAAAATATATATTTATAAAATCCTGTATATTAACTATGTATTTGCCATTTCTGGTTCTCTCCATTTCTCCTTGATTCAAGGTACCAACTGGTGTTATACTCTTCATCCAATATATCTTCGTTTCAGCCACCCTCCTATGTGCTATTATTACCATATTGATTACATCTTTGCATGTTAGAAGACCAAGAATAAAATTTATAATTATTGTTTCATTCAATTGTCTTTTAAATTAGTTAGAATAAAAGATAAAATATATAATAACCTATGCAATTACCTTTACTGGGACTTTGCATTGCTTCTTGTGGATTAGAATTATTATCTTGTGTGACTTCCTTTCAGCCTAAAAAACTTTCTTTGCTAGCAACAAATTCTATCAGTCTTCATTTAGCTGGGACTATCTATATTTCACCTTCAGTTTCGAAAGATAGTTTACTGGATATAGGATTCTTGGTTGACAGTTTGTTTTTTGTTTTCTTTCAGCACTTTTAATACATCATTCCACTTTCTTCTGGCCTCCACTGTTCCTGATGAAAAGTTGGCTTAATTTTATTGTGGTTGCCTTGTGTATGATGAGTCTTCTTCATCTTGCTGCTTTCAAGATTTTCCCTCTGTGTTTGGCTTTCAGTGGTTTGACTATGTTATGTGTAGATGTTCAGTGAGCTTCCTGGCTACATAGGAAAATGAATTTTAGCAAATTTGGGAAGTATTCAGTCATTATTTTTTGTTCTATGTTTTCTGCCTCTTTACCTTCTCTCTTTATGGGACTTACGTTATGCATTTGTTGGTTTGCTTGATGGTGTCTCATGGGCCTCTGAGGCTCTGTTTATTGTTCTTCATTCTTTTTCCTCATGCTTTTTAGGTTGGATAATCTCTACTGATCCATCCTGAAGTTGGCTGATTTTTTTTTCTGTTTGGCAGCTCAATTTTGCTGTTGAGCCCCTCTAGTGAACTCTTTATTTCAGCCATTGTACTTTTCAGCCCCAGGATTTCCATTTGATGCTTTTTTATAATTTCTACCTTCTTATCAATATTTTGTTTGATCAAACATCATCATTCCACTTTGCTTTAATTCTTTCAACTTGATTTCCCTTATTTCTTTAAACATATTCATGATAGCTGGTTAAAAGTATTTGTTTGCTAAACCTAACATCTGGGTCCACAAGGAAACAGTCTCTATTTACTGCTTTTTTTCTTGTGTATGAGTCACTCTTTCCTATTTCTTTGCATCTCTCAAAATTTGTTGTTGAAAACTGGACATTTTACATAATATATTGTAGCAACTCTGGATTCCAATCACACCACACTCACAATCAGGGCTGATGGTTCTTGCTGTTTGTTCGTTTAGTGACCTGCCTGAACTAATTCTGTAATGTCAGCATGCAACCACCGATGTATCTACCTAGTCTTTTTTTGGCTTTTTTTTTTTTTTCTTGTTTTCATTTTCAAGCCTGGCTTCCTGGATCTGCATAGCTTACTGGTCAGCCAGTGATTGGCCAGAGGTTGAGCCACACCCTGAGCCAACCTTTTGCCAGTGGATCTCTGTGTGGGCTGGAGTACTCATTCAAAGTTCCAGATGTTTACAAGTCTGTCCCAGCTTTAACTTTCTGCGTTCACAAGGCAAGAGTGAGAGACTCACTAGGGCCCCTTCAGTCTCTCCTGAATGTGTGCGCCAGCCTTGATTACAACTTCCAGACCACCAAATAATATGTGGCAGCTTTTCAAGACCCTCTTTGGCTGTCTTGTTACCTGGATTTCCATGTTAAATTTCTGGCTGGTCCGCTGGTCTGTTGCTTGTCCTGATCAGTATTGTAGCCTCAGGCTAGATGCAGTTTTGGCTTTCCATGATTGTTTGCAGCTGCGATAACTATTATTTTCAACAGCACTTCTGGGCATAGGATTTTCCACACTCTTCTCCAAATAAAGTCAGTTCCCTCCATTGCCTGTCAGTCCACCCGCATGCGCCACCCATCCAGGAAGACCTTGTCTACCACAGAGCCACAGAGCTGGGGGAAAAGGGTGCTAAAATACTATAGACTTCCATTGTTCTTTCTGAGATTCTGCAATAGATCTTCTTGCATTAATACTTCTCAATTTGCTGTATGCCGTTGGTCAAATTTTGTCTCTAAATGGCTGTCTTTGGCAATTTTGTCCAGCTTTATCTTCACTTTTGGGGGAAAGGATTTGCTGAGATCCACACTTAGCCATTGCAGAAGTCCCACCCACTTGCAGAAATGAGTTTTTATGGGCGCAAAACAGACAAACTACACTACAATATTTTATGGAAGGAATTGAGGCCAAAGGAAATGCAGTGCTTTTTCCAAGGTCTCACACCAAATCTGTGGTAGAGCTAGGACCAGGATTAGGGCTCCGCCCTGCCTGACCAGACCAACTCTTTCTTCTTCTGCCTTAAAGTGGAAATGCTTTGTCCTCTCCTGAAAGTTCAATGTATTATTGTGGTCTTTTCTTTCTTTCTTATGTATGTATGTATGTATGTATGTATGTATGATGTATATATTTATTTCTCTCTATTTCTTCCTTTCTTATGTGTCAATAGAAAAAGGTAAATAAAATTAAAATAAGTGAAAAAATTTTTAAAGGGGGGGAATGCAATGGCAGCTGAGCACCCACTAGAGGGCCCCCCAAACCAGGCTTCTCACCCAGAAAGCAGAATTATATTGTGAGACATAAAACTGGACTTCATTTCCTTTTGCCATAAGCCCAGGGAAAGAGATGTGGATATACCTCTCCCTAAGTCCTGGGACGTGGTAGCACACTGAAGAAGGTGATGTTTTAAATAAAACTGTTTAAAAATTAAAAGTCCATAAGGAAGTCCGAATTTCACATATTTTGAAACTCATCTTAAAAATTAAAGGTTCAATATTTGCATGTACTGATGCAGGTTAAATTATGTTTAACTTACAATTTAGGTATGTACAGATCTTTGATTCATAGATTTTTTTCTAATTATTTTTCCCTTTTGGACATAGGTAAATAAGAGAGGAATATAATTTATTAAATCTAATGTCTTAAAATAGACATATGCACTGAGCTGGGACCATCTCTGCTATCACATACACAGGACACAGCAAAGCCCATAGGCCCACCCTCACTGATATGGTAACCTAAGGACCATTAATATCTAAGTCCTGACACTAAGACAGAAAAAAAAGACCCGCAGACCGAGGATGAGCAATAACTGCAGATGCAGGTGCAGGAGTTAAATCAATCAAACTCAGCTACTTGTGGCATTGATCAGGATGGAGGGGGTGGTGGCGATGGTGACGATATAGGGCAGGTATTGCTGAGTCAGTTCAGAGAGACACCCAGATGAGATGTTATGTTACCTTTGAACCCACTCCTGTCTCCATCTCACTCTATCTGAGCACAAACCCCAATACCTGACAGTCCTAACCAATGACATTCACTCTCCATGCAGAGTATCTAGTGGAGGGCAGGGCTCTCAAAGTCTGCCAAGCCAGCTGGACAGTCACATCTGTTCTTCCCAGGAATATGCAGGACCCCCATAGGCCCACGTCCCCACCAACCAAATAACCAATTACTTCTCACCTAACTGTCATTCTCACCGACAACACAACTATCAAGCAATCAATCAATTATCCTTGGTGTTATTTCCAGGAATAACAGGAAGATAGCACAATTCATTGTGATGCTGTTTATAAGCAACAGAAAATCTAATGAAATTCAAGTTCTGGTCATCAAGTATGTTTAACAAGATTTGTGGTACAAAAAACAGAAGGTAGAGGGATTGGGGAAGGAGCGAGGAGAGAATTCTAGAATTTTAAGGAGTTTTCTTTTGTTCTTTAATACTCTCTCACCTGCAATATTGCCCCTGGATTGGGTACTAGGGCAGATAATTGAATGAGATTCGCAGACTTGACAGTCATCTAGAGTTACCCACTCTCTTGCTAAATTTTCCCCCACTGTAAATTGATTACATTGAGCATCGGTTCTCATCCTTGGTTACACACTGAAATCATCTGCAGAGCTTTAGAAAGTTCGGATTGGTGTTGAGTATGTCTCAGGAGCCAAAGTTTTAATAGCTCCCCAGGTGATTCTAATGTGCAGCCAAGGTTGCAGCTATACTGGAGGCTTTTCCAAGGTCCTTTTTTCTTTCCTTTACTGTCTTCCCAGCATTCCATGAACCACAAGGAACCTATCTATATCGTCGGGAGTAGCCTCCAATCCCAACTGATGCTCCAATATTCAGTTGCAAGTTAAGATTTTTCTGCCCCTTTTCTCCCTTTGGAATAAGCTGTTATTTCAAAACCCTCCATCCCTCTGCTATTTATTCCCTTTGCACCACCTGGCAACCCAGCTCTGGCCCTTCTCACACAAACACGCATCCACTTAGAAAAACTGGTCTTTTGTAAGGCCCCCTGGTTAATAACAATTTCTGAAAGTATTATAAATCTGACGGGTGCAGTGCAGGAAACTAGGTTGAGGGTTTGTTCCTGCCTGTAGCATGTGGCAGAGAAGCAGGAGCCAGATTCCAAAGAAAAGGCATTACTTTGAACTCCTGGAAGAAAAAATGTGAAGCCCCTATACTGTGAAGCCACTGACTCTTGCACCAGTCCCTGACCGGGCATTAGAGCAGATGTGGAAAGCTAGAAGCAGAAGAAAATTGACAAGACACAGCTATTAGGAACTTTGTTTTCAACTTTGACCCTTGAAAAAAATGGAGAAGAGGTATAAAGTGGCAAATGAAGGGAACCATGGGGTCTGGGGTGGGCATTTTCAAGACAGGAAAGACAACAACATGTATAAATTCTGGTGGTGAGACTCCAGCAGAGAGGGAGATGCTAAAGACAGCAGAGAAAGTAGATTAGTCAGCAGCAAAGCATTCTGGGAAAGGGAATGGGAAGGGGCAGAGGTCAAGGGCACTGCTATGGATCAAATGTGCCCCCCAAAAGTTCATGTGTTGGAAACTTGATCCCCACTGTAACAGTGTTAAGAGGGTGAGAAATCGGATCACTAAATTTGAAAGGTGGGGCTTTTTAAAGGTGATTGGATCTTGAAGACAGTGCCCTTGTGAATGGATTTATCAATTTCATGGAGTAACAGGTTATCATGGGTGTGGACTGATGGCTTTACAAGGAGCACATGAGAGAACTCTTCCCACTCTCATCATCTGATACCCTGTGTCACCACAGGACTCTAGAAAGTCCCCACCCAGAGAAAGACCCTCTCCAGATGTGCCCTCTGGACCATGGACTTCCCAGTCTCCAAAACTGTAAGAAATAAATTTCACTTCTTTATCAATTACCCAGTTTCAGATATTCTGTTATAAGCAACAGAAACTAGACTAATACAGGCATGATGAGGAGGAGTTGATCTTCAGACAGACAGGTCAGGGAGGGCCTCTCTCAAGAGAACACATGTGTGTTCCTTGGCCCGGGCTGCCATAGCAAAATACCACAGACTGTGCAGCTTAAACAACACACATTTATTTTCTCACAGTTCTGGAGGCTAGGAAGTCCAAGATCAAGATGCCAGCAAGGTAGGTTTCATCCTGAAGCTTTTTCTCTTGGCTTGTAGGTATCTGCCATCTTGCTGTGTGCTCATGTGACCTCTTCTTTGTGTGCACTTGCAGGAGGGATGGGGTGGGGGAAAGAAAGAGAGAGAGCAAGCTGTTTGGTGTCTCGTCTCATAAGGACACTAATCCTATCAGCTCAGGGCCTCACGCTCATGACCTCATCTAACCTGAACTAGTTCCTTACAAACACAGCCACACTGAGGGGCTGGAAAAACCAGGGAAGAGCAGTCCTGGCAATCCAGAAAGTGCAAAGGCACTGAGGAAGAAAAGACTTTCATTCATCATTTCAGGTAGACAAACAGAAAGGCTAGGATGGCCGGTGCAAGTGAGCATGGGGATGAATTTGTAGATGGCATATGGATACAGGGAATAGAAAGGAAGAAGGAGAGAATGTGGGCTGGGTTGGGGGGGGCCTATGTTGTGGCCAGCAGTCTACAAGGCCTCAGTTTAGGAAAAGAGCTGGCATTGCTCAGGTGCTAGGACCTCAAGACACATTTATTTCATCTGCTCTGTCTTAATTCATCCCCATTATATAAAGCAGTAAGTAATTCTTGGTGTCCTAAAGGGTGAAAGCAGCAGAAATGTGATTGGAGGGATGCATCAAGAGCCTTACAATGGCCGGGGAGAACTGGGGACACAAGAGAAGGGTGAAAACAAAACATGCCTATCAAAGATGTATGCACAGACCTCAATCAGGTTAGGATGAAGGCAGAACCGCTTGAAGAGATATGTCTTGGCAGATTTTTGTCATAACTCTCTCAAACAAGGAAAGGTGAATGAAACCTCATATAGCATTACACAAAGTTTCATATGGGGAGATGCTGATGGTGCTTATCACACTGGAATATAAATTCTCATCTTCTTTTTTCCCCAAATAGTCTGTGAGGACATCAAGGGCAAAGACAAGAATATCCTCCCAGATCTCTGCTGGACAAAAAAAAAAAAAAAAAAAAAAACCTGCAAAGTGATGCTATAAACATCCTTATTTCACTGTTATTAAGTAAAATCCTATTCGTCTCTTATTCCATTTTTGCCAGTAACACTGACTTCTACAGGCCTGCTTTTTGTTTGTAATGGTACCAAATGAAGTTCCAGAGCCTAACCTTACAAATGCAAGTCTTCATAAATTTTTTTAAAGGAGTCATACAATAAAGTGTTGAAGACAATAGCCACCCTGCAGTTACAGAGGCAGCAGTAACTTTCTGCATCATAAAACTTGCTAAAGAATCTGACTTGATAAGGTGTTAAATTGCAAACATTCACAAGAATATTGACCTTGTTATATGGTGCAATATGAAGGCCTTATGAATATTCATAACCGTTACCAACTTATTCTATTCTCTGTTAATATAAATCAGTCCTTGGAAGTATAATTTGAACAAATGGTCTTGAAACATTCTAGAAATTGTTATAATGTATTGAAAATATGCTTCAGGAAGAACCTGAAATTCTTATTGGTGGTTGGGCCTGATAATTCATTGGTCTGATAATAATGTTGTAATAATTCACATCTCTATATTCCTGAAAAATACAGTTGATCTGTAGAATCAATTGGCATTTTCCTCTTCTATCATATAATGAGAAATAAAAATCTTTGACCGTTAGATCAAGAGTCTGGCCTCATTTACATGAACACAATGCAAAAAGTCATCATGAACCCAGCCATAACTCAGATAGTCAAGTTCCCCAGCAGACTCTGAGCACCTAGAATCATAGGTGCTCACCAGAATCTTCTACTAGTGCTAGAAGACACCTTAGAAAATACTGGCGCAATCACTTCATGTTTTCTTATAATTTAAAATCTTTTAAAAGATAACTGACTATATGTACACACCCAAGGGAACTCAAAACATAACACCACACAAAAACTTGTACGTGAATGTTCACAGCAACATTATTCATAATAGTCAAAATGTGGAAACAACCCAAATGTCCATCAGCTGATGAATGGATAAATGAAATGTGGCATATACATATAATGGAATATTATTCACCAGTAAAAAATAAATGAAGTACTAATACATCATATATACTTGCACAACATGGATGAACCTATAAATATTATGCTAAGTAAAAGAAGCCAGTCACAAAAGACCACATACGGTATGATTCCATGTACATGAAATGTCCAGAATAAGTAGACTAGTGGTTGCCAGCAACTGGTGATAGGAAAAAGTGGGGAGTGACAGCTAATTGATACAAAGTTTCTTTTTAGGGTGGTGAAAATGTTCCAAAATTAGTTAGTGATGATGGTTGCACATCTCTGTGAATATACTAAAAATGCTGCATTATATATTTTAAGAGGGTGAATTTTATGTATGTGAATTATATGTCAATAAGTATTTTTTAAAAGATAAGTGTTTAAGCAAAAATAACAATTAATAGTGAGATTTATAACATGTATAAGCAAAATATATAACAACACAATGAGTATGAAGAAATGAAAGTAAACTATTATACTTATACTATATATAAAGTGGTATAATATCACTTGAAGGTGGACTGTGATAAGTTTAAAATGTACAATGTAAAAACTAAAACAAGAATTAAAATTATAAAATAGAGTTATAGCCAGTAAGCCACAAATAAAACTGAATCATAAGAAATACTCAATTATTCTAAAAGAAGTCAGAAGAAAAAGAGGAGACAGTGAATGAAGAACAGATGGGGTAAATAGAAAAAAATGGTGAAAAGACAGACAAATCTAATCATATCAATAGTGGCCACAATTAAAAGAGATTGTTAGACTGGGGGGGGGAGGGAAGCAAAAGCAAACTCTACGCTACCTATGAGAAACACGTTTTAAATGCAAATGCATAAGTAGGTTAAAAGTAAAAGAAAGAAAAATAATATACCATACTAACTAATTGGAAGAAAGATGGAGTGGCTACGTCAACATCAAAGTAGATTTAAAAACAATGAATATTACTAGGGATAAAGAAGGTAATTTATAATGATAAAGGACTCAATTTATCAAAAATAAATAACAATCTTAAATGTTTACATACTTAATAATAGGGCTTCGCAATTCAATAAGAATAAACGATTATAGTCAGAAATTTCAATACTCCTCTCTATAATTGATAGAAAAATATAAACAGAAGACCTGAATAATGCTACGAACTAACTTGCTACCCAATAATAGCAGAACACCTATTCTCAAGAGCTAACAGAACATTTACCATATTTGGGACCATAAAATAAATCTCAATAAATATAAATGGATTCAAGTCACACAAAGTATATTCTCTGACCAAACAGAATGGACATAAATTAATAGCAAAAAGATATCTCAAAAATATTTAAGCATTTGGAAATTAAATAATTCTTTATTCTTAACCCACGGGTCAAAGAAGAAATCAAAAGGGAAAAAAGTAAGTACTCTGAATTGGTTGAAAATGAAAACAAATGTATTAAAATTTGTGGGACGCCACTAAAGCAGTGCTCAGGGGGAAGTTTATAGCAATAGATACCTGCACTAGAAAAAGTAGAAAGGTCTGAGATCAATGACCTTCACCTTCCACCTTAAGACATTAGGAAAAAAAGTAAAAATTAAACCCAAACTAAGCAGAAGAATAGACATAATAAAGATCACAGCAGAAGTCAGAGACACAGAAAACAGAAAAACAACAGAGAAAATCAATGAAATAAAAAGCTGGTTATCTAAGAAAATCAATAAAATTGATAAAACTCTAACCAAATGATAAGGAGAAAAAAAAGAGAAATCATAAATTACCAATATCAGGAATAAGAGAGGTGACTTCACTACAGATTCTACAGATATTAAAGGCATAGTAAGGAAATATTATAAACAACTTTATGCCAATATAGTTGACAAGTTATATTAAATGGGGAAAATTCCTTGAAAGCCCAAACTATCAAACTCACTCGAAAAGAAATAGATAACTTGAGTATTTCTATATGTATCAAGGAAATTGATTTTGTAGTTAATATCCTTCCCACAAAGAAAACATCAGGCCCAGATGGCTTCACTGCTAAATTCTACCAAACATTAAAGGAAGAAATAAAACAATTCTACACAAGAAAATGATAGAGTAGGAATACTTCCAAACACATTCTATGAGGCTAGAATTACCCTAATACCAAAACCAATTACAAGAAAATTAAATTAAATTAAATTTTAAAATTTAAGAAAATTAAATTAAAAGACCAATATCCTCTATAAACATAAATGCAAAAATTCTAAACAAAATTTTGTAAATCAAATTAACAATATTTTGAAAGGAGAATATATCATGGCTACTTGGATTTTTTCCCCAGAATTTCAAGGTTATCATAACAGCCAAACACCAATCAATGCAATTAAAACTAAAAAAGAAAAACCCGATAATCATCTCAATAGATGCAGAAAAAGTATTTGTTAAAATCAAACATCCATTCCTGATTGAAAAAGAAAAATCTCTCAAAGTAGCAAAGGAAAGGAATTTTTTTAATCTGATAAATGGCATCTATAAAAAAAAAAAAAAGCCACAGCTTATATCATACTAAATGGTAACGGTGGAAAGTTTTTCTTTTTAAGGACTTAGACAAAGATGTCTACTCCCTCTACTTCTATTAAGCATTGTAGTAAAAGTTCTAGCTAGTTTAATTTAAGAAAAATAAATAAAAGGCATCCAGATTGGAAAAGAAGAAGTACAACTGTCTTTTTTTGCAGACGACATTATCATCTATGTAAAAAGTCTGATGGAATCTACCAAAAAAGGTTACTTAAGCAAATAAGTTAGTCCAGCAAGATTGAAGGTTTCAAGATAAATATACAAAAATCAATTGGATTTCCATTTACTAGCAACAAATAATCAAAAATTGAAGTGTTTTACATTTTTAAAATTTTAAATATTTTTAAATACCATTTCAACAGTATCCAAAAATATGAAATACTGGCCAAAAGATGTGCAATATCTTTACAATAAAAATTACAAAACATTGCTGAGAAAAATTAAAGATCTAAATAAATACAACACCTTGTTCGTGGGTCAGAAAACAGTAGTTATTGCCAGTTATCTAAAGATACAATGCCATTCCAACCAAAATCCCAGCAGATTTTTTGTAGAACCTAGAATAGCCAAAAACAACTTTGAAAAAGAGGAACAAAGTTGAAGGGCTAAAATTGCTTGACTCTGAGTTGTTATAAAGCTACAGTGTGGTATTGGCCTCACAATAGTTAAATATGATCAACAGAACAAAACAGAGTTCACAAGGAGACCCACAAGTACATTGACAACTGGTTTTCTTTATAAAGGTGGGAAGGCAACTCAGTGGAGAAAGGATAGTCTTTTCAGTAAATGATGCTAGATCAACTGTTGTATCCATATGGAAAAAATAGACTTTGATCCATACACAAAAATTAATTCAAGATGTATCAAAGATGTAAATGTAAAAACTAAAACCATAAAATATATAGAAGAAACAGGAGAAAATTTTTGTAACCTTGGATTAGGCAAAGATCTCTTAGACACAAAGGTAAAATTCATAAAAGAAAAAGCTGATAAATTGGACTTCATCAAAATGTTAGAACCTGTTTTGACAAGACACATACTGAAAGAAAATATTGCTAAGCATATATCTGATAAAGTGTTTGTACAGAGAATTTCTGAAGAACTCTCAAAATATACTTGTACAAAACAGTAGGAAAAAATGGGCAAAACATTCAAACACTTCACCAAAGATATGTATGGATGCCAAATAAACACATGAAAAGATGTTCAACATCATTGGTCATTAGGGAAATGCAAGTTAAAACCACGATGAGATACCTACACACCTATTAGAATAGCTGAAATTTAAAAGACTGACCATATCATTGCTGATGAGGATGTGGAGGAACTGGAACTCTCATACACTGCTGGTGGGAACGTAAAATGATATCACCATTTTAAAAAACAGCAAGAGAAACAGACAACCTACCATATCACCTAGCCATTTCATTCCTAGGCATTTACTCAACAGAAAACATATGTCTGTACAAAGGCTCTTACACAAATGTTCATAGCAGCTTTATTTGTAATAGTCAAAACCTGGAAACAACACAAATGACTATCAACACGTGAATGAGTAAACAAATAGTGGTATATCCATACAATGTAATACTGCTCGGTAATAACAAGGATTCAACTATTGATTACAAACAACAACATGGACGTATCTCAAAATAATTACATGAAACGAGACAGAAAAGAGCACATATGATATGATTTCATTTATGTAAATCTCTAGAAAAGGCAAACTAATCTGTAGTGACAGAGAGCAGGTCAGTTGTTGCCTTGGGACGGGGACAGGATGGGAAGAGGGAGGGATGACAAGGAGACACAAAGAAACTTGCGCATGATAATGTTCACTATCTTGATTGTGGTAATGGTTACACAAGTGTATACAAATGCTAAAACATATCAAATTGTATATTTTAAATTTGTAGAACTTACTATATGTCAATTATACCTCCATAAAGCTGGGTTATTTTTAAAAAAGCATAACTAACATCCCAAACCAATGTGGATGTTTATTAGACATGGTCTAAATAAAGTAAAATACAATATGTAGAGAAGTTGCCAGGAGGTTAACCATATTCACTCTAAGAATTCTTGTTCCACCTACCTCAGCGGCTCGCGTTGTTAACTTGCCTTCACGCTCAGGCTTGGGTGTTGAGTCCATCTCCGCTCTCTTCTGCCTGGGTGTGGTCTCCAAGTTAACTACAGGCTTCTCCCTAAATCATTGTACAATTACATGGTTAACAAATAAAACTATTTCACAATTATTGGAAAATCTGTATTGCAGATCACTTCAGATCTGTGACTTTTCAGATACTTTTCACTTTTGAGGTTGTAGGTGCCACTTCTCCCTAAACCAGTTTCTGTGAAGTCATTCGCTTTCATACCACAAAATTGCAGTTTACTGGTTTCTGACAACTGTTTAAAATGCTAATGAAAGCACTGAATAACTTTCCCAGTTTTTAAAGTTTGCTAATAATCTTTTAAAAATATTTATCAAAGAGACACTTG
Organism: Cynocephalus volans; assembly: GCF_027409185.1. Classification (NCBI taxonomy): domain Eukaryota; kingdom Metazoa; phylum Chordata; class Mammalia; order Dermoptera; family Cynocephalidae; genus Cynocephalus; species Cynocephalus volans. The sequence goes on from NC_084463.1 coordinate 158,848,962, forward strand.
CACATAGATTTTTTTCAAAACAAGTACATAAGAGCTTACAGTGAAATGCAAGGGGACCTCACCCCTCCCCTTCTCATCCTGGTCCCACTGCTCAGAAGCAAGCCCCTTGAACTCTTGAGCTATTTATTCCAATAATTCCATATTTCTGAGAAATCTTGTTAAGCCACAACACTGTAATTGCAAGTAATGTGAAAGAAATCAGTGTACTGTGTCCTTTGAAACAAAATGCTGCAGCAGAGGACTGAAATGAAAGGCAACAGTGTGCTTTTGAGGTGGTATAGTAAAGGGAAATATTTTGGAGCCAAAAAGACCTGAGTTTGAAACTTACCTTTGACACTTGCTGTCCAACCTTGAGCTAGTTAATTAATCTGTCTGAACCTGTTTGATTATCTATAAAATAGAGATGATCATATTTGTCTCATAGAGTTGTCAAGAAGGTTAAATGAGAGAGCATATACACATCTGTTACACCAATAATGGCTTTTTCTTTACCTTTTCCCATGTTTTAATTCTTTTGCAATAGTGTATGGGGAAGGAGAACCCCTCATTTTAAGTACAGCTCTTCTCCAAAATTTCAGCCCCTCAGAATTTTAAAAAGAGGTAACCATCATGTTATTAATGAAAGTGAATTGAGGGGATCTGCAAAATGTTGCATCATTCATCGGTTAGAGACCAAGCAGCAATATTGTAAGCCTTCTACTAAAGTGATTCAGTTCCCAGGGGTCTGGAGAATGATCCTGTGGCTAGGAACTGCTGCAAGGCCTGCCTACGGCCAGCGCCAGCGGAGGTCCCACGCCCAGTGCACAACAGCCTCCCACTTACTGGTTAGTGGTAAGCTGGTTCACACAGAAACCACCTCCAGATTTCTTCTACAGAACTCCCATTCAACTCAATGTTTCAAAAGGCTTCTCCGGCCGGCCCGTGGCTCACTCGGGAGAGTGTGGTGCTGATAACACCAAGGCCACGGGTTCGGATCCCTGTATAGGGATGGCTGGTTCGCTCACTGGGTGAGCGTGGTGCTGACAACACCAAGTCAGGGGTTAGTATCCCCTTACCGGTCATCTTTATATTTAAAAAAAAAAAAAAAAAAAAGGCTTCTCCCACCCAAAGACCAGTCCTTTCGAAGAATCTTACCCCTGCTGGACACTTCGGCCCTTTTCTATAGTGCTCTGCCGGGGCTCCTTGGGCGGGAGCTGGACCAACGCTTGGGATCCCACCGATTCTTCTAATTCAAGGGGAAAAAATGCTGTTCAAACCACAGTTGCTTTCTGTTGGGGAAGGGGGGTGGGGTGAATCCTGTCAAAGGGGAGTTGGAGCGAGCATCTTGATGGCTAGCAAAGGTGGACGTGGAGCTCTAGTCTGGAACCGTGCCCGACTCCTGGTTCTCTCTCCATGCATTTTGGAGTGGATGACAGAGATTTAAGGACTAGGTGCTGGAGAGGGCTCAGTTCCTCTGCGAAAAAGAAACCGGGATTTCCGGAGACAGCAACGGGAAGAGGATGAAGAAGTGCCCCTGTCCCCGATCCTAAGCGATCTTGTGGAGAAGTGAGGGTTGCCGGTGTCCCCGATCCTAAGCGATCTTGTGGAGAAGTGAGGGTTGCCGGTGTCCCCGATCCTAAGCGATCTTGTGGAGAAGTGAGGGTGGCCCGTGTCCCAGATCCTAAGCGATCTTGTGGAGAAGTGAGGGTTGCCCGTGTCCCCGATCCTAAGCGATCTTGTGGAGAAGTGAGGGTTGCCGGTGTCCCCGATCCTAAGCGATCTTGTGGAGAAGTGAGGCTGCCCGTGTCCCAGATCCTAAGCGATCTTGTGGAGAAGTGAGGGTTGCCGGTGTCCCCGATCCTAAGCGATCTTGTGGAGAAGTGAGGGTTGCCCGTGTCCCCGATCCTAAGCGATCTTGTGGAGAAGTGAGGGTTGCCCGTGTCCCAGATCCTAAGCGATCTCGGGGCTAGGCCGGAGCTGGAGCCAAGTCCTCCGCCGCGGAGCTGCCCCCGCCGCCCACTTCCACCTAAAGTCCAGCAGCGGGGAGTCCCTGGATGCCCATCTCGCTTTCGCTAAACTGACAATAAACGGTCGCTCTGACACTCACGCATCACGGTTAACGTCTAGAGAAGAAGACTTGAAGGTAACTGTCTGCCTTTTCTGGAGGCCCAGCGACCCGCTGGGACCTGGACAACCACCCAGGGGAGCTTCGGGGCCCGGGCGCGGCGGCCTCGCGGGGAGGGGCCCCCCTGCTGTGCAGCAGAACGTCCGGGAGCAGGGTGTCGGTCGTCCTTTGACCCCGAGCTGGCGGCTCTCGAGGCGGGTTTGGGGCGGTACCGGGGCGACCTAGGGAGGCGGAGCTTCCCGCCGGCTGCCGGGATCCGGCTCAGGCCCATCCCGCCGCCACGACCAAGCCGGCCCCCGGGCCTCGCAACGGACAACGCGCCCGGCCAGTCCCCAGAGGGCGCGGCCCCAGGTCCGCGGAGCCGCGGGCGGCGAAGCTACGAACTGCGGGGGGCGGGGCGAGGGCGCGCGGGGCAAACGGCGGGGGCGCGCGGGGCGGGGGCGCGCGGGGGCGAGGGCGCGCGGGGCGGGGGCGCGCGGGGCAAACGGCGGGGGCGCGCGGGGCGGAGGCGCGCGGGGCAAACGGCGGGGGCGCGCGGGGCGCCCAGGAACAGAGGGTGGCGCGAAAGCGCGCGCTTGCAGGCTCTGGAATCTGGGGGGTTTTGAGAGGAAAGGCAGGACAAAGGGGCGTAGGAGCTTATTCGGGGGTGGAAGGTAACGCAAAACAATATGAGCAAAGGCTCAGAGGTGGCATCTGTGTGACTGGGGAGACTGAATGTTTTGGCGCAGGGGAGCGACATGTGGAGGGGGAGGTTGAGACCAGATTAGGAAGCCTTGCGAGGCACACTCAGGAGACAAAATCCTGAGGGATTCAGTTTTTCATTTTAAAATACATATATGTTATATATGTAAGTGTAATATGTACATCTAGAATCGATGCAAAAGAATACGTGGAATACATGAAGCTACGGAACGTGATGAAATGGCTCCCCAGGAACACCCCATCGCACTTAAGGACTGGAACGCGCCTGGTGCAGCTGCTCTGGCCTGTGTGTTCTGCCTTATCCCACCTTTCTGCCCCCGCCCCACCCACGTAACCTCTTTCCTGAGTCTTCGACCTTGCCCTTGCTTTTAAGAAGTTTTTTCAATCGCTTCTTTTCATCTCTGATACATTGTTTTGTTTTGATTATTTTAAACTTTATAAAAATGGTGCTATAGTCTGGATGTTTGCATCCAAAATGTTTGGTTGCCAAAATTCATATGCTGAAATCCTAACCCCACAGAAAGAGAAATACCACATGTTCTCACTTATTGGTGGGAGCTAAAAATAAATAAATAAATTCACACACACCCACACACACACACCCACACACACACACACACACACACACACACACAAAAACAGGGGGGGGGGGAGAAGACATAACAACTACAGTTCCTTGAAGTTGATAGACAAGCAAACAGAAAGGACATTGTTGGGGGGGAGGGGGGAGAGGGAGGAGGGAGGGAGACTTTAGTAAGGGGCAACAATAATCAATCACATTGTATATCGACAAAATAAAAAAAAATTTTTTTTAAAAGAGCTCAATATATTCTACCGTAAAAAAAAAAAAAAAAACAAAGTGATGGCATTAGGAGGCAGAGCCTTTGGGAGGTGATTAGGTCATGGGGTGAAGGCCTCATGAGTGGCATTACTGTCCATATACAGGAGGCCAGGGAGAATCAGCCAGCACCTTCCCCCACGTGAGGATACAACCATTGCCATCTACAAACCAGAAAGTGGGCCCTCACCAGACGCAATTGCAGGTGCTTTGATCTTGGACTTCCCAGACTCCAGAACTATGAGAAATAAATTTCTTTTATTTATAAGCTACCTAGTTTATGATATTTTATTATAGCAGCCTGAACAATCTAAGACAACTGGTATCATGCTGTATGTTCTCTTCTGCAACTTTTTTCTTTCAAAGTTGTTTCTATAATACATACACATTGCTGTGTAGACCTGTAATTCATTTTCACTGTTGTGAAATAGTTCATATGTGAATATACTACAATTTACTGATCCGGTGATAAAACCACTTGGTTGTTTTTTGTTTTGTTGTGTTTTGTTTTCCCGTTTGGGGTAGGACACAACCAAAAAGAACCCAAATTGTGACCTGGTGTATGTATGCAAGAGATTCCATGGGATTTAATACCTAGGGGGGGTATGCAAATGTTCAACTTTACAATGAAACTCTAGAACATTTTCCCAATTGGTGATACAAATTTCACTTCTACCAGCAATGCATAAGAATTCTTACTGACTTGCATTTTCACCAACACTTAGTACTGTCACATTCTTAACTGCTTCAGGTAGGTGAATATGAAATAGTATTTCACTGAAGTTTGAATTGCATTTCCCTGATCACTAATAAAGTTGAGACCTTTGCATATATTTATCAGCCATTTAGATTTTCTCTTTTAAAAAGTGCCTGTTCATGTCTTTTGCCCATTTTTCTCTGGAATTCTTTTCTTATTGATTTGTAGCAGTTCTTTGTACATCCTTGATACTCATCTTTAGTCAATTATACTTGTTTACAAAATTTTCTTCCAGATCATAACTTGTCTTTTCAAGTAATTTTCTTCATGATGTCTTCTGATGAAAAGAAGGTATTAACTTTATTGAAGCAGAATTAATAAATCATTTCTTAATGGCCAGCTGTCTTTTCATGATGTCCTCCCTTGCCCTGAAATTAAAGAATATATATATATTTTACCTTTTTAAATGTTTTTAAAATTTGCCTTTTTCATTTAATCTATTTGGAACTGATTTTTGTGTATGTGGGAGGCAGGAATCCAATTTCATTTTTTCATATGCATAGTTATTTATCTCAGCATCACTTATTGATAGTTTCTCCTTTTCCAGTGATAAACAAGGTCACCTCTGTCCTGTATCAGGCTTTCATGAATGAGCAGTAATATCGTCAACTCTATTCTGTTCCACTGGTAAATGTGTCTGTCTTTGTACTATTATCATGTGATCTAATTACTACATCTTTATGATAAATCTTGATGTATGGATATCTGGAGATTCCTCCCTCCTTATTATTCCTCAGGAGCTTCCTAACTATCTTGGGCTTTTGCTCTTCAATATAAATTTCAGAATTTGCTCATCAAGTTGCTTAAAATACTCTGTTGGCATTTTGATTGGAATTACATTGAATCAATAAATTAGCTTGCAATTTTGACATCTGTCTTAGTCCATTTTCTGCCATACCTGAAACTGGGTAATTGATAAAGAAATGAAATTTATTTCTTACAGTTCTGGAGTCTGGGAAGCCCAAGGCCAAGAGGCCACATCTGGTGAGGGCCTTCTTGCTGGTGGAGACTCTTCTGCAGAGTCCTGAGGTGGCACAGGGTATCACATGGTGAAGGGGGCTGAATGTGCTAAGGTGCTAGCTCAGGTCTCTTTTCCTCTTCTTATAAAGCCACCAATTCTGCTCCCATGATAACCCATTAATCCATCAATCCATTAATCTACAAATGGAATAATTTACGAGGGCAGAGCCATCATGATCCATTCATGACAGCACCACCTCGTAAAGGCACCACCTTTCAATATTGGCACACAGGAGAATAAGTTTCAACATGAGTTTTGGGGGGGACATTTAAACAATAGCATTCTGTCCTTGACCCCCCAAAACTCATGTCCTTTTCACATACAAATACTCATTCTATCTCCATAGCCCCAAAGTCTTAACTCATTCTAGCACCACCTCAATAGCCCAAAGTCTCATCTGTGAAATCAAGACAAGATATCTACTTCCAAGATACGATGGTGGGACAGGTACAAGGTACACATTCCCTTTCCAAAAGGGAGAAATAGGCCAAAAGGAGGGGGTAATAGGCCCTAAGCAGGTGTACAGCCCAGCAGGGCAGACATTAAATCTTAAAGCTGGAGAATAATCTCCCTTGATTCCATGTCTGACATCCTCTGTACACTGGTGTGAGTGCTGGACCCCCTCAGGCAGCCCCGCCTTCATGGCTTTCCTTGGCTCAGCCCACACCTCAGCTTTCCCAGGCTGGCATTTCATGCTGGAAGCTCTACAGTCCTGGGGTCTTGGTGGTGGTCCCACTCCTGCAGCTCCATAGGCATTGCCCTAGTAGGGGCTCTCTGCAGTGGCTCCACCCCTGTGACAAGTTCTGCTTGGACTGGCAAGCTGTTCAATATATACTTTGAAATATAGGTGGAATCTGCCATGCTTTTGTATCTGTTGTATTCTGTGGGCCTACAGAATTAATACCACATGGACACCTTCAAGGTTTATGTCTGTGCCCCCTGGAGCAATAGGTCAAGCTGCACGTGGGGCTGCTTCAGCCACAGCTGGGGCTGCCAAGAAATACTCCACTGGAATGCAGGGAGCAGAGACCTGAGGTGGCCCTCGGCATTGACCCCATGGAGGACACCCTGAGCCTATCGTCAAAAATCATTCTGCCCTTCTGTGCTCTGGGCCTGTGATGGGAGAAGCAGCCTCAAAGATCTTTGAAATACTTTCAGAGTCTTTCTCCATTCTCTTGATGATCCCTTTTCTGTGTATTTACGTCTTTAGCAAAAGGTCACTGGGCCATACCCTTGGCTTCTTCTTCCAAACACAGTTTTTTACTCTTTACATGGCCAGACTGAGAGTTTTACAAACCTTTCTGCTTTGTTTCCCTTTTGATTGTAAATTGTGTCTTTAAGTTATTCTTATCCTTTCACAGCTTAGCATAGGTGGTTAAAAGTAGCTGTGCAGCAGTTGGAATGCTTCGCTGCTTAGATATTTCTTCCACCAAATATTCTAATTTATTGCTCTTAAGTTCTACATTCCATAAAGCATTCAGGCATGGACACAGTACAGACCAGTTGTTTGCCAGTGTGTAACAAGGATGACCTTTATTTCAGTTTTCAATATCTTGTTCCTCAGTTCTATCTAAAACCTCATCAAAATGGCCTTTTTCTGTCCGTATTTCTATCAGCATTCTGGTCATGACCACTTATCCAAACCTTCCCTGGCCTTCTTGTCTTCTAGGCCCTCACCAGAATCTGGGCTTTTTCTAGCCTGCTCCTCCAAATTTTTCCAGCCTGTATCCATTGCCCAGTTTCAAAGCCGCTTCCATATTTTCAGATATTCATCATAAGCAACATTCCCACTTCTCTACCAATTCTCTGTTTCAGTTCATTTTCTGTTGCTCATAACAGAATACCCGAAACTGAGTAATTTATAAATTTTTAAAAAATTATTTCTTACAGTTCTGAGTCTGGGAGATCCAAGGTTGAGGAGCCACATATGGGGAGGGTCTTCTTGCTGGTGGGGAACTCGGCAAATTCCCAAGGTAGTGCAGGGTATCACATGGGGAGGGGGCTGAGTGTGCTAATGTGCTAGCTCAGGTCTCTCTTCCTCTTCTTATAAAGCCACAGTTCCACTCCTATGATAATCCATTAATCCATTAGTTCATGAATGGATTAATTCATTCCTCAGGCCAGAGTCATCATGATCCAATCACCTCTTAAAGGCACCACCTCTCAACACTGCCACACTGAAGATTAAGTTTTAACCTAAGTTTTAGAGGGGGCATTCAAACCATAGCAACATCTTTACAAAACTGAGTCTTCTAACCCACTATGTATTTTATCTCTGTTTTTGTTAAGTCTTCTTTAACATCTTTCAATGAAGTTTTATAAGATTCTTCAAAAAGATCTAATCATAGGTATGTTACATTTTTCCATCTACTCCTTTGGAAGTTTACACTCTGTTCTTTTACTTATTGCCTTTGAAATTTTAACATGTATGCTTAAAGGCTAAAATTAATATTCTAAACACTGGTCTGAAACAATGCAAGAAAACCAGAACACTTTTACTCCCATTTTCTCCTCCTGTGCTATTTTAGTTCCGCTCTTTTTCTAATCCTGAATTCACATCATTATTATAATTATTACCATGATTATATTATGCAGACATACGTTTAGATTTACCTACGTGTTTGCCACCACCATTCCTCATCATTCCTTCTTGCATCACAGACCTTCCCTCTGAAGTCACCTTTTTTCTTCCTAAGATACAGATAGCCCTTGAAGATCCTGTAGTGCAGGTCTGTTGGTGATTAGCTCCTGGCTCTCACAGCACCCAGATGAGGACCTCAGAGCTCCCTGTGGCGTGACGAGGAGGAGCTGAGGTGGAGAAGCACAAGCCACAGGGCTGGCCAGGCAGTGAGATGGGGCTGGAGGGTGGGAGGAGAAAGGAATCCTACTTCTAGAAAGGTCCAAAGGGAGACCCAGGTGCCTCTCCGAGAATGCTGAAATAAAACAACCTTGTCTGCACACTATCTCTACAGAGACCACATAAGCAAAGGCTCCAGCTCTAGGATGAAAACTGCACAGAATTAGAGGGAATCCCCAGACTGCCCTGTGGCTTGCCAGGATCTGTCAACTCTGTTCCTGCCCCCTGGCCCCAACTGCAGAGGAGGTCGTCATTAAAGAGGAGAGAGGAAGACAAGGCGTCCTTTAGGTGAACAGTCCTTCCTGCCTCCCCTCCCAGGGTACTGCAGTGGGAGGGAGGGTGCCCAAGGGAGCAAACTGTGCTCCCCCCACTTTCAGACTCAAGCCATGCATCTCACCTGACGTGAATAGGACTTGAGATCAAAAGGTTTTCATTAGTTGAGTTGTGAGTTTTGTTTTGATTTTTCACTTTTTATTATAGAAATGTTCACCACCATATAAAAGTAGAGAAAACAGAATAATGGATCCCATTTACCTTCACCCAGCTTCTGCAGTTATCAGTATGTGGTCAGTCTTGTTTTATCTACATCCTCTGTTAAAAGAAAAACTTTAGACAAATTAAATTTAACAGAGTTTAATTGAGAAAGGAATGATTTGCAAATTAGGCAGCTTGCCAGAATCAGAATATGTTCAGAGCAACTCCCAGGCTGCCACATGGTCAGCTAAGATTTACAAACATAAAGGGAAAGGGATGTTAGGAAATTGGAGTGAGTTACAGAAACAGGTGGATTGGTTACAGCTGGGTGTTTGTCTTGTTTGAACATGGTTTGAATAGTTGGCTCCTGGTAATTGTCTGAGACTCCGCTGCTTGTTACAAGAATAAGGTTATAGTCTGTTTGCACATCAGGTTAGTTTACAGTTCACTATGTCTAAAAAACTTTAACCAAATTTAATTTAGCAACCCCCTCCCCACCCCCCGCCTTTTGGTCAACATCTCAATTTTGAGAGATTGACCAAAACTTTAGGCACTGACATCACTCTCTGTTACCATTGAAAATGGATTTATTTGTTCTCAAGTCTCACTGGGAAATAGAAGAACAGTAGGTTTTAAAAGGTAGGATCAAGGAAAGAACAACAAAAAGAAAAACCAAAAACCTAATTCGCATCAGGTTACTTTTTCATAAAAATTAGAGCAGAGGGGACTTCCTTCTTATGCTGGAATCTGTTTTCAGTAGAAAAAAAAAAACTGGTCTGTTTTGAGCTATATCTGCTTTCTTAAAGTTACAGTTTGATTATGTGGCACTTAATATGAGTGACTGCATTTGGTTTGGTGTGATCTTTTGGGGACTAGCGCAGGAACTCAGTACAAAACAATGGCCTCCCATAATTTTTGTTTAACACCCCAACCACTTTCTCTACACTCAGATTACTTTGAAGCACATGCCAGATTTCATCTGCAAATATTTCAGTACATATCTCTAAAAGATAAAGAATCTTTTAAAAAGAAAGATGACAATACCATTAGCACCTTTAAAAACATTTTAGCAGTTCCATGTTATCAGATCAACTGAAATTCACATTTCTCTGATTTTTACACTTTTTTTGTTTGTTTGTTTGAACCAAAATCCAAGTAAAGTTCATAAATTGTAACTGGTTGACATGTCTCAAATTTCTTTTAGTTAAAATACAGTCTGGAAACTGCAGCCCACAAAGAATTAAATCCTGCCTAATGCCTGTTTTTGTATGACCCTCAAGCTAAGATTGGTTTTATACGGTTAAAAGGATAAAAAATAAATAAAAGAATAATTCTTTGTCATGTGAAAAGCCTATGAAATTCAACTTTCAGTGTCCATAAATAAAGTCTTATTTGAACATAGCCACACGTTTAATTTACATATCGTCTGTGACAACTTCTACAAGGGCCACGTTGAGTATTTGCCGCAGAGATGAGATGGCCTTCAAAGCCTGAAATATTTACTGTCTGGCTCTTCACACAAGAAAGTTTACCAACCTCTAACCTCTAGGTTTCTCCTCCACCTTGTTTTTCCTTGTAATTTTTTAATTGAAGAGACTGGATCATTTGTCCTGTAAAGTCTCCCATGGTCTGTATTTTGCTGCTGTTTTTCAACACTGTCATTTCCCCCCTATATTCTCTACAAACTGGTAGTTAAATCTAGAGACTCAAATTCAGGTTAGTTTTTTTGTTTTGTTTTTTCTTTTAGGATTTTACTAATGACAATGTGCTCTTCGGTCAGGAGGCCCATATGTCTGCTTCTCTTTCTTTTCATGATGTCAGCAACCTCTGATGACCAGTGCTAACCTGGATTGAGTTCCAGGAACCAGCAGTGACTGGAAGGTTATGGGATCCAACTGAGATATGATGGGGTCTGCAACCTAGCAGGGAAGAGACATTCAACAGATATGATCAAGAGTAGTGGTTAGAAAGAAAATCAAGCTGCTGCAGGCTCTGAGTTGAGATTCCCCAATAACCCTACGATCCATATTGGGGTGTGGGGGGCATTAATAGGACATATATCAAAGTAATGAGAAGTAGTACATTAGCCTAGTGGGGTCATGGGGGAGGCTTGTTCTTCTCCCTGTTTTACAGTATGTGTCAAAACAGTTCTACTGTGGGAACGCAAGGGCCTGTTTAGTACAGGGAGTGCACAAAGGGCAAAAGCCTTCCCTGCACAGAATCGAAACATCACGTGCTGAAAACAGCACACGCTGGAAACAGTGAAGACGTTCTGATTCATTAGTAGGGAACACTGGAATCATCTTCTGTCCTGTTCACACACTGCTTTCTGTACTTCTTTTGATACTGTACTCAGCTTGTTAATGGCCAAGGTCTTGATACCACAATGAAAGGTGAGACAAGCCTGAGCTCGGGGCTGCACTGACTCTCTCCTTTCCCGTGGGAGTTGGCTTGGGGTAGTTTAGTCCCTCTGGGGCTCTCACTGCTTTCAAGTACTTGGGCTTTGAGTAATCCTTGCATCTCCGTCACTGAGAGGATCGTGACATTCTATCTCTTTGGAAAAGAGGTAAGTAAAAAGCGAGGGCTTTGTCTTCTGGTTCTCCTAAGTGTACGCCTTCCCTCTCCAGTTTGACTGGAAGCTGCTCAGGAGCAGTGTTGGTTTTTGCTCCTTTGAACCACCGCTTATGAAAAATGGCTGTGGCTCCTAAAACCCCCTTGTGGGGGCACGGAAGCACCAAGATAAAGTAAAACAGTCTTCTCAAGAATGTGTTGACATGATTTCAGGCAACAGCGCCTTCATTCCTTCAACAAATGCTGATTGAACATTCCCCGTGTCCAAGCTCCAGCCGGACTGATTCCTGTACTCACCCCATCTGCCCCCAAAGTGGTCTTGACTGGAATTAGCAGCTTGTCAACCCCCTGGATCATACCCACAGCTCCCCTATTTTTTGTTAATGCCACCAGAACCTTCCCAGCCTTCGGGTTCGAGGTGTTAGAGTCACTTTTGTTTTTTCTCTTGGCTCCCTTATCCATCAAGTTCTGTCAATTCTTCTTGCCTAGTATTTTCCCTAATTATCCCACCTTCTGTTCAAGGATGATGTAAAACCAGCCTGAGGAGAGGGAGAATCCATGGGGAGTTTCCAGTGACCTAGAAGGCAATCAGATAGAAGAGAGAGGTAGAGATGTAGACCAAAGTGGGTTACTATATGCATTAGTCCCTCCAAGGCCCAGAGAGTTCCACCCATGCAGGAGAAGGGATTGTGAAAGAGGCTGCTGGACTGAAGAACGGAGGGGAGTGGGGCACTGCAAGAGCCTTGACCACGGATTATGTTTCCCTGGCCATTAACTGGTAAAAGTGCCCCGGTTATAATCTGTGGCTCAGTAGAAGAGCATGGAACTAGTCTGACTGGGCCACAGGAGAAGACAGAAGGCAAGAGCTGTAAACCTTCACTGGTTGCATACATTCCTTCTGTAAATACGGTTTGAGCTGTGTCAGGCACTTTGCTTGGTACTGAGGGTACAAGAATAAATCTGCCCTCGTAAATCTTATAGTTGGGGAGTAGGGAGAACAGGGAGACAGCATTAAACAGTTTTTCAAATAAACAATGATGAGTGACAGCAAGGGCTCTAAGAGGAAAGCACAGAGTGTAGGGAACCGGGGTGATGGTGGGGGGAGGGGTGCCAGTTTCAGGACAGGGGGCAGATGTCCCCTGCCAGTGTCAGGGTTACTCTGGGCCAAGGGGGTCATCAGCCCTTTCCTGGTCCCCTCATGCAAGTTCTCCCTCACTCTAGCTCAGGAAGAGGAATTTGCCCTCCCCCCACACACAGACTCTAAGGCCCTCTCTTATTCTGGAGCAGGGCTAAGTTCTGTGTTTTAATCACGATCCGGTCCCTCCCAGCTGTCAAAATCAGGGTCAACTGAAAAGAGAAAGGAAAAGTGCCAACCTCCCTCCTCTGCCACCTCCTCCACTGTTGGCCTCAGCAGCCCCACCCCCGACAGTGGCAATAGCTTTGGGGTTTCAGGAAGGGAGCAGTTAGAGCTGCTCCTGTGTTATGGGCTCAGCTGAGTCCCTCCAAAAAGCCTGTTGAAGTCCTAGTCCCCAGTACTTTAGAATGTGACTTTATTTGGAGACAGGGACTTTAAAGAGGTAGTCAAGGTAAAATAAGGCTATATGGATGGGCCCTAAGCCAATATGACTGGTGTCCTTATAAGAAGAGAATAGGACACAGGCACAGAGGGGGAGGGGGGCCATATGAGGACATAGCAAGAGGGTGCTGTCTGCAAGCCAAGGAGAGAGGCCTCAGAAGAAACCAAACCTGCCGACACCTTGATCTTGGACTTCTGGCCTGTAGGACAGAGAAGAAATAGATTTCTTTTGTTTAAGTCACCCAGTTCTGTGGTATTTTGTTATGGCAGCCTAAGCAAACTAATACATCCTCCCTCCTCGTTTCACAGTGGAAGAAACTGTGGCTGGATGGGGGAAGGGCACCACTGGCCTCAGGCCACAGGATCTGCTGATGGGCTGGGACCAGGACTCACATGTGATTCCAGTGCAAGGCTTCATGTCCCCCTCAACTGGTCTCTTCACCTTTGTTTCTCCTCCAAGGTATGTAGAGATTGTCTTCCTAACTACACCTCTGATCAAATTTCCTCACACAGCTCCTTCAACAACCCAGCTCCACCAACCCAGCAAGATCTGAACAAACTCCTTGGCTAGGGACCCAAAGCCCTTTCAGTTATGACCTAAGTCAGCGCTTCTCAAACACAAACGTGCATCACAGCCACCTGGCAGGCATGTTGTCATGTACATCCCTGGGCCCCCCCCCACAGTGTGTTCCTCAGTAGGTCTGGGGTGGAGCCCCCAAATTTGCAGTTCTAACAAGTTTCCAGGTAATGCTGACCTTCGAACCGCAGCTTGAGTAGCACTGAGACCTCATCCCAGGACCCTGCATGCACTCTCCCCTCCATTCAAGGAGCTGCTAACCCTTCCCTCAGCACCCAATGCACTTGACCCTTTGCCGGGCCTGGTCCTGCCGGGAATCCCTGCTGCCAAGTCTGACTCTAAGGTCAGACCCTGGGACCTCCCAACTCAGAATGAAGTTGAGAGGTTGTGCTACTTTTTAAAGGGAAAGCCTATTGGAATTTGAACCAGAACTGGAAGGACTCTAGTAAAACACGGATGTCGAGGACCACCCTCAGATGCTGAAGGACATGCTGCAAGACATGCTGCCGTGGGCGCCCTCTCAACATACAGATGAGCAGAGAGAGGCCCAGAGAGGAGAGGTGACTTGTCCAAGGGCACACAGCACGCTAGAGCAGAGAAGCTCCTTCCGTGCAGCTGTGTGCCCCCCACTGCACCACGCCACCCTCTCTCAGCCTAAGGGGGCCTCTTTTCCCTGCCCCTTGTCTCACTCCACTCTCTTGTGACCCCAGCTGGGCCCTGGCACTTCCAGCTGATGCTGAAATGAAGCCTCAAGAGGCTGTAAACTTGGAAAAGGAAGAAGAGTGGGGAAAGGGGTAAGGAAATGAGGGCAGGAGGGAGGGGGATGGGAAGCCACCCAAGGCTTCCAGGAAGCTGGAACCAGCACACGTGTACCTGCCACCCCTTCCTCTGACCCAGGGAGGGCTCACAGGAGCTCCAGAAACCACGAACTCTTGCTAGCCCCAAGGAGCCAGCCTCTGGCTTCCCTCTACAGTGGCCCTGTACTTCAGACCCAGAGGCGCTAGTTAGTTGGTGGGTTAGTGCCAGCTTCTCACCCCTGGACACAGAGTTTCTGCTGACAGCCCAGTCCAGCCAGGGCTGCCAGCTCTGCTGGGCCACTGGGGCTGGGCTGGGGCCTGGGAGGTGGACCTCTCCCTCCCAGACCTGCCTTCCTAGGCCTGCTGCAAGCGGCATTAGGACCCTGCCGTGCGCAGGCGAGACTAACAGCTGGGAAAGCTGCCCTAGACATTTAGGAACCTGGCTGCAGAAGGTGAGTCTTTCCAGTGGGGGCAGGGCTCCTGAAATCAGGATCTGCAGCCCGAGTTGGAGTTGTCTCAGCCCCCCATGTCACCTGAAGAAAAACTAGACCCGATTCCTGACAGCTTCATCCTGCAGCCCCCAGTCTTCCACCCGGTGAGCAGCCGCTCTAATCTGGAACCTTTCGGGTCTCAGGACTCCTCACTTCCACCTGGACCCAGACTCCCACGTGGTGGGTTGGAAAAGACCTCAGTCTTGGGTCCTGCCTCCCCTAGCACCTGTTCTGGGTTCTGGAAGGCCCTCCTGAGTTTAGCAAAGTGGCTGACCTGCTAATCCCCATGTGGTGTGAATGACTGCTGGGCTGCCAGGGTCCTTGCATTCTAAAAGTAAAGCCTGGAGAGGCAGAGCAGTGCCCATACTGTGATGAGAGGCTGGGAGGATGGGGGGAGTAGATAGGATCATTGAGGGAGACGCTGATCACCTGGCAAGGGCAGTCTCACTTGCAGCCTAGAAGGCAGGGTCAGGTTCGAACCTCCAACTCAGGCATGGGGTCGGGAGTTTCTCTCTTCCTCCTCCTGCTCAATGCCCAGGAGATTTTCTGAAGCCTGGCAATGTTTTGCAGAAGGCTGAACTCCCAGCAGATCCCGCCAACTAATGAGCACTAATTATCAGTTTCTCTTAATTGGCCTCCCCTCCCATGAGAGCTGCATCAACTCAGTTAATTACAGGACCAGCAGGAGCCTGGGAAGTGGAAGCAACTGAACTGCTGACCTGGATAAGCAGCTAAGCAGCTAAGCTGGGGCACTCTGGGCTCTGACACGTGGGATCCCGGGCCTCCCGTACCTGCTCAGTTTCCCGAGCAATGGGGTGAAGAAGCTGCCCAGGTTACAACGGCTCCTTGCTTTGCAGTCTGGGAACCCCACCAGGTGGGACTTGGCACTTTCTAGGTAGTTTGGGCTTCTGAAGGCTGCTGGGAGCTGGAGAGCCAATCATAGGAAGGTCAGTCTTGTGATGCTGCCCAATGTATACCTGCTGTACTGTGCAGACTTGTTACACAAACATCTATGCAGAGCCCCCGCTGTGCCAGGCCGGGCCATGAGCCAACAGAAGGGAAAGACAAGGCTTCAGCTTGGAGGGACTTGTAGCCTCCCAGGGAAAACAGTCAGCGCCTCTGAGCCAGCGGCCGGGAACCACGCTAGCCATGTGAGCGGAGTGCTCTGGGAGCTCAGGAGAGGGAAGGAATAATTCAGGCACCAAGTGGACGATGCCTGGGGAAGCCATCAGGGTGGAGGGAGAGCAGAGCAACAGCCCCAGAAAAGGTGCAGAGTTGTAAAAGTGCGTGGTGTGTTTTAGGAAGGCCGGGCAGCCTCCCTATGGGAAAAGATGAGCCTGGGAAGGGAGCCAGGCCACTGTTAGGTATCTCTCCAGGAAACCGTATCAGGGTCAGCTTTCAGTTCCCAACTTGTCCATTCTTCTTGCCTCCCAGTTCCCAGACTCTGGCCAGCAGGGTCTGGCCATTAAACAGCCCTCAGGAAATCTCAATACCATGCTTCTGGGGGCCAGGTGGCATCCAGTGAATGGCAAGAGATGTCCCCTCTGGGGACACAGCAGCCTATTGTGCCCTACCAGCTGGGGAGAGGGGCTGGCTGGCACTCCAAGGGGACAGTGGAGCTGAATGTGGCTTCCCCGGTGCAATGTGGCTTTGAAGGTCCAGGAAAGGGGAGCAGTTGGAAGAGAATATTTCAGAGAAAGCTGATTTTTGCCGCTAAGGACATCTTCTGTTTGAGAGTCGCGTTTTCTTGTTGTTCTTCTCTCCCCACTGCCCTGATTTAAGGGTCCCTGGGCTCTTTCTCCAGCCCTGCATGGATGGGTTTCTCTCCTTGTTCAGGTGGTTCCTTATGTCACGACAATTTTCGGCGGCCTGCACGCAGGCAAGATGGTCATGCTGCAGGGCATGGTCCCTCTAGCTGCACGCAGGTAAGGGGGTGGCCTGTGGGGGTGCTGAGCTCAGCCCCAGAGGCATCGAGCTGGGGGGGTCCTCTCTGCCTTTGGGGTCTCCTCTGTCTTTAGGGTCTCTGTGGGTCCCTGACCAGAATCGCACTCCGAGAGGCTCACCTCCCACCAGGTTTCAGGTGGACTTCCAGTGCGGCTGCAGCCTGCGTCCCCAGCCAGATATCGCCATCCACTTCAACCCTCGCTTCCACACCACCCAGCCCCACGTCATCTGCAACACCCTGCACGATGAACACTGGCAAAAGGAGGCCCGGTGGCCTGGCCTGGCCCTGCAGAGAGGGGCCAGCTTCCTCATCCTCTTTCTCTTTGGGGGTGAGGAGGTGAAGGTGAGTGGAAGAGATGGGCATCAGCGGTCTACAACTTGTGTCCTTTCACCCTTCCTTCCCTCGGCCTAATTTCCCATGACAGTGTGTTGAGTGGCATTGAGGGAGGGGGAGGGTCCTGAGAGGACCGAGGAGCTGCTACGCCCAGTTCCATGCTGCCCTGGGACCACATGGTGGCAGCTCTTTGGCCCCTGGCTCCGGAGATGCTGCCACTGCCATAGTCACAGTTGGCACTTAGAGAGCACCTGCTGTATGCCGGGCACTGTTCTAAGCCCCTTAAATATCTAAGCCCTTTGGATCAGCTCATTGAATCTCACAACAATGCCATGAGGCGGGTACTTCTGGCATCCCCATCTTGTAGATGAGCGGGCAGGGGACAGGGAGAGAGAACTTGACCTCAAGTCTTTGATCTCTGATGGGAACTCCCACCAGAAAGATGGTGGGATCTTCTGACTTCTCCAGGGGACAAGGCAGCTGGTGGGAGGGAGGGACTTGCAGGGTATGGGTTATCACACAGCCTCAGTTTCCTCACCTGTAGACAGGGACGATGATGGTGCTCCAGGTCTGCTGAGAGGGCAAAGTAGGGGTCATGGGGAAGTGCTTTGTCAAGGGCAGAGAGGGACATTGAAGGTGCCTTTGTCCCAAGATCAGCTCTGCAACGTTGAGAAGGTTACTCGAGCTCCTCATGTCCTGGGCACCTCATCTGTAAAATGTACCTGCCCCGTAGAGTTGGTGTAAAGGTAAATGAGGAAAAATCCAGTTGGAAGTGCTTACAATGCCAGGGACATTGTTATGAGCTCAGTGAACCCTGGCTGCTGTAAAGCCAGCCTCTGTCTGTCTCCAGGTGAGTGTGAATGGACAACACTTTTTCCACTACCGCTACCGGCTCCCACTGGCTCGTGTGGACACCCTCGGCATATTTGGTGACATCATGGTGAAAGCTGTCTGATTCTTGAACATCAACGTATGTGACCCCTTCCCCAGCCCAAATCAAGATACAGAGAAGGCCCTGCCCATGAGTTACAGCCAAGGGGGAGGGAATCCACAGAGCCAGCAGATGTGCATGGGGTGAGGGGAAGAGAAGGTGACAGCAGAAAGGGGGCCCAAGAGCCATGGGCAGGAGTCTGCACTGGGTGTGGGGTCTGGTTAACTGAGGAGCAGTGGCCAGGAGGTGGATGACTTGGCACATTGGAGCCACACAGGCTGCGGCTGGCTGTAGCATTCCCACCTGATGAGCTTATTAAAAATACGGATTTCTGGGACCCGCCACAGAGATTCTAGTTGAGTAAGTCTGAGGTGGGGCCTGGGAATTTTGAACATACTTCAAAATGCCAGGTTTAGGAACCACTGGTGAGCCATATGGGAAGCATGAGGGGCTATAATAAAGGCCAAAGCCAGCCTCTGCCTTCCCCCCAGCCACAGGCAGGAGAGGTGAAAGCCCAGTAAATGGCTTCCGGGGCTTGCAATGGTCCTGAGTGCTTCTGGTTCTTTTTTATCTTTCTGAACAGCCATTTGTGGAGGGCCGCCGAGAGTATCCAGTTGGACACGTGAGTCTCTTGAGGACAAGGTTGGAGCAGCCACACTAGCTGAGCCTCTGTTCCCCTCCTCCCCCAGCACGTCCTGACCTCACTGGGCTGCCCATTGCACAAGGCCCAGCTGCCCCCTCCTTCACTGCTGTGGCTGTCATGGGTGTGGCTTCAGTCCCTGGACAGTCTGGATTGGCCCCCCGAGCCCACCTCCAGGGCCAGAATGGGGAGATGGATGGGGTGGGCTGGCTGCGGGAGGGGGCAGGGGCCCCACATTCCTATTGGGAGATTCCCATCAGTTGGAGCCTTCAGTTCTCAGAGCAGCCCCAGGAGCTAGCTGGGGTTAGCCTCACAGGGCAGCAGGGGAGACGAGGCCCCTGTACTTGTCCAAGGCCACATGGTAGGTGCATGACAGATCCACCGCCCAGTTCTTCCACATTATTCCAGAGCTGGTGAACCGCTGAATTCAAGAGGACCCCACTGGGCTCTGGCCCTCACATGCTGCTGTGAGACAGACAAACCCCAAATGTCTCCAATTTGTAAGAACTGGAACAAGAGGTTCCCTTTCACTGAGCAAACACCATATGGCCTCATGTTCCCTCTTTCTTTCCTGACAGCCTTTCCTGCTAAAGAGCCCCCAGCTGGTGAGTGAACTCTGTCTCTCCTGAAGGTGGAGACCCTTGTCTGCTCCTTCAGGACTGGGAGGGCAGCCAGGGCGGGAGGCTAAGGAGCTCCACGTGGTGGGAAAGGCCCTCAGCCTCAGGTTTCCCCTTTCGTCGCAGAAAGCTGCCAGCCGTGGGTGGGCTGGGCAGCTTCAGTCTGAAGCTCCAGCTTCATTTGACTTTTTCTTCATGTATTCTGCAGTTAGTTCATACTTGCCTGTGCCAGGCTCAGTGCCTGGCTCTCAGATAGAAGGACAAGCCAGTCCCAGCCCCCCAGTTGCTCACAGGTGGGGAGACAGACCACTCAATAGCCACCACAGTTCAGGGGGCAGCAATGGGAGAAGCACACGGTGCACGGGGCACAAAGGGACACCAAGCTCAGCCAGGGGGGGCCAGAGAAAACTTGCAGCAGGAGCGGGATGCAGGTGCAGTCGATGTTTAATAAATGAGGGGAGCTGAGTCTCCTGGCTGACGGCCTTCTCCAGTTCACCACTTGCTCCTGGAGGCAGGTGGCCCTTCCTGACCCCCACCACCACCCCATGAGTCACCTTTCAGTCATCTCCCCTGTTCCTTCAGGAGGTGCCCTGTTCATGTGCTCTTCCCCAGGGTCTCTGGCCCGGGCAGGTCATCATAGTACGGGGGCTGATCTTGCAAGAGCCAAAGGAGTAAGTATCTAGCTTCCAGTTTGGGGTTGAGGGGAGGATGCAACATCTCGGGGCCAGGATACTGCTTTATAAACATCATCTCTTTGAATCTCCCAGCACCACCATTTAATCCCCATCTTACAGAAGAGGAAACAGAAGAGCAGAGTTTATGAAAGTCAGGCTGGGACTGGAACCAGCAGCCCCACTTCTGGGAGCCTCAACCTTCCAGATACATCTAGTCAGACCAACTAGCCTCTCATCATAGGTCTCAGGAAGGGCCCTTTGCAGGTGCAGGCTGAGGCCCAGAGAGAGGATGTGGCCACCACAGTGACACAATGCTTGGTTTAGGAAACAGCCAGACTGCCCCAGAGAGGAGGGCTGGTACTTGGAAGCCAGCACACAGAGGGACTTAATTACTAAGTGGACACTGTCTACCTTCTCCTATAGGGGACACTCACATCCAGACCTGTGGCTCAAATCCAGTTAGACAAGGGCTGGCCAGCCTGCCTGCCTCCCTGCCTTGAGGAAATGCATTGGATTTTATGACTTTTCTGGGCTAGTTTGCATCTGCTTAGGACACTAACTACCTGTGCAAACTTAGGGCAGTTACTCTTCCTGTGTCTCAGTTTCGTATCTTTAAAAAGAAAGCCAGCTTCAGGGGTGGTGCTTAGAATAGTACCTGGCACATAGTAAGTGCTCCACAAATGGGGGTGGTGTTAGAATGATCTTGGTGGAGGCAGGGGATGGGGGAGTAAGGGCAGCACCCTATGTTCTCCCTGCTTTGTTTTTGTTTTTATTTTTTAAGTCCTGACCTCACTAACCCCTTGCCCTGCAAGCTCCTGATCATGCCTGTGAATCAGGGCCAGCATAAAGCACAACACAGGGCAGCAGGGGCCTCCAAGGCTAGGCACAACTGCGTTGGATTCCTGGTTTTTCCTCTTGTTAACTGTGAGATCTTGAACAAGTCACTACACCCTTCTGAATCTGAGTTTCCCTATCAGAAAAAGAAGAAAGTGAATCCCAACTGGATAGGGAAAATGGAAAGATGCTTAGTGATAGAGAGAATACCTCCTTTCCCTAAAATTGGGAGGCATGAGACCAGGTTTATGTCCTAGCTCAAAGTCACAAGGTTATTAGCAACGTAGTTAGTGACACAGCAAGTAACTTGTCTTTTTCAAGGGCCATGAATGTATGTGTTCTCAGAGGCCAGAAAGTTCCCATAAATAGTAGGCACCAGGCTGGGAAAGTAGTAGAGTGAAAAGAATATTTCCATAGACCCTGCCTGTCAGATCTTCTGGTTATTTTTAAAGAGAACCTGGAAGCCATCTTTTAAATAAACTCTCTCAATTTTTGAATATTGCATAATGGGAGAATACTGTGGACTGGGCAGAACATTCCTATAGGCCAGTTCAGCTGTGCTCCACCAACAAGACTTGGGGCAGTGCCTGACACTTAGCAAACCTGCAGTGAATGCTGCTGCTGCTGCTGCTGCTGCTGTTTTCTGAAAGCAACTGATGACTTGAATAGGACAGAAGGAGTGAAAGTTGGAGAGCACGGGATTCATCTGCTGTGAAAATCTATCCCGCCTTCTCCACCTCAACTCTCTTCCGCTCTGCACTGAGTAGAGACTATGGCTCCAACCTCAAAGGGCTTCAGCAGAGCTCCACTAGGCATCTAGAGGAAGTCCATGGTCCAGTCTAGGGCTGTGCTGGATGGGGATGAGGTGGGGGGATACTGGGAAGACAAAGCCTTGTCTGGGGTGGGGGGATGGGGTAAGGGGATTGGAGCTGGGCCTGACCAGCTGCTGACCATGATAGGCTGGAGAGGCTGCATGCAGTCCACTGCAGGGTCCCCCCCTTCCAGGCTTCCACCCAGCATTGAGCCCTTGCCATCTCCTTCCCAAACATGGAAATTTATGGAGCCTCCTCCTGTAATGAACCCACCAAGGCAGGCTTGTCCCTTACTTTGCCCCGACACCTGCATCCTGTGTCTCCTCTTACTCTCAACTGCTTCCTGCTGAGGAGTCAATCAACAGCAGCCTTGGGCGTGGTGTTTCAAAGAGGGTGACAGGAAGCTCCCAAGACATGAACAGAACTGCATGTCCTATCTGAGAGGCAGGTGCCAGGCAGTAGAAAGACCCCTCATATCTGGAGTCATGAATCCTGATTCACATCCCAGCTCAAGGCCCCACAGTAACAGAGCAAGTTGTTTAATTTCTTGTCCTTGTCACTTAAATGAGCTGATAAAACTCAGAGCACAGGATTTGTGAGAGGATTAAGGAAAGGCAAACCTTTGAGTCTGTAAAACACCTACTGTGTGCCAGCATGTGCTATTGTTCACATATATTATTTCCTTTTTTTAAAAAAACACTTATTTGTACATATCTGTGGGGTACAGTGTGTTGTTTCAATACATGCATATACTGCACAGTGATTCGCTTAGAGTACATAGCACAGTTTTGTGCCCATTAGCCGACCACTCTCCCTCCTCCCCACCCCTTGCTGTTTCCTTCATTGCTATCATTTTGTGGCCCTATGAGGTAGACATTGTATTATGTAGTAATATTTTTAAAACAATAGATATTATTTGAGTGCTTATTATGTGCCAGGTGCTGTTCTAACTAAGCACCTTACATGTTTAACTCATTTAATTCCTCTGACGACCCCACAAGGCAGGTACAGTACTATTATTGACCTCACGTTGCAGATGAGGAAACTGAGGCACAGAGATTTTACATATCTTGCCCAAGTTCACAGGACTAGAAAGTAGCACAGCCAGGATTGAACCTGGGCAGCCTTGCTCTAATGACTAAGCATTTGCAAAATATTTAAGACAATGCCTGGCACGGAGTTAGTGCTTAGTAAATGTTTACTACTACTATCATCACAGTTATCCAATTTTGAAGAAGAGAAACTGAGGCTCAGACAGGTAATTTCCCCCTCCTTCACCCCCACCCCCTTGACCCTCCAGTCAGTAGATAGCAACTCAGGGATTCCATCTCAGGCCTGCCCGGGACTCGTGTTCTTGCCACCTCTCTGAGCTGATTGCAGCCAAGTGTCCAGCCCTGAGCCTGTCACAGGCCCTTAATGCTTGTTTCTGGAGGCAGAATGTGCCAAATCTTCCACCTCCATCCCTTGGAGTGAACGAAGGCCTGAGGGCTTTGGAAGCTGGTCCTCTGCTCCCACCTGCTTCCTGCAGTTTCACTCTGAGCCTGAAGGATGAGGCCGCCCGTGTTCCTGTGAGGCTCAGGGCTTCCTTCGCAGACAGAACTCTGGCCTGGATCTCCCCGTGGGGACGGAAGAAGCTAATCTCGGCCCCCTTCCTCTTTCACCCCCAGCGATTCTTTGAAGTGGGTCAGAGCCAAGTGGCCACATCCCTCAGGAGGGGGTGCGGAGCTGAATTCCCATAACGATCTGGGAGAGTATGGGACGAGTGCCAGGGTGGAAGGCAGAGTGGACATCATGAGGCAGAGCCAGACAGCAGAGAGAATGTCCACGTGGAATCCTCCATGCAGATGTCAGGGGTCTCATGCCCAGAAGCTCAGATTTTATTAATGCGGGTGGGGGCCCAAGTATCAGCTACATTAAAAAGCTCCCCTAAAGATTCCAATGTGCAGTCATAGTTAGCAGGAAGCAACCCCAGTTACAGATGGTAAAACTGAGGCCCAGGGCTAAGAAGATCCCTGTGGAAGGCCACAGTGGGCTGGTGACAAGCTAAGCCCTCGTCCAGTTCTTTTCCAGCACTGGTTGCCCTCTGGGTCCAGTCTTTGTGTCCTCTAAGGGGAGGAGGGTCTCACTAAGCACAGCATCAGGCAGGCAAGGGAGAGTCTGTCTGGAAGCACACCACCTGCTCATGCCCTCCTTTCCCAGGTGCTGCTCCTGTGCCAGGAGGGAGGGCTCAAGCTGGCACTCAATGGACAAGGGCTGGGGGCCACCAGCCTGGGCCAGGAGACACTGGAGCGACTGCGGGAGCTCCAGATCGGTGGGAGCATCCAGCTGTACTGTGTCCACTGCTGAGGGCTCACTCCAAGGGACCCCAGCCAGAGAAGAGGAAGGGCAGCCTGTACCCTGGCCCCACGGTATGGCCCTGCTCTCCTCCCCTCAGTAAACTGTCCACGTGTCACCGCTGTGCCAGGCCTGGTTCACTTCTGGGGTAGGTGAGAAGCCTGAGTCTGCAGGGGCTTTGGGCCCCATAGCAGGAGGAAAGCACGAGGGTGTGACAGTGCTTCCAGCTCTGCGCCTCCCTCTGCCAGGAGCAAGGATTCGGCTCCGTCCTCCTCCAGGGTCCAGATTGCACTCACAGAGGCAGGTTCTATAGCCTATCAAAGATACTCAAAAATACAGTGGCTTTAAGGATTTAGACATTTAGTTCATTCTCATTTATCAGTTCTGGAAGAAACGGTCCAGGGCAGCAGGGCAGCCCTGCTCCCCATGGACAGACAGGGCCCGTGCTAGTCATTGTTCCATCCTTCCCAGGGCATCATCACTGTCTGTGTGGCTGAAGCTCAGTTGCCACTTTATCTAGGTTTCAGCCACTGAGAAGGCAAACGGAGTATGTGGGCAAGACCCACCTGATTTCATGAGCCCCAGGCCTGGGATTGATACACACCAGCTGCATTCACCTTCCATCAGCAAGCACTCAGGCACAGAGTCACACTGCAAGGGAGGCTGGAAATGTTCTCCAGCGGGATGGCCATGTGCCCAGCCACAAATTCTGTTGCTATTACTAGTACTAATACTGTGAAAGAGAGGGAGAATGGATTTTGGTGGGCAGCCATAATCTGAGACAGGTAGTTGCTGTTAATATCCACATTTTATAAAGCAAGAAACTGAGGTACAGAGGGGCTAAGTAATTTGCCAAAATCTAAAATGATGGTGCCAGGTTTAGAACCCAGAAATTTTGTCTGCAGAGTGTGTGGCTCTTAACCATTACAGTATAGTTCACACACGCATAGTAGAACTTCCAGATAAAGGTGGGCATGAGAGCTGGGGGCTTGGGAGAAATCAAAGAAACTTGCAAATTTAGAAGTATGAACAAGAAAAAAGAGGGAATACCACCAAGGAAACAGGAAGGTTAAATATAAAATAATAATTTTATTAAATTAGTGAATATTACAAATTAATAATACCGTAATTAGTAAATTATTTTTTAAAACACTGATTCAGGAAATTGAAGAGGACACAAAAAAAATGAAAACACATCCCATGTTCATGAATTGGAAGAACTAATATTATTAAAATAACCATACTACCCAAAGCAATCTACAAGCTCAATGCAATCCCTATCAAAATACCAATGACATTCTTCACAGATATAGAAGAAACAATCCCAAAATCAGTATGGTACCACAAAAGATCCCAAATAGCCAAAGCAATCCTGCTGGAGGCATCACACTACATGACTTCAAAATACACTACAAAGCTATAGTAACTAAAATGGCATGATACTGGTATAAAACAGACACATAGAATTGTGTTCTGGACTAGGACACATAAGAATAGTCTACGAGATATAGATGTTCTTCAA